>NC_090923.1:206358322-206666572 GCF_040938575.1 Ambystoma mexicanum | reverse complement strand
ACACATGTCCCCCTGCCCCCAGGTCCTGACGATACTCAATCATGGCAGTAATGGGCAGCATACCCAGCACAAACACCCAGGCAAGGATTGCATCCACCCACATAGTGAATGCAATTACATGATACAACCCCAATGGCAAGTATGTAAATGAACACATGTCCGTCACACACACATACACAACGGGTGCAAGTGAATGTCAAAACCCATATCGTGACATGTTGAAACCAATGAGAAAATACCACAAGTGAAAGTTAAAAAAACATGTATTAAAGATGAAAAATAAGTAAACAAATCAAACATACAACAATGGGGATAACTAAATAAATGGTCCATGTCCGAGAACAAATGTAAAAATAAAAAAAACAAAGTAATCCAAAAACAAATGTCGTCCAAAGCAATGTCATGTGGAAGGAAAATAATGAAAAACCATTTCCTCATGGTGAACACAATAATCAATAAAAAAAATGTTTCTTCAAAAAGCAAACTATATACACGAATGTTCCAGGGTCCATGAGCCCAACACCATAAATGAAACCTACTACTACCTAATGAAAAAAATATATAAAAAAAAGTGGCCATTGTCCGAGCGGTCCAAAAAAATAAAAATAAAGAAAGGAAACCTAACACTAACTAACTAAATAACTATATACAAAGGCAGCGGGCAAGTCCTGCGGCTCACTCGGTGATGTTGCTGGCCAGGGCATCATCGAACTCCATGTCGATGTCCTGGAGGCGGGACTCTGTCCTGGCCCTGAGGTCTCGCAGGGATAACCCCATGTTCAGCTCAAACTCCCTGCGAGCTTCCTCGAGGCACTCAGCCCGCCTCAACGCCCGACTCATGGAGAACTCCGCCCTGACCATGGTGAGCCGCTCCTCTTCCGCCCGCTGCCGCTCCGCACCTATCCGCTGGACCAACTGCTCCCACACGGAAGACACCACCATCCCAGGGTTGCCCTGCCCTCCGGCCGATGCCTGCCCCTCTGATCTTGATGGCCCCGAGCCATGATGCCTCCCACGTCGAGCCTGCTGCTGCCTCCGACGCCACTGCCTCTGCCAGCACGACGGCATCCAGGCTGATGGAAACCACCGACGCCGTCGTGCACGTGCCCTGCCCGATGATGCTGTCACATCTTCCATCTGCTGGGGTCCAGTTGCTGTGTTGTCCACCCCTGCTGGACCTCCGACTCCCAACTGTGGCAGGGATGGGATCCCCACCGAGCTGGCTGCATTGGTCGGGGCAGGTCCACAGGGGGCCCTGGTGGCATCTGGGCCGGAAGACGGCAAGGAGAACGACTGGTGTATAGCCTGCACAGAGGAGGAGAGGGCCGCCAGATTGGCCAACACATGCAGCAAACCCCCGAACATGGCCGATCCCAATTGGGCCACGTCGGCACGGTGCACTTCGTGATGACGTGCGTGCTCCTCCCGGGAAGCATGCACGGCATCACGAATCACAGCCGTGCGCATCGCGACCCCAATCAGGACCTTCTCCGCACGGCCAGGGGTTCCCACGTCCGCAGGTGGAGGGGAGTCAGGTGACATGGACATCCCCTCTACCTGCGGACGGGCCTGGGACGGGGCATCCCTGCTGGTGCATGGTGGTGCACTCACAGGGTCAGGGACAGCGACATGCACAGGCCCCTCCACGGTGACCTGTGCTGCCTCCTGCCCCTGGCCCTGGACTGCACCACTTGCACCAGCAGGGATGCCCCCACCAGGCCCCATGTGTGCCCCAGTGGCAGCCTCCTCCTCCTCTGTGCAAACCACCAACCTGGATGGCTCCTCACCGTCTCCCACCGTAGCAGGCCCCTGTGGGGGCTCACCCACCCCTTCCGCTGCAGCCGTGGGGGCATCCCCGCCGCCTTGCTCCACAGCGCCGTCTCCGCCCTCTTCTTCACTAGCCGCTGCGTAGAGGGAGACAAAGAACACAAGCATCAGGGTACTGTACAATGGTCCCCTAGACAGGAAGCAATAACAGATGAGCACCACTGTCAAAGTACACTTCCATCATGTCCCTCCACAACACATGGGTCAGTCCTGGCAAAACACACACAGTAACAGGCATGGTGCATGCCATGGACATTTCCATGCATGTCCAATGGACTCTTGAAACATTCAATGATATGGAACTCACATGCATCATGGCTCATGCCGATCACATGCACACACTTCACCTCAGTCACATCCATCTGGCCCCAAACACACCAAACACAGCGGATACAAGGGTAATTTGGCTGCTTCACTGAATCTCTGCATTGTCACACACATGTGTCATGCATCCATGGCATGCACAAGTCACAGACACGCAGGTCAGGCACACAGACATGGCTACCATATATGTACCTGGCATCAGCACCCATCCCTCACCCCCACCCATGTCCAGGTACAGAGACTGGCATGCTCTCATGTTCAAAATCTGCATAGGGCTCCCCATGCGGCATTTGAACACATGCAACAACCATGTGGGTCACACATCACTGGTCGCACATGCATTACTATGATGTCCCTGCACACATACATGCATACATGGCCTATGGCACACATACAGGCAAGTATCATAGAACCAGCACACCGCAACATGCCCTGTCTCACACAGTAATGCTTGGACACTTACCGCTCAACTCCAGACGGGCCTCCCTCTCAAGGATCTGGGCGTGGAGCGCTGGGCGTACGCGTTCCAGGACCCTCATCTGGATGGAACTCATGCGGCCCCGGCCCCCCTCCACAAGGCGCCGGGCCTTCACAAGGGTCTTGGACCTCAAGTCCTCCCAGCGCTTCTTGATCTTCAGGACGTTGCGGGTTGCCACCCCCTCCGCGTTGATGGCAACCACACAGTCGGCCCAGATCCTCTCCCGTCCTTCCTTGCTGGCGCGGGACGATCCAAAGAGGGCATCATACTGCCCCAGGACATGCTCCACCAGGACACCAACTTCGGTGGCAGTGAAGCTGGTGCCCCTCTGCCCCTCTGGCCTGGGTTGCCACTGGTGCCAGATGTGGAAGTGCCCGACATGGCATCCCCAGAGGCAGGTGTGGGTGGGCAACTGGGTCCTGGGGCTGGGCTGTGGAGCGATGTTATCCCAGTCGGGAGTCTTCAGTTCCAGCAGGGGTGGACACAGCAACTGGACCCCTGCAGATGGCTGATGTGCAGGCACCAAATGGCAGGGCACGGTGGCAGCAGGCAGGCAGGCAGGCAGGCAGCAGCAGATGGCACGTGGGAGGCTGCTCGGGGCACTGGGGGGGCAGTAACTCGGCCTTCTGGGCAGGAGCGTGGTCTTCCGTGTGTTTTCGCGTGGCCAGCTTGATACGGAGTGATTTGGCACGTGAAAATCCTGCACGTCAGCGTGAAATCCGAGGAAAGGCCCTTAGCGCGTAAGCGCGTCAGCACTCATACGCGATTCTATTGGACCAGAGTCCCTCAGCGCGTAAGCGCGTCTGTGACGTGACCCGCACGGGTGTTCCCCACTCAGCACGTGATGACGGAGCACACGTGGAAATACTGCACGTCAGCGTGCAATTGGACAAAAGTGCGCGTACACGCGATTGGCCTATGTACGTGTATTTCATGGGTGCGCGGGCACTTACACACGCAAGTACGTCAGCGCACCTGTATCCCGTGGTGCGTGGGAATTTCCACACGCTATTGGACTGGGAACTGGATTCCAGGGGTGCGCGGGTCACACGCTCACCTAGAACACGCGCAAAGCATAAATTTGCGCACTTTGACAATAACAAGCTCAGAGCCAGGATGAACATACCGTTCCTAGCAGCAGTGGCAGTGGGCTACCAAAGGAGGAGGAGGAGGATAGTCAGGGCCAGAATATTCACACCCAGAACCAGCCTTTTCGGGATGCCTGATGACCAGGTGTATGGGAGGTACAGGTTTCCACCACACATAATACTGGACCTGGTGAGTGATTGGGAGGATGACCTCACATCACCCACCCTGTGCTCCCAAGCACTCAGCCCCCTGGAGAAGGTCCTCAATGTACTGCACTTCTTAGCCACTGGATCATTTCAGCGGACAAGTGCCATAGTGGGTGGGATGTCACAGGCCACCCAGTCACGCTGCCTACACCAGGTCTTGAACATCATCACTGCACGCCCATCAGTCCGCAGGCACATATACCTGCCCAGAACCCCTGCAGAAAGGCATGCTGCCGCCCTGGATTTTTACGGTGAGACATGATTCCCCAAAGTGCTAGGTGCCATCGACTGCACCCATGTGGCTCTACGTCCCCCCAGGGCATCTGAGCACATCTATAGGAACCGCAAGCACTGGCATTCCATCAACGTGCAGGTAGCATGTAATGCCAAGGGAATCATCACCTCAGTATATGCCAACTATCCCGGGTCCACCCACGACAGCTTCATTTACCGAATGTCCACCCTAAGCCGGGACCTAGAAGCTGGGCGGCATGGCGATACATGGCTGCTTGGTGAGTATGTATGCCACTGCACATGCATGCATGTTGGATACTGAGCAAGGTCACAACCCCACCAATGATACCAATCACCACCTCCACAGGGGACAGTGCCTACCGTCTCAGCCCCCACATGATGACGCCAATTCGGAACCCCACCACGCCACCCGAGGTAAGATATAACACAGCCCACATTACGACCCGGGGCATAGTGGAGCGCACATTCGGAGTGCTAAAGTCACGCTTTCGCTCCCTTGACCGTTCTGGCGGCCAGTTGTTATACGCTCCCCCAGTAGTGTGCAGGATCATAGTGGCAGCATGTGTCCTGCACAACGTTGCAACACGCCGGGGCCTGGCCGTGGACATGGTGGTGGCCCCACATCCCCAACCACATGCACAGCCGCTGCGCATGGGAGGGGAAAGGGCACGTGGGGAGTCAGCCCGTACACAGCTAGTGGCTAATTACTTCACATAGAAATCACACCCCTGTGGAGTGCACACTGCCCTGGCACATTCCATCTGACAATCAATGATGACTCAACCTGACACTGATCCTGAATGTCTGGAGAATGAACCGTGAATACCATATCAGCCTGAGATTGTTCACCTGGAAGTGTCACAATGTGTGCATCCCTACCCACACAGACACCACCAATGCAGTTTTGTGGAGTTACACATTCAAGCAGCTAAAAAGAATACCCACTTGCAAAATGCAACAAGAGGACAGTGCCATGTCAGCCAACCCAACCCCAGCACCGCCACAGGACACACCGTGCCATGTCATGCTATTTGCAGGTAAACAAAGTAATCCCCACAACATGACACTAGTGTCACTATGTACGGTGTCCCTATTAGAAACCTGCAACACCTGAAATGCTCACAGCAATGCCGGACCAACAACATACTTGAGCACGTACTACCATTAACATGACATCACAAATTTTACATATTAGTAGTCTCACCACCTGGAAATGCCTGCACTCCCACCACCACCAACTGTGCAGTGTTGGCGCCATGTAGAGTTGTAGGTGCACTGCTGCCAACATGGACCCCATCTCCAGACTAGAGGTCCTTGTGTAGACATGAGGAAGGGACCTGCAAATTGGGAGGTAGACACAGAAGATGAGTTACACATCAATGCAACATGCAGTGTACAACACAACAGCAATATGCACTAGGAATGTATACACAGTATTGACTACAGACTGCCCACACAGCTCATGGGAGTCCAACGTCACTGTGTAATTCACTGTCACTTGGGCACACCCTTTGCAAGCCCATGGAAACGGGAAGCAGGAGGGGTGTGTGTGACTCAAACCCAAGCATCTGAACCAAATACATTACAAGCCTGCATGTGCCCAGCCACAATGCAGCGTATGACCACAGGAACCACGGAAGCCAACAAATCGTCCCAAAAAAATAGGGAATAAAATAAATAAAAATAAAAATAAAAATAAGAAACAATCAAAAATGGCCATTGATGGGCCCGGGGGGGTTGGGGAGGCCACCCAGGAGGTCCGAGGACAGGATGCACACCAGAACCCACCTGCGTGGATCCTGGGAAAATAAAACACCTCCATGGGCTCATGGCCCACACGGCTACCCTGTTGTGGGAGTATCACTGCTGTCGCTATTATCACCCTGTGCAGCTGCATCCGGAGGTGGTTGCACTATGGGAGGCAGCCCACGCAAGGCCCTAGTCTGCTCCTCCATGGCTGCAAGCATGCGGGTGTGGTAGGTCTGGTTCTGGAGGATGAGTGTGCGCAGGTCCCCATGCAACAACTCACGGGATGCCCGGACCTCCGCCCTCGTTGCCTGCATCTCAGCTGAGAGCGTACGGGTGAGACGCTCCAGCTGCTGTTCTGTCCTTTGGTGTGTTGAAGCCTCAAGCTCAACAAGAGTCATCCTGAGGTGAAGGAGCTCCTGCCTCAGGGCTTCCCTGTGGCCCTGGGACTCAATGGAGATGGCCTCCTGCAGAGTCGCCAGTGCCGCCCGCCTGTCCCTGTTGGACCCCAACATGTCCTCCCTGTGTGACTGGCAGATGGAGTCGGTTGCCTGCTCTAGTCGCTCCATCAGCCTTTCTGGGGGGACAATGGAAGTGGCCACCCTATCCATGGCCTGAGCCATCATCTCGGATGATGCAGCCTGTTGGGTTGCCATACCGTAAATGGATTGCTCCCATGCGGTATTGCCAGGTGGCGTACGGCCACCACGTCGGCGGGCACCACACCTGTCTGGGGCAAGGCGAACTGCGCCTTGCTGTGCCGGCACTGCCTGAGGCTGCAGGACTGCATTCCCCCTCTGATCTGCTGGCCCAGGAACAGGATCAGATGTCGCGGAGTGTGACCCTGCATCCGTAACCACCAAAGGCGTAGCTGCCAACACTGACATCCCCATGGAGGGTTCTGACCCTGGTGCAGGTGGGTGAGACAGAACAGAATCCCTCCCTGGAACACTCACCTGCGACGGCACGTAGGTCTCATCCGAATCAACACCTGAGTACAGCTCGGGGGAGGTGCAGCCAGAGACACCCCTTGAGAGCACGACCTGCAGCACTTGTGGGTTCTCCCCCACCACCACACCACGTCCCTCACTGGTGGTTGGTCGGCCCTCGGACCCCTCCTGGTTCTGCACCATCTCCACAACCCCAGCAGTATCAGGTGCGTCTTCCCCTGCAAAGACATAAAAACAAAGAAATGGAAACAGGCATTAGCACCATGGCACACAATGAGGGCTGAGAAGCAAGAGAACCAGTACTTGATTGACACATGTCCCACATGACTAAAACCCTCCCATGCATGCACCCTCACTGCGTATGAAGTGCAGGCAAATGGCACACACTGATGACACCAAGATGGAAAATGAACACATTTTCTGCATGCTGCCTGGCAGTGGCATCACACATTGGCCTGTGATTGCCAGGTGAAACACACATGCCATCACACAGATGGCATGTACCATTGCTATTGAGTGAAGATGGAGAGGAGGGCAGCACCTATTCATTCAGTCCAGTTCCCGCATGTAATTGCTTTTCTAATTCTAACAGGTCAGATTTTTCACCTGGAGCTGCCAGTCTGAAATGGTCCAATTGCACAGGGACATGTGTGTACAAATGATATCCAGGTAACAAAGTCACTCCACTTTACCATAGCCATGTCAGACATGTGACTAGTGGACAGCAACATGGCTAGTAAAAGTGGGGGAATGCAAACAATCTGACTGAATGAACAGTGAAAAATAAGCAACAATGTTGTGGCAAGATGACACTTCAAGGGCAACTGGCGTGCAGTTGGGCTAGATGTCTACTGTTGGCAGAAGGGATACTGCTATGGCCAAATGCAGCTGCGCAGGAAGTATTGCATGAAGCACATGGCTGACCCATACGACTCAGGCGCACACACTCTCAACTGGCACACAAACAGAAGCCCTCACACACACACCATGCACATGGATGACACACACATGCATGTGCACTCACCGGACAATGCCTCGTAATCAGCCAGATCTCCCACGCCTTGGATCTGTTCCTCCGTGACGTAGGTCCCAGCGACTGACTCATGTGGAGTGAGTTCCATGTCTACTACTGGAGACCCACCTCCAGTCACTAGAGTTGCGGCATGACTTGAGGCCAGCTTACTCTTTGCCCTGCGCTTTAGGTCATTCCAGCGCTTATAGCAATCATTGGCTGTGCGCCTCACGATTCCAAGGGCACTTACGATGTCCGCAACGGTCTGCCAGTGTGCCTGGCGTTGTGCAGGTGTGGTCTTGGATCCTGCAACAATGACCATCTCGTTGTCATGTCCGGACACATACTCGACAAGTGCATTCAGTTCGTCATACGTGAAGCTGGGCTTACTGGACGGGCCGGACTGTGTAGCCATGTCTGGGGCATCAGCCTGTGCCGGACGAGCACTCTTCCTCTTCCGCTTGGAAGGTGGTGGTGATCCTGAGTGTCCTGCGCCGCTCTGGACACTAGGGGCAGGAGCCCTGGTGGACTCTGTATCAGGAGTGTGGGATTGCACACTCAGCATGGGAGTTGGTGCAGGCATTGGCTCTAGTGTGATGGTGTCAGGGGGAATGTCAGCAGCATGGACTAGGACCGACACTGTCCTGGCTTGGTGTGTGAGGGCTGGGGTGGATGGAGCCGCAGCTGCCCCTGCAGCCTCTCCGCCCTGCCTCCTTGGTGCAGCAGATGACCTTGCTGCCCCAGATCCACGTGGCATGATGGCATCAACGTGCACCAGCGCACGTGTCGTAGCCCTGCTGACCTGGAAGTCAGCCATGGAGTCAGCCAGGTCTGGTGCCACAATGGGCTGGTCCAACAAGGGCTGAGCATGGATGGTGTCAGCCACATCAGCCTCAACGGGAGGGGGGAGGGGGGGGGGTTATGGGTGCCCGTGACTGGTCCTCCACACATGGGGGGACAGGCTCACCCTGCAAGTTACGACCACGTCCCCTACCGGATCCACCACGGCCACCACTTGTGGCTCTTCCACCTTTGCCACCCTTACGGAATCCTCGCCTCCCAGCCATGGCACTGATGTTAATGTGCGTATGGGAGTGGATGCAGACTATTGTCCTGGGCAATTGGGGGTCAAAGGGGTTGGGTACCAGATGGTAATTGTACCCTAGTGCTCTAGCAAGGCTGAATGTAACCCCTGGGGAAAGATGATGGGTCACGCAACGCACAGGAGGCCCAAAAAAGGGAGATGACGTGCACGCAACCCCTCCTAGACCACGTGTGCAGAAAGAAAAACCTGCACTACGCTGTGGCACCCAGTAACACAAGAATGAACGTATGCGTGTCACACACAGCCTAGAATGACCTCTGAAGGGGTAGGCTACACACGGGGCAAGCACAGATGTTAGATACGTGCGTGACTCACCGTCTGCCAGGTAAACGAGCGTGTAAAAGGAGCACGTTTGGTTGGCAACACCCCCGCCAAAAGAAGATTTGTACGCTGTCTGAGGAGACAGGACAACAGTAGAAGGGAACACTGTTTGAGGGAACAGGCCCAGGTAAACCAGTAAAAGAGAAAAAAGAGAAAAAGCTGTCAGAGGTAACAGGGAATACGAACTTGAAACGCCGTGAAGTAAATCGCGTGTGAAACGACAAGAAGTACAGAATTCACCCACTCGCTCTCCACGAAAAGCACGTACAAGGAAAACGTGTTCTACACGTACCTTTTATACAGGCCCACACGTCCAGCGTCACTTACGCGGCGTGTACGCGCTAGGGCCATTTCCACCAATTACACGCTTTGTCACTTCTGCGTGTAGGGCCATTTCCACCAATCACACGCTTTGTCACTTCTGCGTGTAGGGCCATTTCCACCAATCA
Organism: Ambystoma mexicanum; assembly: GCF_040938575.1. Classification (NCBI taxonomy): domain Eukaryota; kingdom Metazoa; phylum Chordata; class Amphibia; order Caudata; family Ambystomatidae; genus Ambystoma; species Ambystoma mexicanum. The sequence goes on along the minus strand of NC_090923.1, from coordinate 206,656,810 downwards.
CACGCGATTACACTCTGACGTGCAGTCTTTCCACGTGTGCTCTGTCATCACGTGCTGTGTGGGAAACACCTGTGCGGGTCACGTCACAGACGCGCTTACGCGCTGAGGGCCTTTCCTCGGTTTTCACGCTGACGTGCAGGATTTTCACGTGCCAAATCACTCCGTACCAAGCTGGCCACGTGTACGCACACGGAATACCACGCTCCTGCCCGGAAGGCCGAACTACTGCCCCCCAGAGCCCCGAGCACGCTCCCACCTGCTGCTGCCTGACTGCCTGCTGCCCCTGCACTGCTGGGGGGTGGGGGTGGTGGGAGACATGGGTGGGGGCCTGGTGGAGGGTGCCCCTGGTGGCGGGGGAGGGTGAGGGTGATAGGGGACATGAGTGGGGGCCTGGTGGAGGATGCCCCTGCACTGCTGGGGGGTGGGGGTGGTGGGAGACATGGGTGGGGGCCTGGTGGAGGATGCCCCTGCACTGCTGGGGGGTGGGGGTGGTGGGTGACATGGGTGGGGGCCTGCTGGCAGGTGCCCCAAAGTGCTGGGGGGTGGGGGTGGTGGGAGACATGAGTGGAGGCCTGGTGGAGGCTGCCCCTGGTGGCTGGGGGGTGGGGGTGGTGGGAGACATGAGTGGGGGCCTGGTGGAGGCTGCCCCTGCACTGCTGGGGGGTGGGGGTGGTGGGTGACATGGGTGGGGGCCTGCTGGCAGGTGCCCCACAGTGCTGCGGGGTGGGGGTGGTGGGAGACATGGGTGGGGGCCTGGTGGAGGCTGCCCCTGGTGGCTGGGGGGTGGGGGTGGTGGGAGACATGAGTGGGGGCCTGGTGGAGGCTGCCCCTGCACTGCTGGGGGGTGGGGGTTGTGGGAGACATGGGTGGGGGCCTGGTGGAGGATGCCCCTGCACTGCTGGGGGGTGGGGGTGGTGGGAGACATGGGTGGGGGCCTGGTGGAGGCTGCCCCTGCACTGCTGGGGGGTGGGGGTGGTGGGAGACATGGGTGGGGGCCTGGTGGAGGGTGCATCTGGTGGCGGGGGGGTTGGGGGTGATAGGGGACATGAGTGGGGGCCTGGTGGAGGATGCCCCTGCACTGCTGGGGGGTGGGGGTGGTGGGAGACATGGGTGGGGGCCTGGTGGAGGATGCCCCTGCACTGCTGGGGGGTGGGGGTGGTGGGTGACATGGGTGGGGGCCTGCTGGAAGGTGCCCCACAGTGCTGGGGGGTGGGGGTGGTGGGAGACATGAGTGGGGGCCTGGTGGAGGCTGCCCCTGGTGGCTGGGGGGTGGGGGTGGTGGGAGACATGAGTGGGGGCCTGGTGGAGGCTGCCCCTGCACTGCTGGGGGGTGGGGGTGGTGGGAGACATGGGTGGGGGCCTGGTGGAGGATGCCCCTGCACTGCTGGGGGGTGGGGGTGGTGGGTGACATGGGTGGGGGCCTGCTGGCAGGTGCCCCACAGTGCTGGGGGGTGGGGTGGTGGGAGACATGAGTGGGGGCCTGGTGGAGGCTGCCCCTGGTGGCTGGGGGGTGGGGGTGGTGGGAGACATGAGTGGGGGCCTGGTGGAGGCTGCCCCTGGTGGCTGGGGGGTGGGGGTGGTGGGAGACATGGGTGGGGGCCTGGTGGAGGATGCCCCTGCACTGCTGGGGGGTGGGGGTGGTGGGTGACATGGGTGGGGGCCTGCTGGCAGGTGCCCCACAGTGCTGGGGGGTGGGGGTGGTGGGAGACATGAGTGGGGGCCTGGTGGAGGCTGCCCCTGGTGGCTGGGGGGTGGGGGTGGTGGGAGACATGAGTGGGGGCCTGGTGGAGGCTGCCCCTGCACTGCTGGGGGGTGGGGGTGGTGGGTGACATGGGTGGGGGCCTGCTGGCAGGTGCCCCACAGTGCTGCGGGGTGGGGGTGGTGGGAGACATGGGTGGGGGCCTGGTGGAGGCTGCCCCTGGTGGCTGGGGGGTGGGGGTGGTGGGAGACATGAGTGGGGGCCTGGTGGAGGCTGCCCCTGCACTGCTGGGGGGTGGGGGTGGTGGGAGACATGGGTGGGGGCTTGGTGGAGGATGCCCCTGCACTGCATGGGGGTGGGGGTGGTGGGAGACATGGGTGGGGGCCTGGTGGAGGCTGCCCCTGCACTGCTGGGGGGTGGGGGTGGTGGGAGACATGGGTGGGGGCCTGGTGGAGGGTTCCCCTGGTGGCGGGGGGGTTGGGGGTGATAGGGGACATGAGTGGGGGCCTGGTGGAGGATGCCCCTGCACTGCTGGGGGGTGGGGGTGGTGGGAGACATGGGTGGGGGCCTGGTGGAGGATGCCCCTGCACTGCTGGGGGGTGGGGGTGGTGGGTGACATGGGTGGGGGCCTGCTGGCAGGTGCCCCACAGTGCTGGGGGGTGGGGGTGGTGGGAGACATGAGTGGGGGCCTGGTGGAGGCTGCCTCTGGTGGCTGGGGGGTGACATGAGTGGGGGACTGGTGGAGGCTGCCCCTGGTGGCTGGGGGGTGGGGGTGGTGGGAGACATGAGTGGGGGCCTGTTGGAGGCTGCCCCTGCACTGCTGGGGGGTGGGGGTGGTGGGAGACATGGGTGGGGGCCTGGTGGAGGATGCCCCTGCACTGCTGGGGGGTGGGGGTGGTGGGTGACATGGGTGGGGGCCTGCTGGCAGGTGCCCCACAGTGCTGGGGGGTGGGGGTGGTGGGAGACATGAGTGGGGGCCTGGTGGAGGCTGCCCCTGGTGGCTGGGGGGTGGGGGTGGTGGGAGACATGAGTGGGGGCCTGGTGGAGGCTGCCCCTGGTGGCTGGGGGGTGGGGGTGGTGGGAGACATGAGTGGGGGCCTGGTGGAGGCTGCCCCTGCACTGCTGGGGGGTGGGGGTGGTGGGAGACATGGGTGGGGGCCTGGTGGAGGATTCCCCTGCACTGCTGGGGGGTGGGGGTGGTGGGTGACATGGGTGGGGGCCTGCTGGCAGGTGCCCCACAGTGCTGGGGGGTGGGGGTGGTGGGAGACATGGGTGGGGGCCTGGTGGAGGCTGCCCCTGGTGGCTGGGGGGTGGGGGTGGTGGGAGACATGAGTGGGGGCCTGGTGGAGGCTGCCCCTGCACTGCTGGGGGGTGGGGGTGGTGGGAGACATGGGTGGGGGCCTGGTGGAGGATGCCCCTGCACTGCTGGGGGGTGGGGGTGGTGGGAGACATGGGTGGGGGCCTGGTGGAGGCTGCCCCTGCACTGCTGGGGGGTGGGGGTGGTGGGAGACATGGGTGGGGGCCTGGTGGAGGCTGCCCCTGCACTGCTGGGGGGTGGGGGTGCAGGGGGACATGAGCAGGTGTGCAGGGTAGTCCCCTGTTTTGTGGGCTGCCTGCAGGGGCCGTGGAGGGTGTACAGGGAACACCTGTGAGGACCCACCCAGCCTAATCGCGTGTGAGAATTCCCGCGCACCCCTGAAATACACGTACCCTGCTGAAATCGCGTGTAAAACTTCCTGCGCACCCCTGAAATGCATGCGCCCAGGCTATTCGCGTGTGGAACTTCCCGCGCACCCCTGAAATACACGCGCCCAGGCTATTCGCGTGTGGAACTTCCCGCGCACCCCTGAAATACACGTAGCACGCTGGGAGACATGAGTGGGGGCCTGGTGGAGGGTGCCTCTGGTGGCGGGGGGGTGGGGGTGATAGGGGACATGAGTGTGGGCCTGGTGGAGGCCGCCCCTGCACTGCTGGGGGGTGGGGGTGGTGGGTGACATGGGTGGGGGCCTGGTGGAGGCTGCCCCTGCACTGCTGGGGGGTGGGGGTGGTGGGAGACATGGGTGGGGGCCTGGTGGAGGATGCCCCTGCACTGCTGGGGGGTGGGGGTGGTGGGAGACATGGGTGGGGGCCTGGTGGAGGCTGCCCCTGGGTGCTGGGGGGTGGGGGTGGTGGGAGACATGGGTGGGGGCCTGGTGGAGGGTGCCCCTGGTGGCTGGGGGTGGGGGTGGTGGGAGACATGGGTGGGGGCCTGGTGGAGGATGCCCCTGGTGGCTGGGGGGTGGGGGTGGTGGGAGACATGAGTCGGGCATGAGCGGGGGCCTGGTGGAGGGTGCCCCTGGGGGGTGGGGGTGGTGGGAGACATGGGTGGGGGCCTGGTGGAGGATGCCCCTGGTGGCTGGGGGGTGGGGGTGGTGGGAGACATGGGTGTGGGCCTGGTGGAGGATGCCCCTGCACTGCTGGGGGGTGGGGGTGGTGGGAGACATGAGTGGGGGCCTGGTGGAGGCTGCCCCTGCACTGCTGGGGGGTGGGGGTGGTGGGAGACATGAGTGGGGGCCTGGTGGAGGCTGCCCCTGCACTGCTGGGGGGTGGGGGTGGTGGGAGACATGGGTGGGGGCCTGGTGGAGGATGCCCCTGCACTGCTGGGGGGTGGGGGTGATAGGGGACATGAGTGTGGGCCTGGTGGAGGCTGCCCCTGCACTGCTGGGGGGTGGGGGTGGTGGGAGACATGGGTGTGGGCCTGGTGGAGGATGCCCCTGCACTGCTGGGGGGTGGGGGTGGTGGGAGACATGAGTGGGGGCCTGGTGGAGGCTGCCCCTGCACTGCTGGGGGGTGGGGGTGGTGGGAGACATGGGTGGGGGCCTGCTGGCAGGTGCCCCACAGTGCTGGGGGGTGGGGGTGGTGGGAGACATGGGTGGGGGCCTGGTGGTGGGTGCCCCTGGTGGCTGGGGGGTGGGGGTGCAGGGGGACATGAGCAGGTGTGCAGGGTAGTCCCCTGTTTTGTGGGCTTCCTGCAGGGGCCGTGGAGGGTGTACAGGGACCACCTGTGAGGACCCACCCAGCCTAATCGCGTGTGATAATTCCCACGCACCCCTGTAATACACATACCCAGCAAAATGGCGTGTGATAATTCCCACGCACCCCTGTAATTCACGTACCCTGCCAAATCGCGTGTGATAATTCCCGCGTACCCCTGTATTACTCGTGCCCTGGCTAATCGCATGTAAGACTTCCCGCGTACCCCTGTAATACACGTTCCCTGGACAATCGCGTGTTGAACTTCCCGCGTACCCCTGTAATACACGTTCCCTGGACAATCGCGTGTTGAACTTCCCGCGTACCCCTGTAATACACGTACCCTGGCTAATCGCGTGTAAAACTTCCCGCGTACTCCTGATATGAAGGTTGCCCGCTTTGCGTTCCTTGTTTGGCAGCCCTGTAAACTGGTCCAGGGTTAGCGCAGCCCTTTGCGATGATTTAGCGATGTTGATGGCTTTTCCTTGCGCGAGGGCGTTCTTGGGGGCGTTACTGGCGCTGCTGCAGGGTCGCTGCGATTCTCTGCGCCACGGCTGGTTTGGGAGCATGGAATCCATGAATACGCTGTGCGCGGAAATCGGTTTTAGCGCACGTGCCTGGCGCACACAATCGCATGCGGACACTCTGCGCCAGCCGCTTGCGACACTTTTCTGCAAAATTCTATGAATTACCCTGTGAGTCACTTACCAGAAACCACCTGGTCATTGCTTTGGCTTTCTGGCCCCTCCTTTGATGACTGTTTTTGTGCTGTACAGAGCTTTCCTATTTGCTCAGCCAACATTTTCACTTCGGCCTCGAGACACTAGAATCTTTCCATCTCCCTAGAATCTTCTCTCGGTGGCCTAGATCGATATTGGTTGTTTTCCCCCTGATTGAATCTATTCTGATATCTCTCAGGAGAATTATTTCTATTGGGATTGCTTCTGAACTCTTGATTCATATGTGGAGAGGAGCGGGGTGCACCCATCCTTTGATTGTATTCCCCTGGTGGTGGTGATTCATTGTATTGACGTGGAGCATAATTCATATTCTGTCTCATGTCCTGTCTCCCATTTTGTGACTATTGTCCCCTATGCTGATTCCCATTTTCAGTAAATCGATCCACATATCAGGGTCTCTCCCGATTACCATAAATCATGGTGTTAGGGTCAAATCTGCTTTGTGTCCCAAATGTCTGGTAGGGACTATTATTTCTTTGATCCTGACTTTTTCTCTGATTATTGTTCATAGCTGACATATCAGGCTGATATCCTGCCCGAGGCCTGTCTCCTAAGTGCCTTGGGCTAATGTAGCTCTCCCTATAACTAGGATCATGTGATTGAAACATTGGTGCAGGGAGTGACAACCTTTGTTGATTATCCCTTTGTTCAGGTGCCAAATTGTTTTTACGTGGACTTTGAGCAGAATCAAGGGACATTTTGGCTGACCTGATCTCCATCACTGTTGCTGAGGGTTCTTTAGATTTTGGTCTAGTGTCTTTCATGTTGTCATTTTCTCTACCAGGACAATAGAGTACTTCATATAGTTTTGTACTTTGGTGTGCAATCCATTCAAGGGACTTGTCACAGTCAAATTCACGCACTAACTGTGATATGATGTCTTTCTGTAACCCATAGAAGTATGCAGTTTTAAACTCATTGGAATTGGGGTCAAAAGATAAATCAAAATGAGAAAAAGCTCATTTTAAGTCTTGTAAAAACTGGCGAGGTGACGTGTGAGGCCCAGCCTTAATCGTGTATGCAACCTTTTTTGCCTCTTGCAATGACTGGAAAGGAGAAAAATTATGTCTAATCTCTTTTTCAAACTCTGCCCATGTGATGTTTTGCTGTTCATTTAACCCTCTAATAATACTGGCTGTGGGGGCATCCAGAGTTAAGTGAAAATATTGCCTTTATTGTTCCTTAGGTATCTGGAGGGCTTTGAATATATCATGAACCACTTCTAAGTGGTCATCTATACAGTACTCCCCTCCTTTTTTAAATGCTTTGATCAGAGGTTTGATTGATTTAATTATTTTTATTCGGCTACTCGTTGCTATGCATGGAATCGCACTACTTTGTGATTCAACCCTGGTTTCAGGTGTATGAGATTGGTGGCGGCCCCCAATGAGTATATCAAATCCCCCAAGAGCGCTACAACCAAGTTCAGTCACCAGCCCAATCACTGAGGCACTAGTTCTCTGCAGAGAAATAGGATTCACCTCAACTCCATTGAATGTGGTGCTCTGCCGTTTATCCTGGGACCTGGAAGTGCATATTTGCTGTTCCAAATCCTTGCACTTTCTAAGGAGCCTATCTGCCTCCTTTTGTAAATAATTGTTTTCATCACCCATCTTATTAGTTATCTCTTGCATATCGCCCATTTGCATTTGGCATTCACTGAATTCTTTGTTTTTCTTGTCTCTTTCTTGAAACATTTTAACCATTTCCTGTTCAGTATTTTGGAGATCGCTTTCTTTCTCAAAATGTTCTTTTTGAAAAACCTGCATTTCCAAAACAACCTCATCTTTGTCATGTCTACTATGGTCTACCAACGCTTTCAAGTGTTTCAATTCTTGTTCACTATCCTCAAACTGCTTCTTGCTATGAGACAATTGAGTGTCAAGATCTCTATATTTTGACAGCATGTCTTTTGGCATACCTCCAATTTTGCTCTTAACATTTCCTCTTTTTCACTTGCTCCATCCAGATCAGCTTTTAACCTGCTAATCAGCTTGGTATCATTTTCTTGCATTTGCAAGGATCTATTTAGTATAAACCATGTCTTGGCACATAGCCGTATCAGACAATCTTTCTCTGCATGTTTATCAACTGCATTTATTAGTCTCAAAAGGCAGACCTGAATTGTCCTGCCTTCTGCAAAAATGCTGTCTAATGGTTCTTTCTGTACTTCACCATAGATGCGGAAATGCCATTCTGTGGCATTATTTTATAAACATGTCCCATGTGCATATAGCTTTGCCTCTAGATATTGCACTAGCTCTGGGAATGCGGCCTCCATTTGAGACATTCTAAAATTCACTATTAGTGTCACACTGCTATCATATGAATTGGGTTCCCTCTAATGCACGTATGTGTCATGGTACAAACTCCCAAACTTCTGGAGTTTATGGGCCTACCCCAGTCACTGGCACCCTTAGGGGCTTATCAAGCCCCAAAAGTGTGTCCTAGGATTTCCTGGACTCAGTCCTGGGTGCCATTGGCGCCAGGCTCATAACATGTGCTAATTGCATGGGACTACATTCACAGCTTAATAGGGCTGAGCTTATCTGCATAACCTGGGTGTGGCTGAGGGACTATTTTACCTGAGATTGCAGGGTGTGGCTGAGGGACTTTTACCTGGAACTGCTTACAAGGCTTTTTAAGCCACACCCTTCAGGCAGAACACACTTTGCGTTATTCTGCACTCCTGCAGCTTAACTCTCACCGTGTCTGCTCAGTACTCGAACTTCTACAGCCACGCCCTTCCTGAGATCCCGATTCAGCGGCACCTGAGAGAAGGAAAGAAGAGAACAGGAGTTAGTACAGCAGCAAAGGCCTCACCTGCAGTTTTCCATCCAATCGGCCGCACCTTCAGCTGCTCTCCGGGCCGCAGCACCTGCAGAGAAGAAGGTATCTGCACGGACACCCAATACTCACCTGGGGTCTGCATTATTCAGGAATTTCATTGAAGCAGTTCTTCCCATCGCCGTCTTGGAGCCGCGCCTGCAGAAAAGGAACAGAAACAGCAGGTTAGTCGCGCACGGAAAAGAAACCGCTATACATTCAGTGCCACTCACCCACGCTAATACTCACCTGCAGGAAATCTGCTCAGCATTTTAGGAAGAGTCTAATCTTCATCCGAAAACCACTCAAGACCGCGCCTGAAAGAAAAGAGAAACACAGGTTAAAACTTGGACAATAAGGACATTAAGCACCTTTTCCAAGCATTCATTGGCATAGAGACTTCCCTGCTTAATCCAGCTATTCAAAAACTCTGCAACAGCCCTGCAGGATCAATGAAGTAACTTGGTCCTGAGAAATACCGTGCATACCGTGCCCCTGCTAGAGATTGCAGGACGGAGAGCCTACCATTAAGAACTCCAAGATGAGACAGAAGAGGAGAAGGGGCATCAGAAGGTTAAAGGAGGTGGAACCAATCACTCAGCTCCACTCAGTTTTCTAATATCTTGTTTCGACATTGCAGGCAAATGCCTCCTGGGGTGATATCAAGGGAGAAGATGCGGGCAGGCATCATCACTCAAGCTGTGCCACGTCAGTGCAGACATCATTCGTGTGGCTATGTGCTACACCCCCGTGGAGACCAGGTGAGCATGACAGTATGGTAGTGTGAGACACACTTGCCACGCACAGTAGGTACTCTACAGCCAATTTCCCGGCCAACGAACCATGTATGTAGGATATTTTGTGTAAATTTGGGGTTTGGCAGTATTTTCTTGCCGCCAAAAATGAGCGGTAGTTTGGTGATTACTTATCCTTGCATTTAGATTGGGTTTGGCATCATACCATTTTAGTGACAATACCTTGTTACATTATATTGGAGAACCTAGTAATATGTATTACTTACAGTATTTATGGTAGCATATGGTTCATATGGTTTGCGGTATTTAGTGGTGAGCATAGTTTCCTTCCTTACATCATAACCCCATCATAAACAAAACCTTCCTTTCTATGGGAATACCTCCTAGTGATCTATAGAGAGCCTTGGACCTATACACCCAAGGAAGCCTAAAACTTTTATGTAGAGTGCCACCTACAACCTGTGGCTGGTATCACAGGCTTATCTACAGCAGTTACCTATGTGCCCATAGGCATCATTACTGGTTCATAGACCCCCAGTAATCTATATATTATATTAGATACCCTCCAAATAACATGCACGGAGGACACACACACACCTATGTTATCACTGCTTATTCTGTTTGTTATTCTGGGCAAATTGACAAATGTATTACCAAAGAAAGTGAATCCCCCCCGTGTCCACATGTGCAATCCCCAAAGCAATAAAAAAAACCTCTAAATAATCTGTTTTTACATATTGGTTATATTGCGGACAAGTACAATTCACAATACAAATCTTACCATATACATTTTACCATTATCTGTAATAAAATGAGAAGAGAAAAAAACAAAAGATACAGCGCAAATAAGCCTTTTAAAAAACAACAGGCATTACTTTTTGGCATTATAAACATGACAAATTAAAATGCATGGGATTTCATTTGATAATCTTCCTACATGACATTTTTATATCGGTCATTCATCCAACAGCGCACAGTGACCTCACTTAAACTGTGTCTGCTTACCGAAAATATTTGTTTGAATCGCTCCCACACAACCTTGTCCTTGCTCCACTCAGAAGAGCAGCCCCAGCCAACGAACCGCTCCTGTTAATCTTGGATGTTTGGAATGTGCAGTGAGAACAGAGGGTTCCCCAGCCAGCACTGAGTGAGACCAGCCACATCTGTCTCAGAGCCCAGTCATCCCGAACTAACTTCTCTCTGTCAGTTTTTCCATTAGCAGAGCTCTGCACCTACCCACTTTGCCTATGTGATATATCTGCAGACACTTTCCTCCAATCAGGTTAAAAGGCAGCATCACCCTTCACTTTTGCACAATGGGATCTTTGCTCACTGAGCAACTGTTTCAATTATTTTTTTCCTTTCGCGCATACTTTCTGCTTTTGGCAAACACAGAAAGAGAAAGAAAAAAAACTCCAGTGCACATTTGAAAAACGAATTTCAGAATATGTATTTTCACCTCATTTTGTCCATGGTACTACATTATAATGTTAAGGAGTTAGCAAAGTCAGTCAGTTATATAAATAATGTTCAATAATGTAGTCTTCTATGCATGAGGTATTCAAGAAAAATGCACTTTTACTCTCTGCAGTTTCACATTGGGCTTTTGCTGCATTATGAATTCTATACCGTGCATGCCACCAGCAACATATTCACATGTTATACTGCCAACAAAAAATAACTATATATGTGTACCACATTATTGCTGGCAACAAAATGCCATCACATTTATTGAAGCGCTATATGCTCTAAAGCGCTGTAAATATTATAAAGCGCTATAAATATTACTACAACGTTCAGCTGCAACCGACTGCACCGCTGACCGTTGTTAGGCCACCATCTCACTGATGCCGTCCAAGATACCTCAAACAGTGCTTCAGAATCGCCGACCAGCACTGAGACAATGATTTCTACCCCAAGCCAACGTATAGGCCAACTTGCAGCCGTCCGTGAAGCCTCACTCACCGAACTGACTGCTGACTAATACCTGCAGCTGTCTTGAACTATGTAGCAAAAGCTGCAAAGTGCCCTGAAACCAACTTCACACTGTCAAGCACCAAAACCTTCTACAAGCACAAGATACATTGTGGTTCTGTCCCCCTGGTATTTCTCTGAAGGCCCCTAGTGACATTTTATGACCCATTGCTCCCTTTGTGTTGAAACCAAATATTCTTGAACTATTGTGATTAATTACTATTCCGACTACCCTCTTGTCAGTATCCAGAGTGCATCCCTATTCCTTCTTTGAAACTGTCTGTCCTTTACAGGGTGGATTGTATTATATAGTGTGCTAGACATGTTTGTTATGATAATAATAAAGTTGATTCTTTCACACAACATTGACTGGACAGTCCCTTTTATCATTGGCTAATAATTGTTATGTTGCTGTGTTGCAACTAACCAAGGATCCATGACCCTGCAAAGTTAAGTCTCCTGTTCCATCCACGTTACCAAAATTGGAGGTTTATAATTTGCTTTTGTTTCCAATCGGTTCAGATCCTTTCTGGTGTACTAGAGGTGTAAAGCTGATCGATGGTTTAGGAACCGATATTCATCCCTTGGACAGTGGTGCCCCGGAAGTTGATTCGTCACACGCAAGATGCGGTCAATGTTCTTCTAGCGTCACACACTATTATTGCAGGCCCACATTGAGGCAAGGACCTCTGTCATAGCTATTTTGTTTTATTGAAAGACAGTGGCCCTCATTACGACCCTGGCGGAAAGTGACTGACCGGACCGCCACAGCGTAAATAGCGTTTCCGCCATTGCACGAAGGAGCAAAGTGCGGCCCATTCCGACCCATCGGGCACGAGCACCACGGCATGGCGGAAGTGCAAAGTCCGCGATGGCGGAAATGACCCCAAAACGGCCCACACCGCCGCCGTACGGCGCCCTAGGTGCAATACCGCCACCCATCACAGCGGACACCGCAGTGTGCGCCTACCGGAAAGTACGGTGACCGGAAATATACGGAAACGGAAGTAAAAACATGGGCCCGGAACGGGAAACATCCCGCCGTACACCTATAAAACCACTAAAACCACACAACCACTAAAAACACTACCCTGAGACACACCCCAACCTGTCATCCACCCTAGCGAAACCAAGAAAAATGGGAAAAGTAGCGAAGAAAGCGTGCGACCGCAAGCGGCAGGTCCACTTCTCCCGTGAGGAACTCACCGTGCTAACAGAGACCCTCCAGGAGAATGCTGCCGTCGTCTTCTGCACGCAAATGACCAGGACGGCACTTGCAAACAAGAAGGCCATATGGGCTCTGGTGGCACAGCGGGTAAGTGCGGTGGGGACCGCACCCCGCACCCCACAGCAATGCCGAAAGCGATGGGACGACCTGCGGATACGCGTCCGCAGCATACTCTCTGCCAACCGCAACATTGCCACAGCCACCGGGGGAGGTCCTGAATCACCCATCAAGTTGACCCCCTGGGAAGAAATCTGTGCCTCCACCATCGGAATGGAGAGCATAGAGGGAGTCGGAGGGATGGAGAAAGGAGTGCAGACATCCGAAGATTCAGGTAGGTGGGCCAGATAAAACAATGCCAAATCCACAAAGTCCATCCATGTGAAGTACCATGTGTCCACATAGTGCAACAGAAACACATGTCCAGGAGAACGTCCACACACATCGGCCTGATAGCGCACGTTAAAACCCACAATAAATACATAAATAATTAAAAACCCCTAAAACACGCACTACACGTGCAGCAGGCACACCCTAACTGCAGGCTGCCAAACAACTGCACCCTCACTCCACACACAAATGAAAGCACCTCCAAGGCCCCGACCCAAATCACCCTCAGGTACCACCCCAATGCATGTGATACAATGCCATTCCAATTCCCACAGACCCATCAATAACCCTCGCCCTCCTTTACTCCACCACAGGGTCCGATCCAAACGACGAGCTTCAGGACACCCCTACCAGCACACCTGCAAAGAGGGCCAAGACCAACGGCCAAAGACCCTCCACCTCAGCTGCACGCATCAAGACACGGCAGCAGCACAAATCAGGTGGCAGCACAGAGGAGGGAACATCAACAGGCACCCCAGCAGCCAGCATGCCCACACCACCACCACCACAGGTCCCCCCAACGGATGCCACAGAAGGCACTGCCTCTGGTGGCAGCAGCACCATAGGTGACACCCCATTGATGGCAGCATGCTCCGACACAGAAGACGGGGATGTCGAAGTCAGATCCATCCATGACCTGTCCCAATCCCCCTGTCTGTCCCATCCCGTACAACATGAGGATACCACGCAGGGGCACCCACAAGACGACGACTGGCCATCCCCCACAAGCCCTGTGGCAAGGCAACATGAGGTCAACAGCCCCTCTGTGACACCCCCGCAAATGGCCATGGCCCAGCAGAGGCAACAGTCCCTCGACCAGTTAATCGTGCAACAGCAGCAACTGGCCACGCTCCTCAAGGACCATGCCGATGAATGTGGGGGCACTAAGGCAGACATAGAAACATCAACTGAGACACTCAGGGCAGAAATGGAGAGAGGTACAGAGACACTAAGGGCACAAATGGAGAGAAGCACCGAGAGCCTGGGAGTCCAAATGGAGAGAAGCACCGAGAGCCTGAGGGGGGAACTGCATGCGACGTCCAAGGACGTATGTGCCGAACTTGCCGCAGTGCGCCGTGTGCTCACTGAGCTCTCGCAAACCCTTAGGGACATGCATGGACGTGAGCAGGCAGAGACATCATCCGTTGCAAGTTCCGTCCAGGGCAGCCCCCAACGTAGATCTGGGAGGAACCTGCGCTCCACAGGCAGGGGTGCCCCTGATACCCGCAGAGGGGGCTTGCAATAGCGACTGCCCACTGACAATGAGCATCTGTGGACACTGGTGTTCGGGGGGGAGGTAGGAGGGTGGAGGGGGTGTGTTGGGCTCACTTGGGTGGCGGGTCGATAGGGTGTACAACATGATATCACATATGCCATAAACAGTGCACGATCAACCAATGAGATGTGTGGACATTGATCTTTGTGTACTAGGCCATCATAGGCGTACAGTCCATATTGTGCATGTCCCAGACACACACGCACGAGTCCCGTGTCCATGTATCAGCCACCAGGCGTGAGTGCTAGAAGCATACATCAATGAGATGCTGACGAATGTCACGGCCCTCCGGTGCCTCGCAGACTCCTTGAGGTGCTGCCACATCCCCACCCTCATCATGACCATCATCAGGTGCTTGCAGTTCTGCGTCAGGGGGCATGGGCACATTTCTACGTACGCACATGTTGTGGAGCATGACACATGCCATCACCATCTTTGCAACCTTCACATGGCGGTACAGGAGTGCCCCGCCAGACCTGCTGAGGCAGCGGAAACGACCCTTCAGTAGGCCGAATGCCTGTTCAATGACTACACGGGTACGTGAGTGGGCATGGTTGTAGTCCTCCTCATGCTGGTCCCGTGGGTTCCGGACTGGTGTGAGGAGCCATCTCTTCAGTGGATATCCAGCATCACCTGTATGTGGACGATAAACGTATGATGTGGAATGCCATTGCTACGTACGCACACCCCCCCCCCTTCCTGCCAGGTCATTGCCGAATCACATACCCCACATTATCATGCATGTAATGAGACTCACCGAGTAGCCAGGATCTGTTCCCTGCGTGTCGCTCCATGTAGCGTGGTATTGTAGAGTTCCTCAAGACCATAGAATCATGGGTTGATCCAGGGAATCTGGCACAACAATGTGTAATGATCCTGTTGGAGTCACACACCATTTGTACATTCAGAGAATGAAATTGTTTTCGGTTGCGGTACTGGGCCTCCATGGCATGTGGGACGACCAATTCCACATGGGTGCAGTCGATGGCACCAATGCAACCCGGTATGCCGGCAAGTGCATGGAATCCCACTTTTGTGTTGGTAATTTCCTGCTCCGAGCGTGGTAGGGAGATGTAGTCGTCTGCGTGCTGCAGGAGGGCATCGAGCACTTGCAATAGTGTCCGTGAGAACAGTGGCTGAGAAATGCCATGCAACTGTCCGACTGTGTGCTGGTAGGTGCCTGTGGCCAGGAAGTGTAGTACAGACACCACCTTCAGTAGGGGTGGGATGGCGGTTGGGCTATCTATCATGCTGACAAGGTCAGCCTGTGTCATGTCCACAATGGCGGCTATGGTGTCCCGGTCCAGACGGTAGAGGGTGTGGATCTGCTCATCAGTGAGGTTGAACGGATGTGCTCGGAGGCGTGGGATTGCGGGCTGCCTGCGTGGTGGTAGTGGCTGTGCTGGCGGCCCTTGCTGGCCCTGCCTTGCCCTCCTCCTCCTCCTGCGTCTCCTCCGTGCGGCCGGTTGTAGTTGGTGTTCGTCTTCTTCTTGGAGTTGGAGTACTTGCAGTGCTATCATGTCCCCCAGGGCCAACATCGCGAGTCTTGCCGGTAGCATTTCGGTGTGGTTGTGGGAGGAGACTGGGTGTGCAATTTATGTGTTTTCAGGCTGTATGGCCTCCACCTGTGGTGATTCATTCCACCTGTGCAAACTGCTCTCCCCTTTGGCCGAGCACGTCCCGCACACAACGCTGCAATTCGGGGAATGGCATCTTGCTATTGCAATCATGTATTTGTACCCGATGGCCGTGTAACATTGGTTGATATGTTCATTCTGCTGTGGTCCCATTGTTTCACATACTATCTGTGCAGTCGCGAACAGACTTGTGAAGGGTCAGTGGAACGTAGTACTCGAGTAACGGTGGACCCTCATGCATCACTGTACCGAGTTGCAACGACGGGCGGGGCGTACCATTTGTGGGTGAAGGCAGTTGCCATTTTCACACACAGCCGCACTCGATGGATTAATTAGTGATTTCAAACGGCCACAGATGCCTCTTCGACGTGATGTTGCAAATGAGGAATTCGAAGGGCGGCGCTTTCGGTTTTCAGCTAGCGGCGAGGAAATGCCCACAGGCCTGACTGCAAATATAACGTACTATTGTTCAATGTCCTTGGGACAGGGGCCATGGCGAGGATGCAATGATTGATATGAATGGTTTGGGATGCGCAATAGCGACGTGGGCGATGAGGCCGGACGTTCCCAAATACATGTTACTTCACTACACTGGAATTACGGGCTGGGGCACTGTGGATTTTGCAGGCTGCATAACGCGCAGACTCAATGGATATTTCTAATGTTATGTGAGTAAATATTCAGGCGTTTTAATCCCGGGATGAGGGAATGATGAATGGATGCATGGGCAGGTGATTTGATACAGAGTTTGCCATGTACAGGGCTTCTTGGAATCTATCCGCCTCCCCTACGCTATGTGATGCAGGGCTGCCATAGTGGGACCATCGTCTATCTGGCCTTGTTGAGCCCTCCCTGTCTCGACGCGCCCTCAGACACTTGTGTCCATGCACGTTACCAATCCCATCTGATGGATTCTGTTTTCACAGACGCATGCACAGGTACACTCGTTTGTGATGGTGTTTACACCTCGATATAGATAGTTATGAGTCGCAAGTGGTTTTTGGGTGGTGATGAACCTTTGGAGTGGGCTAGCATGCATATGGCTGTGGATTTAGTGTGATCATTGAAGTGAGTTGTTCGAATGTAGTTCTGATGGCCATTCTGTTCTTTTTCTTTTCTTTTGGTTGACAGGTATCTCCTCCCCTTTTGCCACTGCCATCTGTATGCCACTCCTGCAGATGGCTTTTACTCCCGACACCTGCTGCTTCGTGTTAATCAGTGGAGCAGCATTACGATCTTATGGGACGATCGCCAATGGGCCACATGCCCTTACGCAGTACTGGTGGCTCGGAGCAACATTTCGGCCTTTCAGCTGGACTAGTGCCTCCCCATTGGGACGGCCCTGCGGTTCTGTGCGCTTCCATGTTGCCTTTTCGTACGTGAATGTGGCTCTGTGTACCATGATGGAACAGGGCGTCACACAAGTAGTGGCTGGTCATTTCTTGCGGATGCAGCCCACAATGGTGAAATGTGTTTTGGAGTTCATGGCCTGATGGCTGTATGGGCTTGGTGATTTTGTTGTGCATTAAATTTCTATTCTGATTTGGCCCGTGTAGCGTTCTTCTTTGCAAGTGATGTGGCATATTCCTATTTGGGGAGCGATGTATTGTGAGGAGATCTGCATTGGGTTCCAGCTTCGGAGTTTAGTTGCGTGGTACTGTACTGGGCGCGTTTGCCTACGAAGCCCGTGAGGTCAGGGATGGGGGCTGCCAATATGACTGTTTGAATGTTGTCATGCTCAGGGGTGGGGGATTGGGTTTTGTGTAACAGATGCCGGTCAGCCAGGTGGACTGGTGGAATGATGTGATTTTCGGAATATTGCTGGTCACAGGTGCCTGTGTTTGCGTGCGTTTCTTGGTGGGGGACTGTGGTCATGTCCATTGGGAGGGCTTCTGTATTCGTGCCATCTGTGCCCTGCAGCTCCCATTGGCCCCTCTTGTGTTTCATTTGTTCGTTGGCATGCATGGGTGACTTGTACATTTCAATGGTTGCATTGTGACTTCATTGCACCTACGGGGAGTTGTACTTTGTGGGCAGGGAGCGGTGTACAGGCACTCAGTGGGGCTGTTTACGGTTGATTCGCGATGCCGTACTTCTCACCATGGCGGAATGGTACATTCCGCCATGCTTGATGGCGTTAGGTACATGTCCGCTAGGGTCGGAATTAGCGTACCCTTGCGCCATGGTGGTGTTTACGGTTTGGCATGGCGCGCGCGCGCGTGCTTGGTGCAGTTAGCGTTGGCGTTCACTACGGTGTCGCTAATGGCTTCGTACTTTGCGGTGACGGGTCATAGTCGCACCGAGCGCTATTCGATGGCGGTATTGCATTTCCGCCATCGTTTTCCGAATTCCGCCAGGGTCGTAATGAGGGCCAGTAAGTTGGTAGGTTGTCCAACTTTGATTGTTATCAGGTAGTTTTTAATAAAAATTTTAACGGATTGAAATTGGAGGTACAACCTGATTGAAGTTTAGATGTCTAAAACACATGTCTGCCACAACTCAGTCCGGCGCAATTCACGCTGGATCCCGAAATGTTTTTTTTTTTTTGTTTTACTGCCAGTGGTAATAGCGCCAGCAGTAATAACACTGAAAATTGACCTTAAAGCCTGTGCATTCACATCCTGCTCAGAGCTGAAGGTAAGTGCCCCGAACACGGGATTGGGCAGAGCGGTAAATAATAATTAGGCTTTTATATAGCGCTACAAACCCTCAGGTATCTGAGCGCTGCTTATTATTACCCACGGTGTGTGGTGCTGCTGCATTTTCCCCCTCCGCCCAACTTTTGATGACCCATTTAGTGTTTTTATTATGTGAGTTAACATTGTTCATTAGCTTTTGTTCATGGTTTTCACCTCAAATGGACAACTGAAATATAGCTGTGTTACTATATCGAGGAGTAAACGTTCCGATAGTAATGCCTTACTCCTATGTATGTGCGTGTACATATTTTTTTGAATATTGAATCCTTAGTAGGTAGGTAGAACAACAAGTGCATGGAAAAACATACACACAAATTGAGAAAACGAGCCAGAGTAGCATTATAGGAGAGATGCTTGCAAACTAGTGGAAGGTTTCAGTAAAGCGTTCTCCCTTTGGTGTGCTGTGACATTAGAGGGCTGCACAGATGTAAGTGGAGACGGTTTGGTGGCTTGCACTGCCTATCATTAACCTGGGAAAAGGGAACCGTCTTGTCATTTCATTTTTGGCACTGCACTGAAGTTGATGAAGCAAATAAGGGTCAAATGCTTTGGCCACAACGCGTAATCAAAGAAAGAACATGCTGGGGGTTAGGTTGCGTTAAAACGCTGCTCTTTGAAGTCTAAAGAACGAAACATTCTACGTTTTCCTCCCACCATTCACCTCTTCTTGTCTCATTCCTTCATGATGTTAGCTCCCTAGGCCCTACCTTCTGATGTTAAGAACATAGCCACCATCCAGACCTGCAAGACTGCTATAATAACGAATTCCTATCGAGGGAACGGGATCTTGAGACATACAGTAGAAGCATCTTAACCCATAATCCCAAACCTTGCACACAACTGTACATCTAGCCGCTCCAGCACCTGGCTAAAATGCTGGTCACCATTCAACGATTGCCAACTATTATAAAGTGCCCTGTAAAGGCAGCATTCCACTCCTGTGTTACTGTATTTTTGTTCTGCTAGTGCTAATAGGTTAAAATATAAACATATACTAACACATTCCCCTAAAACAGCAATTAAATGTGCTTTTAAGCGTGCCTCCACTCTCCACTCCTGATGGATGCAGATTGCATGTGGAAATTGCAAATTTATTCTACATGCCATGTTAATTGTTATATATTGGAGGCGCGTACCCGTGGAAGTCCCGTCGAAGTCCCGCTTTGCCTGGAGACGCTGTCCCTGCTGTTCCTGGACACTTTTTCTTTCGTCACGGCGTGCATTTGGATTTGGATTTGAACTCATAATCCCAGGAGGCTCCTTGCTTTGTGAGAAGGCGGGCCTATATAAGCTGGAACGCGCGCGCACCGCGCGCGCGTACCCGTGGAAGTCCCGCTTTGCTGCTTCGCCGATCGCCCGAGCCGAGCGGAGCGGGTATTTCTATAAAGGCGGGTTTTTAAGCTTTAAGCTGTTTTAACAATTAAAAAGGTAATTAATAATATTACTGGTTTTTACAGCATATAGGAGGGTGTGAGGCGACTAATAATAACATAACAAGCCTCAGCTTGTATTTGTTTTGGGCGATATGAGCCGCAATCTGTACACCCTGCGAACGGGCATGCCTCAGCTAGATTGCCAAATTGCATCAGGTCCCACTAATTCAACACAAAACTTGATGTGTGTTTCCACCCCGATTCATCCTTTGCTTAAAGCAAGGATGTGTCCTTTACAAAAGTCACCAACCTCAAGTTCTAGATCTAAGGTTGTAAAACCAATTGGTGTGGTGGGTGACATTAGATGCTTTTTTCCAGACTCTCGTGCGAAACAATGGGAAAACCCCAAGGTTGCTCAGGTTGACCAGGAACGGAGTTTAACCATTGAGAGCACCAAGAGTGCTGATGCTGTTTGTATTAATGTATTATCTTCCGTGAAAGTGGCTCCGGAAGTTGATGTTGTACCACTCTCAGTGGCCCTGTGTCCAGAGCGAGCGGTTGGCACTGGTGAGATCGTGCTTGACACGATCTCAGATATAAACTTAGATGATGTAGCTATTATTGATCTATCTGTAGCGGAATCAAATTTTACCATACAAGAAAATTTTGAAAATTTGTCCTATTCCCCCCAGATGTTGTCTAGTATTGATTCATCACAATCGAATCAATCATCTTCATTCCTAGCTCCTACTCCTCGTAGGAGTCTAGGCATTGAAAAAGTCTCAATATTACAAAAGTCACAAAAATCACCTAAATTCAGTGAACTAACTTTGGAAGCCATGAATCTAACCTTGCAGACACTGATGCAATTATTTAATTTACTTAGTGCCAAAATGGACTCACAAAGTGTGCAACTATCTGCTGTGTTGAATTGGCAGGCTAGCCAGACTTATTCCACTTGTTGCCATAAACGGCCACCGAAAGAAAGTTTTCCTGCGATGGAGGATCAGAAGCTATCTCCAACGCTTGAGCCAGCAGACAGAGCCACAAATATTGACACTATTAAGCTGGTACCTGATCCTAAGGCTAAGATACTGTCGAGGAACTCAATTCAGTTGGTCGCAAACACTTTTGCCCCGCAGGTTTTACCCTGTTTTCCGACAATAATAACAGAGAATACATTAACTAATAAACATAGTGGTGAAGAAGCGGTACATGTTATAGACGAACTGGTAGATGAAAACATCCAATCCTCTTCTAAATTGTACACTATCTTTGATAAAAAAGGAAACATATCTCGTTCTAAAGTACAACTCCTAGATGAGAAAAAAACTAAAAATATGCTCTTACCTAAAGTAACGGCTACAGCGGCTTCGAAGCGATTTATTCAAAACATCAATTTACCTATGAAAAATGCATTAATAACCTCAAACGCTGTTTCAAAAAAATATGCGTTATTGAACCAACAACGCAATGTGAAAGCTGCGAAAAAACAAAGAGTTGCTGCCTTGCAAATGGCTTATGAACCGTTAGATGAGTTAGTTGCAGCGGTGAAAGAACATGAAGGCAAGAGGAATCCGGCTGCAGTCTCTAAGCTAAAAATTGATCAGGCTTCTAAGACATCTCAGGGTGCCTTAGCAGAGCTGAAGGTGTCAGGACCCAATAACACCAAAGCGCTTCTAGGGCTGACAAATAGCCTAACTTGTAGCCCAGATAAGCAACAATCTGAGCTACTATTAAGAAGACTAGAGATCAGGAAAGCTGTTGATGCATATATAGATAGTTTTATGCCTTTGCCAAGCTTACAGGCTCCATCACTATGCCCTATTGTGCCCGAATTTGCTCCAAGAGCAGCAGATATAAAAGCTGCCGAGAGGGGCGATGCAGGTTTAAGGATGAGTTGTCCGCAAGTACAGCCTCCCATAAAATCGTGTCTGGCTTCAAAGCCAAAAGTGAGATTCGCGGATGACAAAAACACAATAAACGAAACTGAAACTAACGAATTTGCTGCACATGAAGCGGACTTAACTAAAGTGCTTCAAACTCTTTATGCCCCTTCGCATACAGACGTACAATCTGTTGCGAAGAAGACTATTAAAAACAAGAATAAGAAGCTAATTAGCATCCCTATAAGTCGAGATAAACAAACCTTTGCTTTAGTTTTAAGCTGCCGTCCCCCGCCTTATCAACAATTTCTTTTGAACCGGCAGAGCATTTTGGAATTATTTTCAGACATCACAGCTCTGGAAGAAGTTGAATCCTCAGACATTGAACAAGTGGAATTCTTTAATAAGGATTCACTGAGTATGGTTTGTTTATGGTTGCGATCAAAAATCGTTAGAAATTTAATTTGGGAGGCCAAAGATCAATTAGCGTCTATGGGATTCATATTATTATCTGGGCCCGCGAGCACTAATGCAAAATTGGAGGTAACCCCTATAACTCCTGCCATTGGGTTCACTAATCCTAGAAACATTGATTCAGACACAAAATCCAAATGTCGTTGCTCTTGTGACTATAACAGTTAACCACTCAGTAAGATAAAGACTAAAAGCGTATTTTCCTTAGTATCATGGAATACGCGTGGCTTTAGGCATTTAATAAACAATAAAGCCAATACTTTGAATAACTTTGATCTTGTTTTGCTGCAAGAAACATGGATGTCTAATAAACCGTCTTGGGACAACCATGAGATATATTTCACAGCAGCTTTGAAAAAATCTAAGGGACGACCGATGGCAGGTCTGTTAACGGCCGCAAAACTCAGCTCGAAAGCCAACATTGTGCATGCATTGGCTTTGAATTCATATGTGCAATTAACAGTTCTATCGATTTACTCGATTCTTTATGCGGTGGTTAATTTATATTGGAATCATAAGAGCTACGAAGAAGAGAAATTTCTTTCTGAAATTTCAACTGTATTGGATTTTATTGCTCAGGTCCCTGAGATCTGCCACACAATTGTAGCGGGAGATTTGAATTTACATTGTGGACCACAAGATCACAAAGTAGAAAACACATGCATAACTTTATGGGAACAACTTATGGCCTCAAGAAGTTTGAATATGCTAAATGGGAGTCAGGTTGATCACAGTTGCACACAATATACGTGGCGACAGGGGCAATACACGGCTACAATCGACTACATTTATGTAGACGATAAACTGTTGTCAAAAATAAAAACATTTGTGATTAGTCCGCATCCTGATAGTGATCACTGTATGTTAACCCTAGAATGGTTCGAATCAGATAATGTAGAGGTCGTATCCTCACCTCCTGATAAAGGGATCATAGTAGTGAACAATAGTTTGAATCGAATAAAATGGACCGAAGCTAATGTGCATCAATTCGACCGAATGTTGCAATCAGCCTTTCTGCCCTCAAAAAATCATAGTCATGTTAGCAGTGTTGCCTATTACGATCTTATGCAATACTTTGCCCCTCGTAGCTCAAACAACCACCGAGTTGCACAAAACCGTCATATATTTAACGAGGATGTAAGAACTAGGAAAACGTTATTTCGTTCCGAGAAGCGTATGGCTATGAAACTGCCATTAGATGAGCAAGCATCTGCTTTAAAAAAGGCTAAAACAACATACAGGAATTGGTGTCGCTGGCACAGAATTAAATTGCTACAAATAGATGGAGAATATATGCTTAAAGCTTTGTATGGACACAACACGGCCCGTGTTTGGAAATTATTAAATACAGCACTTGCGCCATTACAAATAGCACTTCAAGTCCACACTGTGTCTGAAGCTGAGTGGGTAAAACATTATGCAAAGTTGTATGCAAGCCCAACTGAAACTAGGTCCATGGGGCTAGAGGGAAATTATGAGCCTTTTCATATAAACATCGTGAAATCAGACATATTATATTTTATAAACAAAATCAGTAAGTCAAGAGCTCCGGGACCAGACGGTTTGTCCAACCATCTATTCAAGCAACAGCCCGAGGCTTGGGCCGAGATTTTATGCCAAATTTTTGAACAAATCAACGTGACACAACTCATCCCAGATTCATGGAGACGATCCATAATAGTGCCTATACATAAGAACGGGGATCGGCGAATACCAAATAACTATAGACCGATTGCCCTGTTGGATGCCCCTGGAAAGTTATATAGTCGAATAATTTTACAAGAATTAAATACCTGGGCTATCCAACAGGGCAAAAGAGATCCATTCCAATCGGGTTTTGTGGCAGGAATGGGAACTGGCTTAAATTTAACAACATTAAACTTGTTAAAGTCAAAATATCATAAGCTTGGACAACCACTTTACATGGCTTTTGTTGATTTTCGAAACGCATTCGACTCAATAGACCGTAGCCTATTGTTTCAGAAATTGCATAAATATGGGTGCCCCTCTTCTCTGCTTACTGTGATTAAAAAACTCCACACAAATACGAGCATACAAATAAAATTGTCACTTGAAGGGCTACTATCGTCTGAGATTAGAACATTTAGAGGTCTAAGACAAGGTTGTATCCTGGCATCAACCCTGTTTAATTTGTTTTTGCTAGATTTGGGTATAAATCTACAGGTAAGCATGGCAGATGCACCTAAATTAGGCACCCAAAAGATCATGTGGCTCCTGTATGCGGACGATTTAGTGTTGGTATCCCTTACCCCAAATGGGCTACAAGAATTGTTGAATCAATTAGCGGATTACACGATTAAGAATAATCTAATAATTAACACAAATAAAACGCAAATTGTATCTTGTTCTAGGAAAGCTAATCCAAAAATGCTGAACTATCAATGGAAGGTGTCCACTCTGTCCTTGAAGAAAGTATTGCATTACAAATATTTGGGCCTTCCATTTTCAGGGACACGAACAAACTCGATCCTTGAGGACACCATCAAAGCTAAAAGTATGGCTTTGACATCACAAGCCAAAATCATCTTGTTTAAGTATGGGAAATTTACCACAAGTCATGTTAAGAATTTCTATATGCAGAAAGTTGTCCCAATCCTGTCCTATGGAGCTGAAACTCTCCCGCCCAGGGAAAGACGATACTGGGATCATTATGAAGGAAAGTTTTGGAAGTCAGTTTTTTGCCTACCGTCTTGTACCCCAATATGGTTAATAAGATATGAATTGGGCTTGATCTCAATGTATGTACAGGTGTTGTGGAAATTTTGCAATTTTTATCGTAAACTTTTACTGGGATTACAATCAGGTAACATTCTAGGTCTCGTCGGACACCATATGTGTTCTTCATTAGATACATTTTTTAAGAATTGGAGGCAGTTTGTGCTAAATGCTCTTGTGGATGCAGATATTTCTATAGAGATGCTGCTCTCTAATCCGAGTAAAGCCAAAATAAGTCTATATCGTCATGATTGGATCATAACCCAACAGGTGTGCTCTGGCTATGTTGACTTTGACATTAATGTTTTCCCTCATAAAAAAATTAGACAGATGAGTGATTACTTGGTTAAATGTCCGTCTATAGTGGTTCGTGCCACTATGTTAAGAATACGACTGAACTTGTGCTCAACCAATCAAATCTTAGCAAGACGTGGAATCATTCCCAAAAGTGAAGCCTTTTGTCGGTTTTGTACGAATATGAATCAAATTGAGACGTTAAGCCACGTAATTGTAGAGTGTTTGGCTTTATCTGGATTGAGAGAACAATATTTCAAAAATGTAATGCAATTTTCTTGCTCGCGCTCACATTATGAAATATGGATTGCCTTGATCACGAGCAATAGAACAGTAATACACATTGCTTTAACTCAATTTGTCCAAACAGTATTACCATATACTGTTAAGGATGATGTTTAAGGATGATGTCAATTGATGTCGAAGTGTTTTTATATTGATTAGTTTTAAACTTTCTTAAATACAATAATCCTTTAATTTTAGAAAGAATGTTGAGAAACCTTTTATAAAATTGTAACAGAATGTAATGAAATTATTATGCCTTCTATGCTTACAGAGGTAACATATGGATTTGAAGATAAGCTGATAGACATATAGTTGTAACTTTGCTATGCTTTGTATAATTTAATGTTTAAAGTGTGGTCAACTTGTGATACTCTGAAATTTGAAAGGTTGAAATTTTTAACCATATCAAATAAAAAAAAAATTATATATATATATATTGGAGGAATGGGAGCTACCTGTTACTGGACTGTGCATGTGAGCACTTTTCAGACCCGCTACTAGGTATTTCAGTACTTACCAAAACGCGTACTGGGGAGTGAGAACTGACTTGGCTCGTTAGTGGGCATGTGAGTCCTGTACATGACTAACTGAATACGTAGAAACTGTCCATACATGCATGTGGAACTTGGTATTATCTGTAACTCAGTAAGTGTGAAATAATACAGTGGCATAGCACAGCATGCTAAGCCCGCCCCCCTCAAGCTCCTTAACAAAGCACAGGTCATGCCAGCCCACGGCCGGTTGGAGTAGCACGTGTGCACAGTGTCTATAATGTTTATGCCGCTGCAGGGGAATGCAACGCTCAGAGTGAAGGTAAGTATGTTTTTTAATGAAAGCATACATTACTCACCTAGCTTAGAAAGAAGGGGGCTGTGTCTGGTCCCCAACTATAGCAGCCACCAGTGGTGGCTGGTAAGTTGTTTTATTGGAGGGTGTCAATATTTGCCACAAGCATGCGTTTGCGACCAAGCGTATCGAGGGACCCCGAACTAACAAAAATGCATTTGGGGAGGGTCGGGGGGGGGGGGATTCTTCCTACTCTCCAGAGAAAATGTTTTGAATGATGAGTTTCAATGGTGCATTACACAGCACACTTTCTGTGAACATTTAGGCAAAAGTCTAGACCGTTTGCACTCGGTTTTGTAGGGTGTAAGGTAACTCATGAAAAATAGTACCATAGAACCAAGTCACCAAAGTGCACAGGTGCATTTCCCAATGCATTGTCATGCCGAACCATGCAATATATGCCCTTATAAAAAAAAAAAAAAATCATTCATGCTGGCTGTGCCCAAGCATTTCCATGCTGGCTCCACCAACATATGATAGGTATTCTCCTAGTAACACTCTGCATTGTCCACAAAGCTTTCTGGGGCCTGTGTCCAAAATACCTTCAACTTTCCGTCCGTAAATAGCTCCCCCCTCGAGCTCTTTGCTCCTCTACCTCTAACTGCCTCAGGGTCAGTCGTTTTTCAATGAAACAAGCTGGGGGTAGATCTCTGTCTTTGGTTGGGGCCTCCCTTTGGAACATCCTCCCGGCCACCTTGAAACTTGAGGAGAACCAACTACGGTTCCGGAAGCACCTCAAGCCCTTCCTCTCCACTTCTGCTTTTTCCCCTCTTCTCCCCGCTGAACAGTTTTCTCTCTGGCACCATGTACCTGGCCACCCTCTGACATTTGGGTCCAGGTACGTGCTCACCCTTCCACCCTCCTGCACTGCACCCGGGCCACCCCTTGCACTGGGGTCTGTATCTCACCGATACAGTCCCCTCCCATTTTTCTTTTGCACTTATCAAATATACCCTATCTGACTAATCTAGCACCTGCTACTCGCTGGCTGCACTATCACTGTTTATTGCCTTTATTTATTTACTTTACTTTGTATTTATTCTGTTCTGTCCGCTGTTCTGAACTTTCCACTTCTCCCCCTTCCATGCACTTTCCCACTTTACCCTTTCCAATGCACTTGCATGCTCTTAATGTCACTGGGCCTAGTAAGAATGTTGTTTTTGTTCTCCCTTGTTCCCCTCCCTTTATCTTGTCACGCACTGAACCACTTGGTATGAGCACGATATAAATAAAATATCATTTCATTTCATTCCCATATAAGAACATTTTCATTTTCGCTTTGAGATGTTTTTTATTGAGTCATTACTGGCACGGGGCAGAAAGCTGTCTCTGCCATTATATGCCAGGACTCCTGTGTAAAACACACGTTGACACTGGTTTCTATCTTAGTCAGTCTAGACCCCATTAGAACACTTGTCATGCTTCCTTCCTCATAGATGCTCAGTTAATTAAGAGTCATGCTACAGTAAGACATTTACAGACTGCTACACCAAAATGTCAGTCTAGCGAGGTAAAACTACTTATCATGGTTGCTTTATTAAAGATGCAGAGTAATACATGTCATGCCCCGGTAAGGAAGGCCTAGACTGGCTGAACTAAAATGCCAGTCTAGCCATTAATGATACACAGGGACTTCGCTTTGCCCGAAAATACCAGTGTAACATACAAAGTCAATAAAGGATGTGTCAAAAACGCTCTATTGACTCCCAGTCTCCAGGGCCTTAAACACACACACACACACACGCATGTGTGCATCACATTTCACCCACGATCACTTACCCATAAATCTCTCATCACATTCATTCCCACTGCATTCACCACACAGATATGAACCCACCCACCTAGAACATTCACACGTACAATCACTTTCAAATCCATTCACCCACCAGTTGCTCATCCATGTACCTTCTCTCACATAAACTCACACTGGCACCCACCCACGCAGAGCATTCACATTCACACACACTCTCACATTCCTACTCACTGACCCATCATTCACTTACCCATAAACCTCTCATGACCACTTGCACTGCATTTCCGACACAGGAACCCACTCACTCACCCACCCTGAACATTCAAACACACACTATCACATATCTGCTCATTCACCCACCACTCACTGACACATACACCTTCTCATATACACTTACATTGCATTATCCACACATTAAAGTGCCAACCAGAACATTCAAACACACACTGTCACATTCCTTCTCATTCACACTTATACACCTTCTCTCGCATCCACTCCACACAGGCATGCAACCTCCCACACACTGTCACGTTCGTACTCATTCACCCACCAGTCACAGTCACTCATACACCTTCTCCAACATCTACTTACACTGCATTCTCCACAAAGGTACACGCTCAACCACCCAAAACATTCAAACACACACTATCAGGTTCCTACTCTTTCATCAACCAATCACTCACTCATACACCCTCTCCAACGTCAATCACACTAAATTCTCCACAAGGCACACATCCACACACTCACCAAGTACATTCAAACGCAAACTATCACATTCATACTCATTCACCCACCAGTCACTCACTCATGCGCCTTCTCTTACAAACATTCTCACTCCATAGACTACACAGACACTCCCCCACCCACTCAGAACATTCTTAAACACAATATAACATTCCTACTAATTCACTCAGCAGTCACTCACTCATACACCTTCTCTTACATCAACCATCATTGCATTATGTATACAGGAACACACTCACACACTCACCCATACACCCAAAACACTCAAACACCCACTATCACATGCATACTCATTCACCCACCAGTCACTCGTCTATACACCTTCTCGTGCATCCACTCTCACTGTATTCTTTACACAGGCACACATCCACCCACCCACCCAGAACATTCAAAAACACACTGTCACATTCCTACTCATTCACCCACCAGTCACTCACTTAATCACCTTCTTCATCCCAAATCAATGCATTCTCCATACAGGCACCCCCCGCCCCCACGCAGAACATTCAGAAACACACTATCACATTCCTACTCATTCACCCACCTGTCACGGACACATACACCATCTCTTTCATCCACTCTCACTGCATTCTCCATACAGGCACACACCCACCCACACGCCCAGAACATTCAAACACACACTATCACATGTTTACTCCTTTATCCAACTAACAGTCACTCACTCATATACATTCTCTTGCATCCACTCTCACTGCATTCTTCACACAGACACACACCCACCCACACAGAGCATTACACAAAGCTCGCCATCATATTCCTACTCATTCAGAACATTGAAACACACAGTATCACATCCTTACTCATCTACTCAACATTCACTCACTCATACGACCTGAACACCACACACTGTGGGTAACAATAAGCAGCGCTCAGATACCGGAGGGTTTGTAGTGCTATATAAATGCTAAAATATTATTACATTATTACTATTATATACTTTCTCTATACATAATACTCAGTCTGTATGGATGTCATATGCAGACGATGTTGTTATCTTCGAATGTACTCCGATAGGTCTACAGAGGTTGTTGGACATCTTTACAGTATACATGAGTAACCATTAATTACTGATCAACACAAAAAAGACCTGCATCTTGCAGTTTGCAAGGGGCCGTACGAAAGATTTGTTTAATTGGCATATCAGCTCAGAACCAGTTATGATGGTGGACTCTGTAGTATATTTGGGTTTTCCCATCCTTGCAAATCCATCACTATACAGGCCAACAACTTGGTTGAAGGAAAAATAAAACACTGCCACTAACCTACCAACTGAAGAATGTCAATGCAAGATACAGGACATGCTCCATCAAAAAAGCAGTAAAATATTAAGAGGGGAAAATCATTCCAAACATGTTGCATGAGTTGGATATATACCCACTGCAGCTTCGGGAGATATTGCCATTTATGGAAGCCCACATTGGGCACAACTTACTGCAGGTTCCTAAAGCAGTCCCTCTAGATCTAATCCGGTATGAGCTCTGTCTGATATCCCTTCATGCAGGCGCACAATGGAAAAAATTGGCTCTAACCAGAAGAATGTTTTGCCCAGAATCTAATTCCTTGTTTGAAGATCTGAACATGATTCTGTTTTCGGGGAAATACAGCCAACTAAATGAAATGCATGTTTATTGTGAGCATTTGACATCCAAAATATGATCTGCTTTTGAAGATCTCAAAGGTGATGCACGCAGAGTAAAGAGGATGCTTTTTAGTAGTGATTGGGTAACTACAATTGAGAAAAGGCATGAGTACCTCTTCATGCAACACCTTAGGGCAGATCATAAAAAGCAAGTTACCTTAGCGCCCTTCTTGCCAATGTATCCATCTAAAGTGCTGAGGTCTACATTTTTGCGCGTTTGTTGGAACCTATGTTTGACCAGGCAGGTTTTGATTTGATTTGATTTGATTTGATTTGATGGGGGATTGAAAGCCAATCAGTCATGTTTCCCTTTTGAAATGGGGCAAGGGGAGGCAGAAACCATTAGACCCCTATTGATAGACTGTGCACGACTCAGGGAATGAGATGGAATCAACTGGTAAACTTTGGAAGTGCACTGGAGAAGGGGTTGGTGAACAGGTTTGGACAGAATGCCTTTCCAGTCATACCACCTCTACAATTATTGCTTTTACTTGTTATTTTACAAGGCTAAATTTAGAAGACTACCTGGGATTGACCTCATCGAGTGAGCTTATTAGTGGGGATATATTGTGAATAATATTAATTAATTGACTGATGGTTTTACCGTGTTTATTTTATTTTATTGTTCTTCCTTTCTGCTTTTTATTCAGATTCTTCATTAATGTATTGATTGAACGTTCATTTGATGATATTTATTGGAGAAAGTTTGTTATTCTTAGGGTTCCTTTTCTTGTTTGTCTCTATTTTATGTTGTATTTCTATTCAGTTTTATTTGTTAAAGGTTAAACTGGATTTGTTTTCTAACCAATAAATATATATATAAATATATATACCTTCTCTTGCATCCACTCTCATAGTTTTCTCTATACAGACAGAAACCCACACACCAAGAGCGTTCAAAAACTCACCATCAAATTGCTACTCATTCACCCACCATTCACTCACTCATACACCTTGTCTTACTTACACTCTCACTGCATTCTCCATACAGGCAGACACCCACCCACACACCCAGAACATTCACACAATATCACATTCATACTCATTCACCCATCAGTCACTCAATCATTGGCCATCTGTTAAATCCTCTCTCACTGCATTGTCTACACAGGCACACATCCACCAATCCAGAACATTCAAAAGCACACTATCACATTCATACTCATTCACCCACCAATCACTCATGCATATACCATCTCTGACATCCGCTCTCAATGCATTCTCTACACAGGCACGCCTCCACTCACACCCACCCAGAACATTCAAACACACACTATCACATTCCTACTTATTCACCCTCTGTTCACTCACTCATACACCTTCTCTTACATCCATTCTCACAGCATTCTCTACACAGGCACAGACCCACCAACCCACTTGAACATTCAAATACACACTATCATATTCATACTCATTCACCCACTAGTCAGTCAACCATGTACCTTCTCTTACATCCACTCTCACTGCATTCTCTTCACAGACACACACACCAGATACCCACCCACCCATAACATTCAAAAACACACGATCACATTCCTATTCATTCACCCACAAGTCACTCACTCATAAACATTTTCTTACATCCACAATCACTGCATTCTCTGCACAGGCACACACCCCAGCCACCCACCCATAACATTCAAAAATACACTATCACATTCCAAATCATTCACCCACCCGTCACTCACTAAGACACATCTCTTACATCCACTCTCACTGCATTCTCTATATTTGGCACACCAACACCTACCCACTGAGAACATTCAAAATCCCTCCCTCACATCCCTGCTCATTCATCAACCAGTCATTCACTCACACACCCACTCTCAGTGCATTCTCAACACAGACACACAACTACCCAGAACATTCAAAAACACACTATCACTTTCCAAATTCTTTCACTCACTGGTCACTCACTTATAGACCTTCTGTTACATCCTTTCTCACAGCATTCACAACACAGGCACACACCCACACACCCAGAACATTCAAAAGCACACTATCACATTCCTACTCATTCACTCACCAATCACTCACTCTACGCCTTCTCTTACATCCAATCTCACTGCATTCTCTACACAGGCACACCCGCACTCTACCCCCAGAACATTCAAACATACACAATCATATGAATACGCATTCACCCTCCAGTCACTCACTCATACACCTTCTCTTACACTCACTCTCACTACATTCTCGGCACAGGCACACAACTACCAAGAACATTGAAAACACACTATCACTCTCCTACTCATACACATTCTCTTACATCCACTCTCACTTCATTCACTTTACAGGCACACTACCACCCACCCACTCAGAATATTTAAAAACACATCATCACATTTCTTCTCATTGACACACAGGACATACAAACATCTGACATGCACTTAACACATGCAAAATACACATCACATTTTAAATCCTTCTTACCTGTTTTTCCAGTTCGGTCCAACACTCCAGGCCACCCTTGGCTCCTCTGTGCAGCTCACAAACAGAAACCAGGAAACTCATAGAGCCACATGTCATGGTCAGCTCCAACCCCTTCTGAGCAAAATATCTCTCCATCACCTGGGGCCGACCAATCTAGCTACATTTTGTTCTCACCATATACTTTCCTTCCATATCTTTATGCTCCTCTGGCTCCAACTCTGTGTGCTTATCTAAGCAGCAATCTGGTGGCTGATCCCTCTCCTCAGCTGGCCCCCACCTCTGGAACAGCCTCTCCCTTCCTCTCCATCTTGAGCTGGATCTCCTCAAATTCCAGAAGCTCCTCAAGACTTTCCTCTTCACCTCCTCCTTCCCCCTCTCCCTTCCATGCTAATACCCCACGGTCACTGAGATTGTTGGCCTGGGACCTTATGTGTCTTTCTGGGTCCCGGACTTCCCCACCAATCGCCCTCAACCTTCTGCCTCATCCCAGCACTTGCCTTCTGGCACATACTGGCTTGTGTTCTCACAGGCCTGCACTTATTATTGGCAGGTGATCGCTCTGTACCAACGCTTACTGTTACAAACAACTGACTCCTTGGCACTTCCCTCTGTGGAACACCTTGCACTTACCACCTCCCTGTCCCTTCTCTCTCTCCCTGCTCTTGCACATTCTGGATGCTAAAAAGGCCAGGTAGAACTTCCACTTTCCTGTTAATCAGATCAATCTATTTGTCTCTTCACATGTTCCCTCCCCTCTGTGGTGTGGGTGCTTTGAAACACAATTGTTTGATGTATAAGCGGCTTACAAAGGCACAATAAATCCTTCACGTGCTGAAAGCCCTGTCCCGGGCCTTCACCCTAATGGGTGAGAACTGGGCAGAGCCCTCCCATCCCCCCACCTGATGTGCAGGGTCTCCCTGCACTGCTGTGGTAGCAGGGGCACCCACTCCGCTAGTGGTGTCATTTCATTAACATTTGCCACGCAGCATTATCCTCATGCCATCCTGCATCATTGGAGAGGCCAAGATCCTGATTACAGTGGGATAAAAAAACAGCCATATGACTTAACTTATATTCTAGGGTTTAAAATATATGTTTCTGGGGATCACAGTATTGGATTACACGTCAGGAGCTGCCATCTTCAATAACAGCTATGATCAATGGCCTTACTTTGGGGAAAGTTTCTTTGTCAATCTAATAAGTGTTTAATAGTTTCTAGCATTCTATTTCTTTCACGTTCTTGGTTAGCAGTTCCCAAAAGCTTCCTTGTGGATATGTGTTTCCTATCGATAAAGCTGCTAACATGAAGGACTATGCATTGCAGATTGTTCTCTTCTTTGCTTCCATGGTTATTGCTGTTATGGTTGTGCACTAGTCTTTTTGCTGGAGATGTGTTCCCCCTGATTTTTTCCCTCCAGCAAGTGCGCTCACCCATATCTGTCCAGATGGCGCTGTGAATACCGAAAGTAGGACAGTTGAATCAAGGAACGAATACTCGTACATCTGCACATCTGCACATCTGCACAAAAAAGGAGACATAAGTAGCCTGACAATTCATAATGAATAAAAACCTAATTATGTCATTTACAGTGTTTGACATTCTCGGTGAACCTTCTGGCCCCAGAGGTACATCCCCTGAAATATTGAAATGCCTAAGCATGAACATACAAACCTGGCACCAGCATGGATACAGTTTCAAGAAGTTTCAAGCAGCAGGTGCAGTGCTGATCTGGACAGGATCCATGTGTTTCACCTGTATTCACTGTGTAATTACAGTCTTAAGCATTTGAGTTGACCAGAAATAGTATGATGGCTAATGGTCTCGCCTTGTGTGGACTATGTTGTTTTTTTATGGCTTGCTTGTTGGTTGTTTTCATGGTTTTCAATTCTATTCCTCAAAAAATATACTACATGGCATACTTCAACCAGATGTTTGGATAGCCTGATGAAGCACTTTCCGATGAAGAGACATGATTACAAGAAGGTTCAACTGACACTACATGAGAAATAACAATGATGTATTTAGTTCACATAGATTGCGGAATGTATAATTAACTGCTATACAATCAGGGTAGGGAAATACAACATTTACTTTGCAAATATGTGTTTTTTAAATGTCCTTATAGAGTAATTGTAGATTTAGGGGAGTTGGAATCGGACATTGTTATGTTGTGAATAGCTGCCCCACGCTTCCGCTCTAACGCCTCACAATTCTGGTACTCAGAGACACAGCGATAAATAGGGCCCATGCACAATCAACAATTCTAGATGAATAACGTTCAACAACAGGGTGCATTTCACTGTAGGGTTCTGCGTGACATCATAGACAACTAGAGCTTCACTGTCATTGCCTATCAGATGCCACCGCTTGACTGAATATATCCCTGTAATACATAGTTACCCATTGATCGCTCTTTATACTTTTGCAATTAAGTGATTACACATGTTGGTTGGAGAGACCACTTCATCTGTTATTCTATGGGGGGCTTATATGTGAAGTCTGGATGAGTTGACCAGAAGTGCTTGAACAGCACTATCCAGGGGTTGGCTGGATTAATCATGAAGATTGACTACATTTTCATAAGTGTAGGAAAGAGAGAGAGAAAATCAAGTTGGTATCCTTTGTTTATTGTAAATTTTACCTATGCAAAATTATGGAAAGAAGTGACATTGAACATGTTCTGAACCTCAATGGTGCTACAGTATTTTTGTAGGCACTGTTAAATTCGATAGTGCCTGTATCTCGGTAATGAAGGAGGAGAACGATTGATAGTGCCCAATAGGACTATATCTGGTGAGGGATTCTAGTGCCTAAGGGATGCACATGGGCCAGTTATGGCCTAAATATAATACTATTGCAATATCATTCGAGGTTGACAGATATTTTATGTGTGCAGCAAATGCCTTTTGGACATGTGGAAATATGGACATCATTACTTGGAGTTCATGTGCGGATCCATAGAGGGATGCTTTATTTTGTCTCTTAAATGCATTCCCAAAATGCATTCCCAAGTCTGCAGCTGCATCATTTTTGCATTAGAATGCATATGTATGAATATGTGCTCAGAGTATTGTAAAACTGCTAAATTGAAAAGGTGTATTAGGAAACAAACTACGAAAGTTGCCCTTGTGGAGATTCAATATGATGAAAGTAGTTAATGTGTGTAATGTTCTCCATCAGACTTGGTAATATGGGACTTTTTTAATGTCAAGTGCTTATGTGAATATGAAAGTAGCAACAACTAAATGTACCCTTCACAGTTACAATGCGGAGTATGCACAGGTCCCGAGGCAGCTAGCTAGAAATACAACTAGACATATCCATGACCATGCTGGCATCACATGGAACGTCTCTTGGTTTCAACATGATCAGGAGCCTCCCATCTAAAATGCGTGTAATGAATACAACTGAAACTAGCACAGGCTGTCACGTCTTTGCAGAGCCAACCATTCCCTCCCTACCTACAAATTCATAAAGGCATCCGAGTGCCTCCCCTGCTAACAGGGCACATCTGAAAAGGCTTCCACCCAACACCTACGCGGCTTACTACTGACACAGAACAGCGAATGTGATGCTAGATGCAAACTAACATATGTATTTTTAGCAGTTTGCCACTCCTTCGAAGCAAACACTGCAATACCCCATTCTACGTGACTAGGAACCTCAGCGTATTAAATTCTCAAAAAAATACCAAAGACATGTCACCTTCATGCTTGAAATTAAGAATTCCAGAGTTAAATTGAACACAAAGC
This sequence comes from Ambystoma mexicanum, assembly GCF_040938575.1. NCBI lineage: Eukaryota > Metazoa > Chordata > Amphibia > Caudata > Ambystomatidae > Ambystoma > Ambystoma mexicanum. Next base: position 206,620,340 of record NC_090923.1, on the reverse strand, counting down.
AGGACTATTTCAAAGGCTGGAACAACTTTACCAGCAGCATCAGGCAGGGTTCCTCCATTCCACAGTTCAGGACAAATCTGAAATGTAGTCTTCACACAATGGGTCTCATTATGACTCCGGCGGGAGCCGTGCCGGTAAAACTCGCACAGCTGCCGCCAGAGTAATTTTTTTTCCGCCACCCGGAATGGGCAATTACTGGTGCATTACAGCCCCGGCAGACCCGGTAATTGCCCATTCTCGGGCGCTGAAAAAAAAATGCTCCCCATTCCCATTGAGCCCCACCAGCACCATTCGAGAATGGTGCCTGTGCATCCGACATGGTCTGCTTGGGGGTGCCGGTCCGCCCTCCTGGTCGGACCTGCCGGGCGTAAAGGAACCAGCGAGCAGACTTCGTAGTTTGCCGGTCTGGTAAGAACGGTACCGGCAAACTTAGCTGTACCGTTGTTAACGGACCGGCAACCTTATAATGAGGCCCAATGCTTTACTGAGTCCAAAACCTCCTGAAACTCACCTCCAACTAACATTATGTTTCTGTCCCATTGAAGAGTGCCCTATTGCTTGCAAGTTCTAATTATGCTAAATACATTCCTATACATGCATTCATGTTTCTAAAGTCAGTGAGTCGGTTATTGAGTCTGAAAATGGATGATGTGTGCACCCCAGAGTTACAGCCACATTCGTTGATTTCCTTAGGTAGCATGTACACTTTCGTCCAAATGCCCAGATGCGGCATCATTATTTCCTGCACCTAGAAATGTCAAACTGACTTTCAGAACAATGTTCATTCTCCAGGAATGAACGACTGTGGACAGTTACTGGACTGTTTCTTTATGTTCATGGAGACGTTGTTTTGCTATAAGCGGTTTTATTTCCAATGGTTTTATAGCAGAAGGAAGCTTCCTGACTTGCCCAGGACATTTTGTGCCAACTAATCTGCGTTGCAAAGCACTTAATATACTTCTGTGTAACCTAAGGTGATGGATGTGAGCTTGAACATACACCTAGAACATGGAAATTAGGAAAGTGAGGAAACTATGATTTCAGCTGATGGTGTACACTGCATAATGTTTTCAATCTAGCTCTATGTACCACAGCAAACACGTGCAGGGTGTTCAATTTAGGAGGTATGTAATTATTTCTTGTAGCATGTGCCAAAAGATGTGCCAACACATTCTGGATTAACTGGATGAGCACTAGCAAGTATTATGGAAGACCCAGAAACACGACTTTGAAATATCTGGCATAGAAGTGATTGTTAACAACAATCATGCATGATCTGAGCGTTCATTTGGGAATATGGGAAAATGTGGTAACAAAAACAATGGGAAGGCTGCTTTCCTTTATAAGGGGTTACAATAAGAGTCAAGAGTCAATTAAGACGCGTTGATCGCTATTCTACTGTAGATGGAACATCTGAAATGCAACAGGTGTTAGAACTGGTGGGTCTTTGTGTCATATCTAAGGGCTGGTCAGCCTTTTCTCTCATTGGGCTTGCAATGGCATCCTACGTTCCATTTTCGAATGCCATCGTGCGCAGAGTGTTTTAAGTTAGGAACCGTTTAACTGTTGATTTTGCTCCCTGCAGACAGACTTGTGTTAGGGGTCTTTCCTGCTAATAAACTACTAATGAACCTCTGTTATTTGTGGGTAAGAGCTTATTGCAATATTTTTATGGCGGCGAGGATTGGTGTGGAAAAAGGAAGACCTCAACACGGATGTACAAGAATCCGAGGAGGTGCATGTTAAGGGAGCAAACTTCTTTAGTTCTCTCGGGACTAGGCTGGAGAGTATGAGTGGTGCCCCAGTCTTCTGTTTACCCTTCATAGGGGACCAGGTCGAGGAACGGGGGGATGCTCGCCGGTACGTGAGCCATCAGTCAGTACCCTCAGTGTCCAAGTCAAGGCCTATTTGTAAGTTTCCGCTTCGCATTTGAGGAGACCCTTTCATCATTGTGGATATTTATGTGGCTTGTGAGGCGGGCCGGTTGGTTGCCGCCGTATGTAGAGTGCAGTGGTAGCCTCGGTGCAGGGAGCATTGCCACTGAATGAGGGACACAGTGCTGGTTTCGGCACAGGAAGCAAGGAAGATAGTAATTGAAACATGGTCATCAGCCCACCACTTACCGTGCCTGGGCTTGTGAGGAAGGAGAGCAGGTTGCCGACTGGTGGAGCGCACATTTCTGGGAGATTAGGAACGCACATGGACTGGACCAGCACATGTAAATCCTCTGTTGCCACCATAGCACTTGTTGGATTTTTAATTTAGCGCTGCTGGCATATCTTTATGGATGTTATGGTCGGTGACGAGTGAGCGGAACCCAACGGAAGTTGTCATTCAAGGGGAAGTGTGCAGATTTAGAGGTAGCGTTCTTCCTTTATACTGCCTTTTTTTCTCATCTCGTACAGTGTGTGTGAGGCTTCAGGCCGGTAGCAGTACAATATTTGGCCTGCATCTCTGTAACAACATTGATCGTTCTTTACCGACCAGCACTGTTCCTCTAATATTTGCAATGTTTGTGGTAGTGGGAGGCTTCTCCTGCATGGATGTAATTTGGTTGTGATCAGTTTAGGTGGTCATTTAACTGATACTATTTCCAATTTGTTGCATGTGTCAGTGAGAATTTGCTCTTTAATTGACATTATTTGGTTGTTGTCACTTTGGGTTGGTTAACTGGATTGATTATATTGCATTTTTTGTTATTAGTGTTCTTTCAGTTCTCCAACATGAAAAATCCACCTCTGAATTTTTTGGCAGCAACCCCTGGGGAACCTCCTATTCCATGGTGAGACTGGACAGATGTATTCAAGTATTACTTCGTAGCATCAAGTTTTGAAAGGTCTTCTGATGATATGGCAATTTCAACTCTCATGTGTAACGTGGGGGCTTAATTTGTATGAGTGTTAATAAAATGGCCCCAGGGAGTGTCCAGCAATGAGTGAGAAATCCAGTAAATGTAGCATTATTGGCAATTGTGCTAGATTTTGTAAAGTTAACATTAGATCCAATGTTTGCGAGATGAGTGTGAGATGTGATCTGATGAGAAATAAGAGTGGTACAGCAAAGTTGTCCACTTTGTGGGGGAGGTAGGGTATGATGAAGAAGGGGAATATATTCCTCCAGAAATGGAAATTGTGGTGACTGGGTGTGCCATTAAAGTGTTGCCGTCGTCTGGGTCACATTATGTCTTCATACCTGAGGCAAATTATAAGGAGATTTGAGGTGACAAGAAACACACATTTCACAACACTGACATCCAGCCTAAGGCATATGGTGGGGGAACGATTGACATTAGGGGATTTGTGTGGTGCAATCTGGCATATGGAGGTAAATATGTTCATGCTAAGGCTTATGCTCCTGCCAAAGGTGATTGCTTATTGGGTTGAAAACATCAGGGAAATCTTGGCCTTGAATTACATCCAGGAGTGGAGTTGCAGGTGTGAACTGTTGCGAAGGATATATCTTAGAAATGTCTAGATGAGGTTGGCATAGGTTTCAGTAAAGTATTCTGTAAAGAATTCAGGAGATTAAAGGGTTACACACCTAAAATCCAGTTGATAAACAATGCTATGCCAAGTGTGCATGAGGTGAGGAACCTCCCTTTAGGTGTGAGGGAAAGGAACATGATGGAGTTACATAATGTATCTAAACAGGGGGTCATTGAACCTATTTAGAGCAGTGTGTGGCGTTCTCCATAGTTGTGACACAATGTCCGGATGAAAGGATCAGGTTGTGTGTAGATTCAAACAAAACATTTTTTGTGAATAGGCAACCTCTACCTAAAGTGAATCAAATGCTTACCACTATGGAGGAGGCTGAGTAGTAGTCCACCCTTGATCTATCGTCTGCCTACCATCAGGTAGACCTAGGCCAGTCATCCAGGGCACTTGCAGCATTCATTACACCCAGATGGTGTGCCAATTTAAGAGATTACCATTTGGATTGGCTTCACATCGTCTGACTTTGAAAAGATCATGGAAGGCCTGTTAAGGGGCATACCAGGTGTTCTGTGTCTCCAAGACAATATTTTGGTGGGGCCAAAGAATGAGGTAGAGCATGATAAGGAGACTTGCGACATCAGGACTGACTAAAGAAAAAATGTCAATTCATAGTTCATCAGGTGTTGTTTTTGGGCCACACTTTGATTAACAATTGTTTGGAGACTTGTCCCGAGATGGTGGAAGTTATTCTAAAAATAAAGTCTCCATCAAACAGGGATGAATTAAGATCATTCTTGGGAATGGTGGAATTCTATCCAAATTTGCAGAGAATCTTTCTGCTAAATGTGTGATTCTCAGAAATCTTTTGAAGGGGAGAGTAGAATTTGTATGGGGTAGGAGGGAGGAAGAGGTCTTTATAAAGATAAAAGAGGAACTGGCTAATGCTCTAATGTTACATAGGTTTGATCTTGTGGATGAGATGATTATTACTGTAGATGCATGTTCTGAAGGTAGTGGGTGCTGTACTATCTCTGTGCAAACAAGGTATTGAGGTTCCTGTGGCATTTGCTTCAAGAGCGTTATCATCGTCAGAGTCAAGGTATTCCACTATTGAGAAGGAGAGACTGGCATGCTACTGGGCATCAAACTCCTTTAAGACGTATGTATGGGGTATACAATACATTATTAGGAGTGATCATAATCCTTTACCACATTTATTTACCACCAAGGCTTCTGGTTTAGCTACCCCCAGAATTGCCAGATGGTTGTGTAGTTTTAAAGGGTTTAACTTTGTGGTGGAATTTTTACCAGGTCACAGAAATTATGTAGTTGATTGTCTGTCGATGTCTCTTAAGGAAGATGTTACTGTGGAGGAAGGAGTCTGTGACAAATGGATTGCCCAGGTTGGGAATACAGTGGATGCTGTCTTTTCAAAAGACATTTGGTTGGAGGGAATTTTGAAGATGTGGAATTGAAAAGGGAGGTCACCTTTCTTCAAAATTAAGGATGAATTAAGTAGTTTGGTGTGGGGTCTGGCAAGAGGCAAGAGGTTCATTCCTCCATTGGCTTTTCACAGTGAGCTTGTCAATTGGACACATGGCGGCCATTTGGGTAAGAGCATAACAAAACGCAGATTGAGATCGAGGTTTTGGTGGACAGGGATGGGTAGCATGGTTGATCAGGAGGTGGGGTTTTTTGCACCATGTAGTGCCAGTGATAAGTCATTGAAGACACAAGAACTTGAGACAGGGAGTGTTGATCTCACTGAGCGAGCATGGGAAAACGTTTCCGTGGATTGTATGGGCTCGATGAGCATTATGAGACCTGAACATAGATTTGCTATCATTCTTGTGGATTATACCTCTAGGTGGTTTGTGGTGGAATTTGTGGAAACCATCTCCACCAAGTCTGTTATTGATTTCATGGAAAGATTGTTCTCTATAGAGGGATATTCCAGAATAATTATTTCAGACAATGGTGTACAGCTTGTTTCATTGGAGATGTGTGAGTATTTGGAAACTCACCAAATAGAGAACCGCTGTAAGGCACTTTACAATCCAAAATCCAATGGTTTGGTTGAACAAGTAAATGGTATTATCAAGGAGATAATTCAATTGGCATTTTCAAATGGTTTAGATTGGCAGGAGTGAACGCAGGAAATGATGAAAGCTTAAAGGGACACGCCAAATGGGCTTACAGACAGGAATGTCACCATTTGAGAAAATGTGGGATAGGAAAATGTGTTCAATAGTTAGAAGAGGACAAGAAGAATGAGTATGCAATTGCACCCATTTTCAGGAGACTTTTGTGTGTGGGAGACATGGTACGCATAAACAAACCATTTAGTTTCCCGAAAGGATGTTTGTGCTATTTAGAGCCCATCAAAGTTATAAGGGTATGAAAAAACAAATGTGGTGACTAGTGATTCGAGGCATTATAGTATGGACTGAATAGACCTTCATCATGGTCCAGAAGTCATGGTACTGTGGACAATGGGAAATATGCGCATGATGAGGAGGATGATGGGGTTGAATGGTACGAAGATCCCCATGATGGTGTTGAAATTAGTTCCAGTGTTGAAAATATTCAGACATCACCCTGTGTTATGGGATTGTGTGAAGCTGGGAGGGGTCTTTGACTGAAGCGGTGAGTGGAAATTAAGTGCTCCTAGGAAGGGGCCCAAGGAAGAGGGAGGCCAACTCGTGTGCTGTATTTGGTAGGACAAGGAAGTTACCACGAAATTCAATGATTTTGTCATGTCAAATGTGTATTCTTCATGTTAGTCTGTATTATCCTCGCTTATTAATGCTTGTTTTTTCACAAGTATGTATCTTTAAAGTGTAAGAGGAATCATATGTCGCATCTAAAGGCTGTAAGCCTTTTCTCTCATTGGGTGTGTGATGACATCTTACGTTCTATTTCCGAATGCCATCATGCGTAGTGTGTTTTGAGTTGGGAACCGTTGATTTTTCTCCCTGCTTACGGACTTGTGTTCGGGTACTTTTCTGCTAATAGACTTCTAATGAACCTTTGTTATTTGTGTATACTAGTTTATTTCCACTCTATGTCATCAGGATTTGAATGTGTTGAGCAGGTGGATGTCCATAGCACCTTTGAAGCAGTCATAAACAAAGCCTTACATAAACGAGCATTCCTTAAATCTGTGGTCTCAACCTATCCTTTTTGAGGTGTATCTGTCAGTTTTGTAGTACAAATCTCATCCTGCGAATACAATAAGTATTTGTGACCTCTAAACTGAAATTAAAATACCAACATTTGCTGAGCAATCAGTTTTGCTCACAAATTTTGACTTCTCAGGCAGTCATTAGCTAGTTAATGGCCCCCGAATTATTCCAGCCACACTTTAAACTTGGGGCCTCATTACACGGAAGGCGGTGAGCCATGGCGCTATTAGCGCCATGGCTCATGCCGGTAAAATACCGGCACCGCCTTGGCGGAAAGGGGATTTACCGACCCATTCCAAGGTTGGTGGGGCGGTAAATCCCCCTTCCGCCATTGCCCTTCCCCATTCCCATTTCTGCCCCATAGGGCTCTATGGGAATGGGGAAGGCGCTAATTACGGCACCGCAATTTTGCGGTGCCGTAATTAGCTCCGAGGTCCCTTAGCGGGTTGGTTTTTAATGCCTGCAGGAAGCAGGCGTTAAAGCACCAACCCGCTAAGGGACCTCGTAGTAAGGCGGTAATGGTTAACGGTCACCGTTACCATTAACGGTTGCCGTTAAACATTACCGCCTTCCGTGTAATGAGGCCCTTGGTCTTTTCCCTACCAGAAAAAATGTCTGTGTGTTTTGTCATATTCCAATATCTTCATTTTCCCGTAACTGGACTCTGATAACCACAGTAAATGTATTTTATATATTTCAGCTGCAGAGTCTTTTCCAAGTCATTTTTTTTTGTCAAGCAAATTTGATTAATGTTTTGTTATGTGGTTGGCTTTTATACAGTTCCTCATTCCATTTGCACAGTCTCTTGGTGCTAACAGACCTGAAGAAGAGGTAGGCTGTTTTGGTAATTGGGTACAAAGTGTAAATGCAAGATAGGTTTGTTGCTATATTGATTTGAGCAGTTTGCAGGTACCATAGCTCTGTCCGGGTGCATCTGTTCCTTGGTGTTTTGTGTGAAGAACAATTTTGGTGTCTGTATCCAGAGGGAGGTCTGATATAAGGCTGAATTGATACAGACTGTGAAATAAAAGTTTATTTGAGACATGTGGAGTTATGAGGTTTGATGTGCATTGAGAGTAGCTTCAGAATATCTGGGTGAGGGTTGTTTACTTGGTACATGTATTACGTGTTGGAAAGTAGGGTTGAGAATATTAGTGCAGGGGCAGTCAGTGGAGACATCAACGAGCATGTGGTGCATTTTACCCAGTAAAGCTGAGCCGAATTCCTGGTAGTGGTCCACCGCAGGGTGAGGAAATTGTGGAGATAAATCCTGGAACTCGTTAGAACCGATTAGTATTCTAACAGAAAATAGTGTGCACTATCTGATCCTAAATCACTCTGGAGCAAACAGAGAAGGTGTCCAGGAGCAGACAACACTGGGGACCAGCTCACAGTAGACCCAAAGTAGCAGTGATGAGGTGATACAGCATAATAGCCAATATTGGGTAAATAGTGGAGGAGAATAGAGGCCTAAGTGATTCAGAGGAAAACTGTCGGAAATCATAGTGAAGCAAAATCACAATGTGTTATACGTGTGAGCAGGTATCAAAGGGGAAGGTCTAGAGTAAAGTCACTGTGGAAACTTAAAAGTGTGGACAAACCCAAGGCAGGCAACGGTTGGCATCTAGTTGCTAGGCAACAGTGGACCACCTAGGAGTATGTAACAGTGGTATAACTATGGGTCCACTACTTTGGAAGCATCAAATATCCAATTCTGGATGTCTGTGGCCAAATACGATGGGTTTTACCTGGGTTGACATCTTGCAGTATGTCTCAGACAAACACCCCCCCAAGAGTTATAATGGTGACTAACTAGAATCTAGAAGGGGAGTGGAGATGTGGTGGATGGCAAGGTTTAGTGATGGTTGTTTGATTTTTATTTGGATGTGGTAGTTCTTTTATGTTTTGGTCACAATTGAGCTGCTCTGTACATAAACTGCCAATCAAGTCAGGAGGTCTGGCATGATATTAGAAACCCAAGGTGATTCCATTAGTGTTGTTGGTTTGTTGGCCTGTTTTGAATACATGCGTTGAGCCGTGCTGGATTTAGCATTGTTGATGGTAGCCTTGGTCTATATCAGTGGGTTCCTTTTGGTTTGATTCCAATGACAAAAGTTTGATATCTTTGATGGGCATTAGTTATGATTTCTTGAACATTCAGGTATTTAGTTATTTCTGGTGCCTGGATTGTGCTAATTCCCACTGGAAGATAATTCCAGATTTTGGAAGGAACTTTGGGAAATGCTCATGCCCAGGCCTCTATTGAATGTATTGGAGCATTGTTAGGAGTATGTCAGTGCTTGATTTTATTGGCCTCCTTGTATGGTCCGAAATGCTTTTCTTCAGATCAATGCAGCATGATCCAAAAGGGTGTGGCAGGTGACACACATTTTATTTTCTTAACTGGTAGGCAGTGGTTAACGTGTAGTATTGGTATGATGTTGTATCTCCTGATAAGTTGTATTAACAATATTGTGGCTGTGTTCTGGATGTGTGCATTTTGTCTTACTGGATTATCTGCAATGACAAATTATATCTTTTTGACATAATCAGTTATTCATAGAACCCACGTTCTGACCATAAGGGTCCTTTGTAGGAAGTGGGTAGGGCCATTATGTGCCTTTTTTAGCATACAGGGGGGGACAAAAATCTTAATAACAGCAGTTAGTCCTCTTTCCATATTATGTGTTATGTTCTTGACCACTTTTTATGTCTTCGGCCATTTGCCCGTCTCTGCCGGCCCTTGTACTTCTGGGTGGCGCTTGCAAGGGAAATCAGGCCTTTCTCTTCTCTGGATTAAGTGTCAGATTATTGTTGGTCATCAACAGACTGTGAGAGAAAGATGATAAATGAATTGAAACCCGTGAAGTGCAGACAAAATACTGAGGTGTCATAGGTGAAATGTGGAAGAAATACCAGCGTAGCAAGATTACAAATGAAGTGTTCTACTGAAGAACAAAGTTTAAAACGTATACGTTGAAATAACAGCTGTACATGCAATCTTATTTTGATAGGTAACCACAGGAAGCCTTAGCTTCCACCTCAAAATTCAGAAGGTGACTCACAAAGATATTACTGGTGTTTACTCTGACTTACTCCTGTAAATCAATGTTGGAGGATGGCAAAACTACTATTGGTAACTTCATTGCAACCAAATATTCTCGAAATAGATGAAATTCATAGTTGTTCCTGGTAACTTTGTTTTGAATCAGTGCTGCATAGTCGATGTGAAAACATAGTACACCAAAACTGAACAAACACAGCAGCATTAACTAACAACTGTTAAGGTATTTTGCAGTGTTATTATTTTTTTTTCGAACTCCAAAGATATAGGACCACCTGGTTTTATTCTTGTGTTGGGATCATGAGTGGTAAGCCAACAACTGGGCCTGTTGCGCACCAAAGCACAATTTCATTATTATGTAGTACTTTATCTAAAATACCATTTTGGTGTTTAACCAGAATATACTCGACAGGACACCCGAATGCTATTATTCATATAATCAGCCCCTGAAATTAACCCAATTCACAGTGACCAATTTGGTTTCATGTTTTTGCCTCTAGTGCTACTTCTGTACCGATGACATACAGATTTTGGTTTATTTCGATCGCAACCATGCCGGTGTGTCATTGTGCCTGCGTGAATGCTTGGTGGCTATGCATGGGGGGATGAACAACAACTGGCTTAAGGTAAATGGGGATAAAAGGGAGGTTCTGGTGCTAGATTCTCCTCCTAATCCCACTTTATTAATTCAGTTTTGGGGGACTTTCCTGTTCCAGTGACAGTGGTTAAGAACCTGGGCATCTCTCTGTCTGCTTCACTCTCTATGGCCTTTTAAGTGAGTTCTGTCAGCAAGACTGTTACCTTCTACCTTAAGGTTCTCCGCAAGGAGCAGCCCTTCTTACTGAGTCATTTGTGACCCCTGGCAGTCACCTCACTAGTCCTAAATCACACTGACTATTGTAACACCCTGTTTCTGGGCCAACCTATAGGTCCTACTCACGGGCTGCAGCTTTTACTAAATCTGGCTGGCCTGGTGGCCACAGGTACTCCTTATGGAGCACATATTTCTCCTGCGCTCCAAGCACTTTACTGTCTCCTGGTTGCCAAGAGGATCGAGTTTAAGTCTCTATGTTCGGTCCACCTGGCATACTACCACCAGGGAGCTGAATATCTGCAAGACAAGTTTCTTCCTTATCTGCCTGGGCATCCGCTTCACTCTGGCAATGTATGCTTGGTTTCAGGCCCCAGATTCTGTTTATCTAGGGTTGAGAGCCATGCCTTTTCAATTCCCACATGAAAATTGTAGAACGCCCAGCCCCTGGCTATGTCTAATAGCCATATATGTAGACTCACCCAGAAACACTTGGAATTTACCGGCTATTGAAAACACTATTTTAGGACTCGTCTTGTCCTCAGTCCTGTGTTGTGTTTTCTAGCGCCAAGATGCCCTTGGGTGGATGAGCGCTTTACAAATCTTGCTAACATAACATAACATGCCTCTTACATTGAAAGGGGAGTACAAGTAGAGGTTGGCATGGAACTCCGGAGCAGTGAGAGGTTTAGGAGTGTGACAGGTGGGGGAGGCAGCGTTGAATATAGTGATGGGCATGGGGGACAGGAAGGAAGAGGGTGGGCTCTTAAACAGAGTTAATGGTGCATAACAAAGATAAGCGGTTGAGGAGGACGCACCTGTACAAGAAAAGAGTGGAAGTGAGGATAGCAGGGATGAGAGATGACACTTGGTGTCTGTGGATGTACCCCCACACAACAGAAGGGTCATGGAGAGGAGCAGGGGAACACAAGTGCATTGCCAGCAGCACCAGAACTGGGACCAGAAAACTCTAGAACTCCTACAAATACTGCAATTGTGTTGGTTTTCATGAAATGCCATCAGTGTTAAATACTGACTTACTATATTATTCGAAACCTCCTAAAATCCAAAGTCATCTAAAATATGTAGCACTAATGAAACAAGTCACAAGACAATACTGTGCTGGTGGGCGTGGGGGTGGGAGCAGCAGTGACTCCATCATACACCTTAGAAAAATATATTTTTACACTAATATCATAGGTAATGTCACATATACAAATACAACAAGTAGCTTCAAAAGGGAAGCAGAAGGAAAATGAACACACCTAAGCACCATGGACCATCAAAAACTGCAAGTGCAGACAAGCCCCTGCACATGACACATTGTTAAAGCCCAATCCAGGCCAACATTCTGAGTTGTAGTGTGTTACATAGTTAATAATGAAAGTGTCACATAGTTACATCATATTTGTTGTGAGGTAGGATTATTTATTAAAAGTAAAACACACAACTGTATAATGTATTAGCATATATGGAAACAGATTTGGCAGGAACTGAGCAAAGGAAGAGGATTAGAGCGGGAGAAATGGTTGGGGAGCCTGGACATTCGTTAATACAGAGATCCCACAGACCCCAAATCCCCACCTTCCCGTTGAAGATGTCCACCCCGGGAAACATACCCTTCAGATGCATTTTTGCTCCCAAAAAGATAGAGAACCGGACATTCCGACCAAATATGCCTCCAATCTCCCTTAGAGTTACAACCCCTCCAGCAAGTTTGTTGAGTCGAGGGGAACATCATATGAAGCCTGGCCAGGGTATAATGCCATTGGTACATCATTTTATACCACATTTCCTGCACCTATATTGAGCGCGCTAATTTTGGTATATTCCCCCACAACCGCTCCCAAATGTCTCCCCCTATGGTAATACCCAAAGTAACCTCCCTCTTCTCCTGAAATTGCCACTTTCTCGACCCTTAGTGGTTTGTAATATAAAGCTCAAAGGGAGTTAACTGGCGCGTTAACTCCTAATGGTCAGATCTGCCAATCAATGGGGCAGCTGAAAATATTGCAACCTGTCAAATCCAGTCAAATCCAGAGGTATTTTTCTGATTCAAACAACCTTACTTCCTGCCCATGAAACATGACCCTCAGCTTCAGGCATCCTGCCTCTTCCCAGGCCTTCAAAGTCCCCCATGCCATTTCCGGTGGAAATAGAAAATTCTAGCACAGCAGCATAAATGTGGAAGGGGAGGTTGACAGCATACCTTTAGTACAAGTCTTATCCCATACCTTCACCGCCAGACCCACTACCACACTTCTCCCTAAATTCAGCAGCCTATGTTCCTTCTTTATCAACAGTAGACCCAACAGGGAAGTACCCGCTACAACCCTATCTTGTCAAACCCAAGTTTTCCGCATATCTCCAGAAAACCATTCCCTCATTACTCTAAGCTGTGTGGCTACATAGTACTTCTGGAAATGAGGAAGTCCCAAGCCGCCCCTATTCCTGGACGCCGTCAAAATATTAATGGCCACCCGGGGGAGATTTTTTCTGCCATATATAAGAAGACACCATTTTATTAAGAACCCTAAAAAAGAACTTCGGGACTGGGATGGGGAGAGCTTGAAAGTAATACAAAATGTTCGGTAAAACCACCATTTTTACAACTGTGATCCTCCCCAGCCAGGAGATCGATAAGGAACTCCACCTTTGTAGATCTAATTGTATTTTCCACAGAAGAGGGGGGTAGTTAGCCTCATACATGACCCTCATAGTGTTAGCTAGTGCCATCCCTAGATAAGTGACTCCCAAGTTCACTTCCCTTAGCTGCGTGGATCCTTTTACCCGATTTAGGATATCAGAGTGGGCAGTTAGGCTTAAGATTTCTGACTTGTGCGTGTTAATTTTTAAACCTGCTATCCCCGCAAACTCTTCCAACTCTGCCATTAGCTCTGGGATCGACTCCTCTGGGTCTGAAAATGCCATCAACATATCGTCGGCAAAAGCTATCACCTTATGATTTTCCCCTGCCATCTCAATCCCTTGAATATCTTCCAAAGAATGAAGTTTAAGCAGCAAGGGCTTCAAGGATATGGCATATAATAATGGGGAGAGCAGACAACCCTGTTTGGTACCTCTTCATATGTTAATTGCTCTGGATAAGCCGCAGTTTATTGCCAGCCAAATCGAGGGGGTCTGATCATTCGCCCATACTCTACCAAGAAATGTTAAACCACACTCAATTTTTTCAAAAGTATGAAACAGGAAGGTCCATTCGAACCTGTCGAAGGCCTTCTCCACATTCAAGGCAATGAGGCGTGCTGGCAGTTGTTTTATTTCTGTTTTTCCTATTAAATGACAAACTCTATGCACTTTATCATGCGTTTGTCTTAGCGGTATAAACTGGATGGCCTATTAGTTTGGACAAAAGATGGCAGAGCCTTTTCGCCCGATTTTTTGTATAAATCTGAGCATCTAAATCAATCAGTGCAATAGGTCTGTAGGAGCCCGGAAGGGGCAAATCTTTACCACCATCTTAGCCTCCTTCATAGAGCCTGATATGTTCCCTATTTGTTCAAAGGAGTTATAAAGCTTTGTAAGCCGCAGTGTCAATGTGCCCTGACATTTTTTTATAAAGGTTTGCTGTATATCCATCCGGGCCTGGAACTTTGTTAGCTGGAAGATCTTTAATTACTGCTAATACTTTGCTTTCCTGTATATCTCCCTCAAGGCTATCCCTCTCTAAGTGAACGTTTTAAAAACAGGACAGTATCTAAATAAGCTCTTTGCCTGTCCTCCTCGGGTGCCTCTGAGGCATGTAGTCTTGCATACAAATCTTCAAATGCTGCCACAATTGACTCCATAGTCATGATCGTACCCCCTTTCTTATCCTTCATCTTCAGCATAGTATGGGACAGGGTCTTATTCTTCAACTGTCTAGCCAACAGTCTATCCACTTTATTAGCACTCATATAAAAGCCTTGTTTTGTAAACAATAGAGCACTTGTACGTAACAGGTCCAGCTGGGCATGTCTCAGGGATCACTGAACCCTCCTATTTGGACCCTTCTCTAATTCCTGCGAGATGTCCCACACCTGGGTCTCAAGTTCTCTTCCCAACTGGCATTTTTGCTTGTGGCTCCCGGCTTTCATTACTATAAGATGCCCCCTTAACACTCCTTTAAAGGTGTCCAAAATGTATGCCACAGCCAACCCGGAGTCTCACTTTCAACAAAATAGGAGTAAATCTTCTCTTTTATCAAATCCACCACCAGGGAGTCCTGTAATTATTCTGTTGAAAATGTCCATTTCCTATTTTTTTTTTATTATTATTATTATTGTGCGTTAGCCAAGATTTTGACTTTTAGCAAAAATTACAAGCTTACAACTCAGACATAAAACATTCGCTTTACATAGTTCTTCCATTATTAAGAAAAGTAAGCAGAAATATCTGACAGAGAAAAGGAAGAATACATAATCTAGCATAAAAGTGAACTTCAATTTCGCATCTTCCCATATTAAGTTTCTCTGTTATCAACCAGACTTAAATCCTTCAGGATTCTGACCACTTCAGCAGTCAGAAAGGTTTCATTTCCTGAAGAGAGTCTATGCCAGAATTCATTAGTGTTTAACCAGCAAACATTGTGGACTAATCTCTGAAATCCGGCCATTCTCAAATCCCAAGTACTAGGACAATTAGATAACAGATGCTTAATTGACTGACAATCTTTTTCATCGCATTTCTCACATATGTCATCGGTACCCCTATCTTTATCCCTTATGGCCTTAATCTCGAGGGTTTGGAGCAAGTTTAATCTAAACCTCAGAAAAAGTGCTCTTGCTAGTGTGTATGGCGATTTGTTTAGATAGGAAGACAGAACCGACCTTTGTTTGTCCATTACTGAGAATGATGCTGACAGCTTAGCCTTCCTCATTTCCTGCCCTGTCTGTATCCAATCCCATCGTTTAAAACGTTCTTTCATTTTAGAGAGGTTCTGGAGAAGGAGGTCAATTGTACAGTCAGCACCAGCTAATATTTCACAGCATTTCATTTTCAACTTCACAAGAAACCCATTATCTGCGCACTGCATAGAAACTGCCACATCCTCATAAAGAGAGTTCTTGGGGGGTCTAAGATTAACCTATACTAGGAAATACACCTCCACTTCAGCCAACATCTTAAGGAAGAGAGGCCCAGTTCTTATCTAGGGCAAACTATTGGAACACAATTGGGTAAGTCCAAGGTTTTCTTCCATAGTTTCGCCTCTATTACATCCCATTCCACATCCATCGATATTGGGTTTCAGTCCAAGCCAAAAAGAACAATTGGGAACACCTTACCTATATAGATCTTCACCAGCAGAAGTACGGAAAATTTGCAAAATCTACATCTGATTCGTTTGATTTGAGATCCCAACTTTATGGCTATTAGATTGATGGCTGAGAGAAAATGGCTTTTCGTTGGAAAAGATCTAATTGTGGCCCACAGGTATGTCAACTGAGATACAATTTCTATTGGGAGTTGGTCTAATACCCTATTGTAGGTTTTAACTCCCTTCTTTGGATGTTTAAATATCAGTACCTTGGACTTTTGGGTTAATAGTTAGATTGTTGTTACGAGCATATTCCTCCAATGAGGACAGTAACCGTTGCAGCCCAACCTGGAAATGATCTAGGATCACAACGGCGTCAGCATATGGCAACCCATTAATTTTAGTGTTTCCAATTCGTGGTTGTTAGGCAGAATCCTGTGCAATGCCCTTAGGGACCACTACACCTGATTAAGACTACAGGTGGCAATACACGTTGTACCTTTGGTACAAGCCCGTACTACTAAGTTATAGTGGTAGCAGTAGCAGAGCAGGCAGGCTTATCTCAAAAGTATATGAGCAGTTGCAGAGATTACACAAAGGGACCACAATTACTTTGACTCAAGTAAACACTCACTCAGGGTTTCAGGTAAAAAAATATAAGTACATTTATTTTTAAACCATCAGTTACAAACACAACACTTCTATTAAACTTTAAACAAAACCACACGTTAAATATACTACAACAAACCAATCCACTTTGTACAGTAAGTCTCAAGGTAAGTACCCTGTGTTGGAATGAACCGGTGTTATGAACAAAACATGATACCGGGGATACAGTTGCGATCACTTTTTCACAGTTCGGTCTACTAAATAAACGCGTATCCGTGACATGAAATGCTACCGGGGCAAAAACGCACCTGAGATACACAAAGGGAGTTGGCGGCAAAAATCACACGCAATATTTAGATTAGACAGACAGTATCGAGAAACACTCAGAAACAGGAGTTCAAAAGTCAAAGGTACGGAGCCAGGGTTAGGTGACGCCGGAGATCTGTGCCGAAGATCACACCGTTAGACAGTTCATGATTCAGTGTAGCCAAAAAGTACTTGGATATTCTCAATGTTCGGAAGCAAAAGTTATAAGAAGTAGGGAAGACAAGGACGAGCCTTGAAGATGAAGAAAAGGGATTCACCCAGTTTACTCGAGTAGAACACAGTACGTTATTCCAACGATGCAGCTGGTGCCCTGGCAGTTGTTCCTGTTGGTTTCCCGCAGACCCACGATTCCTTGAGCTTGGTTGTGACGAAGGACGTCTGAAGGGGGTCTGCACCACACAGGGCTGAAGCCGGCAGCAATGACAACAAAAAGGTGTGCGCCTTAAAAACAGGAGAGGCTCAGCAGGTGACTATCCGGACCACTACAGCAGTGTGCAGCAATTTCGACCACGGCGGAGATCTCTGGCTGAAGAAGGTGAGCTGGTTATCCCCACCAGGCTCAAGGGAAGAAGACTCCGGACTGGATCTCCTCTTAGTCGTTGAAGGAAAGATAGCTCAGGACTGCGGCAGGGCTTCACCAGGATGGGGTAGTTGCTGCAGCCGTCATTCTTTCCGCTTCTCTTCGGTTCCTTGTAGTTCCAGAGGCGACTCTGACTTCTAACCCAAGAGATCTGCCTTTTATGCGCAAAACCCTCATTCATTCACACAGCCTGGCTGTCAATCACGCAGCAGGGGGGTTGTCCAGCCGGGACAACCACCTCAGCCAATCGTGGCAAAGTGTGACTCGGGTTTCCAAGGATGACCTGTGCAGGGGGTGACTACCCCCCTTCCCCACATTCAGTCTACCTAGACACCCAGGTGCCAAAAGACAGTGAACAAAGAAGGCAAACCTAATTTGCCGCCAAAGTAAAAGACAAGAAGGACTTTAACAAAAAGAAATGGTGAATAAACCCAACCGGAGCCAAAAGAAAGACAATTTGGTCAAGCAGGTTTATGTTCGAGGCTAATATAATAGCCAAGAACAGTACCACGTTTATCTAATATAATCACGGTAGAAAAGTTAGGGTAGATACCAAGGCCACCAGCCAAGTCTAATTGTTAAAAGAGTGAAACAATGCTCAGGGAGGTACAGACAGAAAAGGGGTACAGATTAGCCATTTCCAGTACTCCATGTAAGATGGGGTATACTGGGTCTGTGTTAAGAATGACTATGTAATGTAAATGGCAACTTTACCTTTCTCTGGGGGACAGTAGTCAGTCCCAGGGAAATGGAGTCAGAGGGAAGTCTAATAGACAACCCTGCGTTACTACACTGAAGGTGCTGTGTAACCCATACAAGAACAGGGGCACTTGGAGTGGTGTGCTCCACTGCCCAAGATCACACACTGAGTAAAAACACATAGGCCAAAACACATGTAAGAGTGGAAAAAGGATGTACACTCTTACCAGGTGGAAAAATAAACTCCAGAAATCCAGCAAAGCTGCTGGGGGACTCACTAGGTGAGGGAAATTAGCCCTAGAAGGAGAATACTCCCTAACACAGCCCCCTCCCCCCAGACTAAGGGACAAGAGGATTTATTCCACTCCTGGGTAGACATCATACCTCTAGTCGGTTACAAACATCCTAGAGAGACCATCAGCATTTTGATGGTGACTTCCTGCTCTGTGCACAATGGAAAAATCAAATCCTTGCAGGCATATTGACCATCTGAGTAATTTTGGGTTTTCCCCTTTCATTTGCATCAGCCATCTCAAGGGTTGGTGGCCAGTCTGAATGTTGAAGGTAGATCCATACAAGTATGGTCTAAACCTCTTCAGTGACCACACAATAGCAAAGCATTCTCTTTCCATTGTTGCCCACCTTGTTTCAGGATCCTTTAACTTCCTGCTGATGAAACAAATGGGGTGTTCCCTACCTTTCTCATCCAGTTGACTAAGGACTGCACCTATACCTACATTGGAAGCATCAGTTTGTACAATGAAGGGTTGGTGATAGTCAGGAGCTCTTAGGACTGGAGCTTCACAAAGGGCTTTCTTTAGACCTTCAAAGGCTTGATTGCACTCCTTAATCCACCTGACCTTTTTAGGAAATTTGGGAGAAGAGATGACATTCAAGGGAGAAGCTATGGTCCCATAGTTCTCTATGAAGTCCCTGTAATACCCAGTGAGACCTAAGAATGCTCTCACTTGGGTTTGAGTAGTAGGGGTGGCCCAGTTTTGTACAGCTTGTACTTTGCTATGCAATGGCCTTATTTCACCTCCTCCTACCTCATTCCCAAGGTAGACCAATGAACTCTGACCAATTTAACATGTGCTTGCCTTTATAGTCAGATGGGCCTGTTCCATAGCCTGCAATACATAACCTAGGTGTTCAACATGGTATTTCCATGTAGGGCTGAACACTGCAATGTCATCCAAGTATGCCATGCAGAAGTCCTCCATCCCATTCAGAACTTGATTGACCATCCTCTGAAATGTAGCAGGTGCATTCTTTAATCCAAAAGGCATGATCTTGAATTGGAAGAGGCCAGCTGGAGTGGAGAATGCAGTTTTCTCCTTGGCATGGTCTGTCAGGGCTATTTCCCAATAGCCTGACGTTAGGTCAAATGTGCTGTGATACTTGGCTGCACCAGGTTTATTCACCAACTCATCTGTCCTAGGCAATGGATGGGCATCAGTCACGGTGACTGCATTTAGAGCTCTATAGTCCACGCAGAATCTCAACTCTTTGGATCCTGCCTTTGGTACAAGCACAACTGGGCTAGACCACGGGCTAACAGAGGGCTCTGTAACCCCGAGTTCAAGCATCTTGTTGACCTCATTCCTTATGTGGGATCTGATATGGTCTGACATTCTGTACCCCCTGCTTTTGACAGGCAAACAGTCACCAGTGTGTATGTCATGCTGGCCCCAAGGGGTCTAAAGACATAAGCCTTCAAGCGGTTGGTGTGCAAGACTCTGGGAGCCTCCTTAGGGTTGCCTAAGTCCACCAGATAGTTCACCTCTCCAAGTTTACCCACAACCTTGAAGGGTCCTATCCATTTGTCCTGCAAGGCCCTCTGCCTTGTGGGGACCATAACAAGCTGGTCTTGAGTAAACTCAACCATGTTAGCCTTCTGGTCATGCCAATGCTTGACCAGAGCTTTACCAGCCCTCAAGTTATCACTTGCCTCTGCCATCATGTGTGACATTCTCCTCCGGAGACCTATCACATAGTCAGTCACTCTGACTGGCTTGGGGGAAGGAGCACTCTCCAACCCCTCCTTAATGAGGGCCAATGGACCTTTGACTGGATTGCCATAGAGAAGTTCGTAGGGACTAAATCCTACTCCCACCTGAGGGACTTCTCTATAAGCAAAGAGAAGGCATGGCAGTAGAAGGTCCCACTTTCTTCTAAGGGGTTCTTCTAAAGCACCTATCATGCTCTTCATAGTTATGTTAAACCTCTCTACCAATCCATTGGTCTGGGGGGTGAGAGGCAGTTGAGAACTTGTAGGTAACTCCACAGGTTTTCCACATGGTTTGCATGTAGGGGGACATAAAATGTGATCCCATTTCAGATATCACCTCCTTAGGAAAACCTACTCTGGTAAAAATACCAAGTAGGGCCTTAGCCACAGCCGGAGCCGTAACAGCCTTCATAGGTATAGCTTCAGGAAATCTAGTGGCTTGGTCCACTTCAACCAGGATAAACCTGTTGCCTGAAGTTGTGGGAGGGTCAAGAGGACCAACAATGTCAATCCCCACGCTCTCAAAAGGAATTCCCACCACTGGGAGAGGCACTAAGGGTGCCACATTCTTGGGCCCACTCTTGCCAGAGGTTTGGCAAGTGTGGCAGATTCTGCAGAATTTGTCTAATTCTGTACCCATCTTAGGCCACAAGAAGTGCAGAGATAGCCTTTCTTTGGTCTTATTAAAACGTAAGTGACCAGCCAAAGGTACCTCATGGGCTAACTGCAGAAACTGGAGTCAGTTAACTAGCGGTACTACAAGTCTTTTGTAGTCTCCAGGGTTTGACTCAGTTGGTTTACTGTAGAAGAGGCCATCTTCCCAGTGCAACCTATACTTCCCAGGCTCAGTCCCATTGAGATGAGAAGTGGCCTGTTGGCGAAGACCTTCCAAGGTAGGACACTCTCTTTGTCCCGTGCTGAAATCCTCCCTGTTGGGTCCACCTTCTGTAAAGACTGCAGCTCAGGATGGTTAACAGGGTCAAGATCTCCTACCAAGGTAATATCCTCTTCTAGATCTGATTCCTCAGTATCTAGCTTGACCAAACAGGTTTGAACCTCACACTCAGCCTCAGCTGGTGTGGGAGTCACAGGTGTGACTGTGGACAGTCTCGGAGATGTCCTTCTGGGCACAGGTGTGCTTGCTTGTTTCTTGCTGGTAGACTTAGGTTTCCCTTTTGTCTTTTCTTGCCCTGCAATGGCAGTAAGTAAGTCCTGTGGACTTGGGGTGATAGCATCCCCTATCATGTCCCCAGGAGAGCCTCTTAAGGTTCTCTCCCTTGCAGACCTTGTGAGCTCCTGCTTCCTTTTGCTGCAGGGCCTGGGGGTACTAGACACAACTCCAAGAGTTTTAAGGTCATTACCCAACAGGACCCTCCCAGGTATGTTATTTTGCACACTTGCAGGTATCCTGACAGTCATGTCATTACACTGGATGAGAGCTGGTAACTGGGGAACCATTTGCACAGGGCCTCCAGCTAACATGGTTCGGTGTTTGGGTGCCTTAGCAACATCCTCCACCTTGAAAAAACATTAATCAGCCACAGTTATGCTGGCTCCAGTGTCTCTGATGGCAGGGGTCTCCTGACCATTCAAAAGAACACTATCTTTGTAATACTCTTTAGTTTTATCTGGGATTGAGTTGTAGACATCTAAGTTCTGTTGTTCCCAAACACCCAAGGGCACTAAAGAAACACTAACTGAGACTCTCATGGGCTCATCAGCTAGTAGCTGAAAGTTTCCACTTGTCATAGGTACTTCATCCACCTGGGAGAAGGCTAAGGAGACAGTGCTGATCCCTGAAGGTTTACCCTTACACTTGGGATCGCCTTTCACATGGCCAGGCAATCCACAAACAAAGTATTTCCCAAATGCTCTCTGGAATGGGGGCTTGCTCTGACCTCTATCTGGTGTGGAACCAGGTGGTAAACTAGCCTGATTCGGTTTACCTTGTGGCTTACCCTGGTTATGTTTGTGGCCCTCTTTTGGATTGGAATTATTGGAATTCTCCTTGTGGTCTTTCTTGGACTGTTTTCCCTCTTCCTTCTTCTGAGTTTCCCCTGAATCCTTGTGAGTAGCCCTGTTGGTAACCCACAAGTCAGCAACCTTAGCTAACTTCTTAGGATCTATCTGCTTTGAATCAGCCAAGTGCTGTCTAAGCTCAGGAGAGCAGGCATCAAAAATAGACTCCAACATTACAAGATTCCTCAAACCTTTATAAGTGTTCACTTTGTAACCCTTAACCCAACCATCTACATTTTTCAAACAGTCACACACCCAGATAGCCCCAGGGGTACCATCATGCTTTTTGAGGGTTCGAAACCTCTTAAGATACTGGGAAGGGGTCTTCCCAAACTTAGCTATTAATGCTAGTTTCACACACTCATTGGGCCTCATTACGACCTGGGCGGTAAGGGAACAACGATGCCGGTAAAGGATTACCGGCATCGCTTACCGCTCCGGAAGATCATGACCCGCCAGTCCGCTATTAGCTGGTGCCTCTAACAGCGTCATGGGCGCGGGCATGCGACCCCTCATGTCGGCAATACCGGCATGGCGTAAAAAGGAGAACAACAAAAGTCAGGCGGCCATGCAAATAAGGCCTACTGAAGGCTGAAAAGTACCTCACCGGCATGGAGAAAATACCGGCATCGCGGACAACCCGTAAACGGCCATATGCAGTGCTCCCAACTGCCACAGGTGCACACAACCAGCACAGGTGGAGGAAATATAGACTGGGCCACCACAAAAGGAGCACACCCCACCCCTTCCCACACCCAGTCACACACCAAAATGATTCCCATACTACTAGCAATGCTGGGGCTGGAGGACATGATTGCAGTGGAAATCCAGCTACAACAACAACAACAACAAAAACAACAACAACAACAAGAACAGGCAGCACAGAGGAGACGCAGGAGGAGAATGATGGTTAGGCAGGCCCAGCATGCCCCACCAGTGCATCCAGTGGTACCACGCAGGCAGCCCCCAATCCATCGCATCAAAGCCAGTCCATACAACCTAACCCCTGAGCAGATCCACACTCTGTACCATCTGGACCAGGACACCATCACCACCATTGTGGACATGATACATGACGACATTGTTAGCCTGATTGAAACATGCACCGCCATACCACCCCTACTGAAGGTAGTGTTTGTGCTCCAATTCCTGGCCACAGGCACCTACCAGCACACAGTGGGGCACATGCATGGCATATCACAACCATTATTCTCACGTACACTGAACCAATTGCTTGATGCCCTCCTGAAGCACACAGGCGACCACATTTACTTACCACGGACTGCCCAGGAGATCTCAAACACCAAAGTTGGTTTCCATTCACTGGCCGGCATCCCTGGTTGCATTGACGCCATTGCCTGCACCCATGTGGAATTGGTGGTCCCACATGCCATGGAGGTAGCGTACCGCAACCGTAAATTATACCACTCCATCAACGTGCAAATGGTATGTGACTCAAACAAGATCATCACACATTGTTGTGCCTGATTCCCCGGATCAACCCATGATTCAATGGTCCTGTGGCACTCCAAGATACCACGCTACATGGAGCGACATGCAGGGCAGAGATCCTGGCTTCTCGGTGAGTTGCATGTTAGGCTTATGGAAATGCGATGTGGGTAGGTGATTGGGAGAGAGATGCATACTTCACCTGGCTGAGATGGGGGGGGAGATGCATACTTCACCTGGCTGAGATGGGGGTAAGGGGGGAGAGATGCATACTTCACCTGGCTGAGATGGGGGGGGAGAGATGCATACTTCACCTGGCTGAGATGGGGGGGGGAGATGCATGCTTCATCTGGCTGAGATGGGGTGGGAGAGATGCATACTTCATCTGGCTGAGATGGGGGGGAGATGCATACTTCACCTGGGTGAGATGGGGGGTGGATAGATGCATACTTGACCTGGCTGAGATGGGAGGGAAAGATGCAAACTTCACCTGGCTGCGAGTGCCTGAGAGAATGGCCAATGCTCATACCCCAAAGCAGGCCAGACCGGACCTGACACCTGACCACATAATGCAAGATGTAAGCTGCCCTACCATGTAAATGATGCAGTGTCACAACCATTCCATAGCCATCTACATGTGCACTGTACTCAATCAGACCGTATCCCCCGCAACACAATGCAGCTACAAGCAATTAGCATGGCCAATACACAGCACCATATACCATCAACAGAAAGGAAAGTCCTCCGGTGCTGCGTACAAAGGAGTCACATGAGGGCCAAATACATTAATACACCACTACACTGACACAAAGGTCCAACAAAACTGCATCTCACCATTTGTTGTGCATAGTGAGATCATCATGAGGCTGACATCAATGGTGACAGGATGAAAGCATACAAATGACTGCACATCAGCCAGATCATGGAAACAACCGGCGTGGACTAACACAGTACTCACAAGGGACAGGACCACTTTGAGCCCACTAGACGATGGTACGCACACCTGTCCTTAAGAGGAATACACACATAGCAGTCACATCGTGTGTCTCCATTGATGCATGGAAATGTGGTTGCAATCAGGAAAAAAATGCATGCTATGGTGTCATTGATACAGTTCCCATATGATGTGATGACTTACACATATACATTGTTACCCACATGCAGATGTTGCAGGCTATCCCTTGAAGATGTGGCTCCTTACCCCAGTCCTGAACCCGCAGAACAGGCACGAGGAGGACTACAATTGTGCGCATACACGTACACGTGTGATGATTGAGCAGACATTTGGCCTCTTGAAGGAACAGTTTCGCTGCCTCAGCAGGTCTGGTGGGGCACTCCTGTATGGCCATGAGAAGGTGGCCAAGATCGTCATGGCATGTGTCATGCTACACAATATGTGCATCAGAGGGAATGTGCCACTGCCCCTGACGCTGAACTGCAACCACCTGACGATGAGGATGAGGAGGGTGGAGATGGGGCTGCACTTCAGGGAGGTAGCGATGCACAGGAGGGGCATGCCATGCGTCAGACTCTGATCAACCAATGTTTCTAGCACACATGGACGGGAGTGTGACATGGAGGTGGCACTCAGGGCACTGAGTGTTTCAGGGACATGGACACTGTAGACTGTTCACCAATAAAGCACACGTACACAATAAGCAATGTCCGCACATGTGAATTATGATTTCCCAACAGGTGTATTAAAGAAATATAACAAAGTGCACAAGCCCTCCACCCCACACACCCTCTCCCCCCTCCCCGCTCAACTCCCCCACACACCCTCTCCCCCCTCCCCCCTCAACTCCCCCAAATACCCTCTCCCCCCTCTGACTCAACTCCCCCACACACCCTCTCCCCCTCCCCCCTCAACTCCCCCACACATGGTGTGCAGTAGCATGCAGCATTAGTCCACATGGCACCAGTATGCCTGGCTGTACCTACAGCCCTCCCCCTCTTCCAGCACCAGGTGCACCCATGTCCGATATGCACAGGTTCCGGCCAGACCTACGCACGGGGCTGGTCCTGGTTGAGCTTCCATTGGAAGATGTCCCAGGTTGTTCTGGCAACTGTGATGGACGCATGGGCTGAATTGCTGCCACCATTTCGGAGAGGACCTGCCGCACTGCAGCCAATTTGCCACAAATGTCCTTTGAGGTGGTCTCGATTGCTATTTTCAGGGATGCAGCACATTCCCTAATGTCATCCCTTGCCCGGCCACATTCCGTTATATGCTGTGTGAACAGCCCTGTGAGCTCCTCCTGGCGCTTCTGAATAGCCCTGATCCCCTCTTGGCTGGTTGGAACTGTGGTGGATGTGTGAGGGGTTTCCAACACACTTTGTTCCTCATGCACAGTTGGCGTGGGGCTGGAACTTGCGGGCCATGAATCACCAGGAGACAGCCCGTGCATGCTGCTGTTGAGCAAGCTGCATGGGGAGAGTTGTGATGAATGCAGGGGGCCTGTGTCGGTAGTTGCGCCATGCAGCTGAGCATCTGCCTCACTGTCCGACACGGCTGCTGTGGCAGCTGTCTCACCCAATGTGCTGCTGGCAGCCGATGCAGTGCCTTCTGCCACTGGCTCCTGGTTGCTGGTGGCTGGTGTGGGTGCTGTTGTGGGGGCCGTAGTGCACATTGGTGTTGTGGCCTCTGGGGTTTTCTTGGCCTTCCACAGTGGTGCAGGTTGGGCTCTACCCCTTGAAGTCGAGGGGCGGTGTTCTTCCTCCTCGCCCCTGGCCTTCTTTTGTGGTGTGGCATCATCCTCCCTAGTGTCCTCGTCACCACTGTCTGAATGCGTGCCTGTGGGGGACCAATAGAGGGAGAGCGTTAGTGATGGGTCTACAGGCATCAGGCATGCATTGGGGTGGCTGCATTCATATGGAATGGCAGTTGATTAACATTGTGAGAGTGACATACGGGTTTCTTGGCTTTGGGTGGGTGATGCATGGAAGCTTCTGGGTTGAAACACATATGAGGTGCATTATGCATGTGGACAAGATGATGCTGTGCACTGTCTGTAGGCAGTCTTGTACATATGTGTCTGGTGGACCCTGCTCTACATCATTGCACTGTCAGTTGAGGTGGACACCATCGTGTTGGTATTAGCATTGTTTCATTTGGGACACCTACCTGCATCGGCCGATGACGGGGCTCCTCGCTCTATGTCCCCCAGTCCC
The DNA here is from genome assembly GCF_040938575.1 of Ambystoma mexicanum. NCBI lineage: Eukaryota > Metazoa > Chordata > Amphibia > Caudata > Ambystomatidae > Ambystoma > Ambystoma mexicanum. The sequence goes on along the minus strand of NC_090923.1, from coordinate 206,593,721 downwards.
TCAATTGCCTCCATCCCTATGGTGTTGGTGGAGATCTCCTCCCATGGTTGCAACTTGATGGGGGAGTCCACACCTCCGCCTGTCGCCATCCCCAGGTTGCGGTTGGCAGAGAGAATGCTATGCACGCGTAAACGCAGATCGTCCCAGCGCTTATGGACATCTTTGAGAGTCTGGGGTGTGGTGCCAACGGCACTTACTTTCTGGGCAACCTCCGCCCATATCTGTTTCTTGTGCTGCACTGCAGGGCGGGACATGTCGGTGGAGAAGACAACATCTGCATGTTCCTGCAGCGTCTCCTCAAGCATGGTCAACTCCTCTTGGGAGAAGCGCTCCTTACGCAGGTGATCTGTGCTTTGTTTAACAGCTTTCGGCATGGTGAGATGCAGCAAGTAGTGGTGGAGGTGCGTTAGAGTTCTGGGGGTCAGATGGCTCCTGGTTGTGGTGGATGGCAATGGATTGTGTTTTTTAAAGATGGCCACCGTGCTCTTTCCTGTTCCTGTGCGATGACGCTTCTTCTTTTTTCCGCTTATTAGCAGTGACCGCTAACAGCGGTCACCGCTAATGCTGATGGCTTGGATGCCGGTGGGGCTAGTTGCACTTCGTACAATGCCGGAAAGGGAGATTTTTCGCCCTTTTACGGCATGGCGGTGGGGTCATTACCGGCATGGCGCAAAGCTTGTGCCCGCGTACTCGTAATAGGCCGCTTTTAGCGGTCTATTGGCAGCACGGACACGGTAGTTGCTCCATGCCGGTAATGACCGGTACTTATCGCCCGGGTCGTAATGAGGCCCATAATCCTGCTTATCCTCCTCTCCCAACTCCATTACAGCATCACTTGCAACAGGGGGAAGCTTAGAGAACAGCCAGGGAATCAACTGATTCCATGAGATACCTTGAATCCCATGATTGTACTCAAACAGTGCTAACCAATCCAAAACATCAAGTTTAGTCTCAAACATACCAATCATTTCCTTTGGCATACGGGGTCTCTTAGGGCTGAAAGACCTAGAAGACTCTAGGGGAGAAGCATTTTCTAGAGACAGTTTCTTCATTTCTATTTCATGATTCAGCACCATTTCTCTGAGCTTTAACTCTTGATGTTTCATTGCAGTTTGTGCATCAATACGTTTTGCTTCTAATTCAAGTCTCATTATCTCAAGTGCATTAAATTCAGGAGTAAGTGTAGGACCTGTGGGGGTCCCTGTGGACAGAGGTTGTGCATTCTGAGCAGGCAAAGGAGTTGTAGGGTTTCCTAGCAAGGACTCATCTACTTCCTCTAAATTAACACTCTCAGAATCAGAAACATCAAAATCCACATTGGCTGGAGTGGTAGGCCCTTCTGACCCACTCTCCAGATTTTTCCCCATTAACTTTGCAACCAGTTCAGACTTTTTTCCTTTACCAGAGAGATTATTTTCTCTACACATGGTTCTAAGAACCTCAGCAGTATAGAGTAAAATACCCTCTTCAGTGTAGTTTTCCATACTTGACATGATTTCTCAGTTAAATAGATTTAGTGGTGTTAGCCTTGTGGCTAGTTGAACCCAAGCAATAGCAGCACTCTAAGTGTAACCACTCTACTTCCAGATCCTCTTCGCTGTACACCAGTTTTAGGCAGAATCCTGTGCAGTGCCCTTAGGGACCACTACACCTGATTAAGACTATAGGTGGCAATACAAGTTTTACCTTTGGTACAAGCCCGTACTACTAAGTTATAGTGGTAGCAGTAGCAGAGCAGTCAGGCTTATCTCAAGAGTATATGAGCAGTAGCAGAGATTGCACAAAGGGACCACAATTACTTTTACTCAAGCAAACACTGACTCAAGGTTTCAGGTAAAAAAATATAAGTACATTTATTTTTAAACCATCAATTACAAACACAACACCTCTATTAAACTTTAAAGAAAAAAACATGTTAAATATACTACAACCAACCAATTCACTTTGTACAGTAAGTCTCAAGGTAAGTACCCTGTGTTGGAATGAACCGGTGTTATGAACAAAACACGATACCGCAGATACGGTTGCGATCACTTTTTGACAGTTTGGTCTACTAAATAAACGCGTATCCATGACATGAAATGCTACCGGGGCAAAAACACACTTAGCACCTGAGATACCCAGAGGGAGTTGGAGGCAAAAATCACAGGCAATATTTAGGTTAGGCAGACAGTATCGAGAAACACTCAGAAACAGGAGTTCAAAAGTCAAAGGGTCAGAGCTAGGGTTAGGTGACGCCGGAGACCTGTGCCGAAGATCACACCGTTAGACAGTTCACGATTCAGTGTAGCCAAAAAGTACTTGGATATTGTCAATGTTCGGAAGCAAAAGTTATAAGAAGGAGGGAAGACAAGGACGAGCCTTGAAGATGAAGAAAACGGTTTCACCCAGTTTCCTCGAGTAGAACACAGTACCTTATTCCAACAATGCAGCTTGTGCCCTGGCAGTTGTTCCTGTTGGTTTCCCGCAGACCCACGATTCCTGGAGCTTCGTTGTGACGAAGGACATCTGAAGGGAGTCTGCACCACACAGGGCTGAAGCCGGCAGCAGTGACAACGAAAGGTGTGCTCCTTAAAAACAGGAGAGGCTCAGCAGGTGGCTATCCGGACAACTACAGTGGTGTGCAGCGATTTTGACCACGGCGGAGATCTCTGGCTGAAGAAGGTGAGCTGGTTATCCCCACCAGGCTCAAGGGAAGAAGACTCCGGACTGGATCTCCTCTTAGTCGTTGAAGGGCAGATAGCTCAGGACTGCAGCAGGGCTTCACCAGGACGGGGTAGTTGCAGCAGCTGTCATTCTTTCCGCTTCTCTTCGGTTCCTTGTAGTTCCAGAGGCTACTCTGACTTCTAGCCCAAGAGACCTGCCTTTTATGTTATGCGCAAATCCGCCATTCACACAGCCTGGCTGTCAATCACGTAGCAGGGGGGTTGTCCAGCCGGGACAACCAACTCAGCCAATCGTGGCAAAGTGTGACTCGGGTTTCCAAGGATACCCTGTGCAGGGGGTGACTACACCCCTTCCCCACATTCAGTCTACCTAGACACCCAGGCGCCAAGAGAAGGGCTTCTCTGCAGAAGCCTGCCAAAAGACGGTGAACAAAGAAGGCAAACCTAGTTTGCCGCCAAAGTAAAACACAAGAAGGACTTTAACAAAAAGAAATGGCGAATAAACCCAACCGGAGCCAAAAAAAAGATGATTTGGTCAAGCGGGTTTATGTTCAAGGCTAATATAATAGCCAAGAACAGTACCCCGTTTATCTAATATAATCGCGGTAGAAAAGTTAGGGTAGATACCACTGCCACCAGCCAAGTCTAATTGTTAAAAGAGTGAAACAATGCTCAGGGAGGTACAGACAGGAAAGGGGTACAGATTAGCCCTTTCCAGTACTCCATGTAAGATGGGGTGTACTGGGTCTGTGTTAAGAATTATTATGTAAAGTAAATGGCAACTTTACCTTTCTCTGGGGGACAGTAGTCAGCCCCAGGGAAATGGAGTCAGAGGGAAGTCTAAACGACAACCCTGGGTTACTACACTGAAGGTGCTGTGTAACCCATTCAAGAACAGGGGCACTTGGAGTGGTGTGCTCCAGTGCCCAAGATCACACAATGAGTACAAACACATATGCCAAAACACATGTAAGAGTGGAAAAAGGATGTACACTTTTACCAGGTGGAAAAATAAACTCCAGAAATCCAGCAAAGCTGCTGTGGGACTCCCTAGGTGAGAGAAATTAGCCCTAGAAGGAGAATTCTCCCTAACAGTGGTGTTATTAAACCTATTTTATACAGACATACAAATCAGCCATAAAAAGAATGAAAAGAAGAGGTGCTATTGAGCATCCCTGACGCACCCCTCTATTGATCTTAACCCTGATCTAGTTAATCTAACTCGCATTGTTGTATTCAGATGAAGTTACATTACGATGGAAAGTAAATTAGGAGGGACACCCTACGTGTCCAATTTCTTCCACAGGAGATTCCTGTTGATAGTGTTGAACGCCTGGGACAGGTCGATCCAAGCCCCAAAAAGAGGAGCGCCTCTCTTCTGAAAGGAGTCCGCACTCAAACAGCTCAGGACTAGGCCATTCAATGATGTAGATAGGCCCTTCCTAAAGGCTGTGTGTTGCTTAGGAATTATTCCTTTGGATTTAGCCCAAGTCTCCATCTCCCCCAGTATTAAGTCCACAAAGAATTTACTGTCGGCATCGAGGTGTCAGATCGGACAATAGTTTGATGCCAATAATCAATCGTTTTTTTTAGATTGGAATGACCACGGACTGTTTCCATGAATCCGGAAGATTTTTAGACAAGATTATATTGTTCAATAACGATTAGGACCCTCAACCACATTGCTGGATTCATTTTTAAAATCGTATTACTGAGGCCATTTGGGCCCACCACCCTGGAGGAGGAGGATTTCTTTATTAGAATTTCAATATCGGTATAGGTGAATACTAGAGACAATTTGTCAATCACTTCTATTTCTCGGAGTGATTGTTCTATGGCCCCCGTAGACCCCTGAAAATTATTCCACCCAGGTCTGTTCTTGTATGATGGTTTCTTGTTTATGTAAGGCAATTCCATGATTAGATTCAACAATAGTCCAGACATTTCTGGAATTCCTCAGGCTTAGTGTGTGGAGCGTTTTCCCCTCATCTTGTTGTAATATATTGTGCCTGTTAGACCAGATCCAGTCTCTGTGGTTATTGTTGACAACTCTCAATGCATCTTTATGGGTTTTTTCAGCAAGATTTAATTTTCTTAAGGAGACCCTTTGTTGCCTTATACATTTCTTTTCTCTAAAACTTGAGCATTAAAGGTATTTTTAAATATCATGTGGGGCTTCAGAGCCTGAGAAATAGGAGGATTTAAGTTTAATAAAAGGGCAGGAAAGCTCAATGGGTCACAATAACCCAACAGTTGCAACTCGGATGATTGCTCAACCATATCACTCATTTTTTTAGTCAGTGTTCTCAACCCTTTTTCAAACTTCCTAATTCTTTTACCTGCCCAATTAACAAGGAGTTTGTGTGTATAAAGAGAGACAGCATAATCACATTCAGTGGCCAAAGTTACATCTAACATGGCATGATCATCAGTGTTACCAACCCCGAGCCGAAATATTTTACAGATCTCAAAGATTTTTCTCGAGGCATTGACATAATCAATGGTTGAAAAGGAGGTAGCCCTTTGCCACATCAGGGCAATCGGGATATCCCCCCATACATTTCCATTAAACATCCTTAAGTCCCAGTCCCTCATCAAGTAAATCCACACTGTTCTGTTACTGGGTTTAGGTCGAGTATTTCCCAAACCACGTTCTTTTATGACAATACTTTGCGAGTTCAAATCTCCCGCTAGTATTATTTCATCTAACGGATATTGGAAAGGACACTGAACCAAACAGTCAGATAGATAGTGTAAGAACTCATTCAGAGAGAGGACCCGGGGGTTCCAATGCAAATTATCAACAATCCAACTCTGGCCGGATGTAAGTCCTCTTCTCTCTGCTCTTACTATCAAGATACCTTGCTTTTCATTAGACAGTATTTTTGAGACATAAAAGGCTTCATTATTACAGGCATTAAACAGACCCGCCATTGGTCTACCACCTTCAGACCCCAGTGCCAATTGCTGATATGTAGAAAAGCGATCAACCCCTAGTGTGCAAGTAAGCCATGTTTCCTGAAATAAGATCAAGTGGAAAGTCTGGAATATAAGGGTTTTTCTAGGCTCCTGAAAAAATGTCCATTTCTTTAGCCCACCTGCTTTCCCTTGCACTTCATTAGCTAACGTCGGAGTGTGATCTGATAATGCAATAGTCCTCAGCTCACGCTCTTTTATTCTCCCTACTAGGCGCATGAAAACCCAAATGTATTCTATCCTTGAGTACGAGGAATGAACATGTGAGTAATATGTGAACCCCCTCGTTTGGCCATTTGTTACCCTCATGTATCATGTTGCGCCAATGTCGTAATTAATTGCTCAAGAGTTTTTGAGGGAGCTTGTACATGGTGGGCCATGTGTGAGCTTCTATCATCGTGGGGCACCCATGTCATATTGAAATCCCCTTTCAATACTACTTCCCCCTCCAGGTGTAGTAGCACATCCCTCAAGAACCCACCTTGACCCACATTGGGAGCATACATTGTAGGTAATTTGTACTGACAGTCATTTATGCATACATTATAAAGAAACATCTCCCTTCTGGGTAATCCTGAGTATGATGCACCTGAACTGTCAGGCCATCTTTTATAGCTATTAATACCCCCGCTGTTCTTCCCAACACATTCGCCTGATAAAGTGGACCATATGTTCTTATTTTCAGCTTCAATTTATCCCTTTACCCTATGTGGGTTTCTTGAAACATCACTAAATCTGGTTTCTCAACCCATAGGAATGCCTCCAGCTTTCTATTCTTAACTGGGCTATTCATACCCCTTATTTTGTAAATCAAAATAGTTAGCCTAGGCATCTAAATTCAGTAGTGGTTCCTTTGCCAAAGTCCCGGCCTCCTGACCTCTCCCACATGACCTCTCCAGCTGTTCCCCTTCCCCGAACCCCTCTTCATGCCCCCCTTTCTGTCTATCTTATCCCCATATTCCTTCTACTTCCCTCCACTGACAACCTCCCCTTTCCTGAGGAGAGCCTAAGGAGAGCCAAAGTCTAGGGTGCTAGGACATACAGCAACTTGCTCTTGGCCTTCAACCTAACCCAGGACACCTTGTAGGGAATCCTACACCCCACTAAGGATTTCATGGCAACTTCCCACTGTTTATGCCACCCACCGCTCCTTCTATCAACCTGCAACTCATTTCAGGCAATTGTCTGGGGAAAGTCCCCCAAGTCTGAGTTCCTACTCCTTTCCCATGGTCCCCTGATAACTTATACCTTCCATGGAGTCCTCTCAATTGGTCTTCCCCCTCAGCCTGGAAATTCCGTCAATGTTTTCCATCCCCATGGCCTGCGATTTGGCCTGGCCATCTTCTTTCTCTTGGTGCCATCATCCTTGGTTTTCTCCTGAAGATTCAATATGTGCATTCCCTCATCGCATGTGGTTATCTTATGCGGTTGGTCATCCAATGTGAACAGTAGGCCAAATTGGAATGTCCACTTATACCTTACTTTCTTCTGTGCCAGGAATCTAACCATTAGGCCCATCGCCTTCTGTTTTTGTAAAGTACTTTGTGCCAAGTCTTGGAATAACTGACTATCCTGGCCGTTGATCATTATAGGGCCTGAGGTTCGCGCTGCCATACATATCCTCTCTTTATCTGCATAAGAAGTCACATCCGCCAATATGTCTCTCGGCCTCACCTGGGTTCATCAGGTTGTGGGCCAACTCTATGGGCCTCATTACACGGTGGGCAGTACACCATGGTGCTATTAGCACCATGGTAGCCGCTGGTACCATACCGGTACCACCATGGAGGAAAGGGGAATTACCACCCCATTCCAAGGTTGGTGGGGCGGTAATTCCCCCTTCCTCCATGGCCCTTCCCCATTCCCATTTTTGCCCCATAGGGCTCAATGGGAATGGGGAAGGAGCTAAATACGGTACAGCAAATTGCAGTACCGTAATTAGCACCAAGGTCTCTTTGCGGGTCCCAACTTTAACGGCTGGTTTACACCAGCCGTTAAGGTCGGGTCCCACAAAGGGACCTCCTAGTAAGGTGGTAAGGGTTTACCGGTACCGGTGCCCTTACCGGTACCGGTAAACCTTACCACCTACCGTGTAATGAGGCCCTATGTATGCAATCAAAACCGATTAAGCCCCCTCCCTCACTTGTCAGAAGGTCAGCAAAGACCTGGTGCACTGTAGTTCTCAAATCCTTGTCTTCCACCGATTCCACAATTGCCTTAATCTGAATGTTTGATCACCTAGGCCTGTTCTCCAGTTGCGAGTCAGTCTCCTCTGACGTTTAAGCATCCTCCAACAGTTTCTGTTAGGCTTGCTTGGTAGTGTATGCTCTCTTCTCACGCTTCACTACATCAGCCTTTAATTTAATTCCTGAATGGATTGCTTCATCTCTGCCTTCAATTGAGTAAATTGGGTTTGAAAAGAGGACATACATTGGAACTGGAACTCTTTGAACCATTGTGGTATATCTTCTCTGTGGGCCAACATAGTTGATTCCCCTAAGTTCCTCATACCCCCTCCTTGCCATATCAATCTCACCCAGACTTCTTCAATCTGAGCCGTAGCCTCCTGGGCCCATAATTTGCCAAACTGCCATCCTGGTGCTTTGTGAGAGATTCAAGGCCTGCTGATGCTGTTTTACCTCTAGCCTTGGATATGGGGCTCAAGTGGTCAGTGTGAGGTACCGAGGTGCTGAGTATGCAGGGCTCTTCCTCACACCTGACTGAAGCAACAACTTGCTGAACGGAGAGTTGTTTCTACTTTTCACCCCAGGACGATGACTTCAGGTGATGAGGAGGCTTATTTACTATGCAGGTTTACTCTAAGCACCCTCAGGCACTAATCATAGGGGCTCCTTGATGGGAATCGCTTATGGCCACCGTTGTGACCACATTAGTATAGCAGTATGTATTGTTACCTATTTTATGCCAGGACCCTGCTGTATGTTTAGTTTAGTTTAGTTTAGTTTATTATTTATAATGCGCAGTTATACCCAGGGGTATCAGGGCGCAGCATGTACAAGAATATGCGAAACTTGGTTACAAGGTGTAAAAGTACAAATTGGCGTAGGGAGAATGTACAGAACAGCAGAGAAAGCAAGCAATATATACAATATATACACAATAGAGGTGGCATGCATACTAGTACGGATCACATGAGGAATAACCTTGGCATTTAATTGTCTGGGAGGTCCTTCAGTTTCAGCCAAGAGATGACCTTAGAGCGGAAATTCAGGTAGGGCATGTCTGCTCTAAGGTTAGGGGGCAAAGAGTTCCAGAGTTTGGCTGCTTTTACCGGGAAGCTGTTACCTCCTATGGTGGCGAGTTTGTAATTTGGGACAGAGAGGCAGTCTTTGTAAGCCGTTCTGAGGGGTCTCGCGGAAACTTGTCTATGGAACCTGTTAATCAGGTAGATCGGGGCGGCATTGTTAAGGGTTTGTAGGTGAGTGAAGCCGTTTTTAGGAGAATTTTATCTCTGGTGGAGAGCCAATTGTTCTGTTGACTGAGTCCTGATATATGCTCTCTTCTGGGGATCCCTAGGGCTGCTCTCAGGGCGTTATTCTGGAGAGTTTGTATCTTGCTAGTGGTAGCCTTGGAGGATCCTAGGTAAAGGGCATTACAGTAGGCAAGGCGGGATAGTATAAGGGCTCTGGCGATTGTAAGACAGCTGGTATCTGACAGAAATGGTTTAGCTGAGCGGATAAGTTTGCACGTGTATGCAGATGAGGATGCCAGTGAACTCAGTTGTCTTTTGAAGGAGAGGTTAGAGTCTAAGTAGAAGCCCAAAGTTTTAACCTCCTGTCCAACTTTAATGTTGTTCCCATCTATCTTGAAAGAGTTGTAGGCCGGGCTAAGTTTCCTTAGACTGTGTGTTGTGCCCATGATTATAAGCTCTGTTTTCTCATCATTCAGGCATAGTCCGTGAGTGGCCATCCATGCCTGGATGATGATGTACACCCTATTTAGCAAGGCCAAATCCTTTCCATAATCTCCAGAAAGCGGAAGGAGGATCTGAGTATCATCTGCATAATTAGTGTAGGTGATACCAAGATGATCCAGATCATCGAAAAGGGGCTTGGTAAATATGTTGTACAGTGTAGGGGAGACGCAGGAGCCCTGTGGTACACCACAGGTGATGGGTATGGGATCTGCTGCAGCTGTGGGCGAGAAGACCCTCATAGTTCTACCGTTAAGGAATGAGGTGATCCAAAAGATGGCCTCAGGCGAGAAGTGTGCTGCTGTGTGGAGATGTGAGCATAGGACAGAGTGGTCGACCAGATCGAAAGCAGCAGAAAGGTCAAGGAGGAGGAGCAAGGCAACTTGTCCTTTGTCCCTGAGTGTGTCAATCTGAACTTTCAGGTCGATGAGTGCAGTCTCAGTCCCATGTTGAGGGCGGAATCCTGATTGTCTGGATCCCAGGAGGTGGTGTTCTTCCAGGTGCCTCTGTATTTGAACGTAGGCGACCTTGTCTAGGATTTTTAGTAAAAAGGGAACAGTTGTTATGGGTCGGTAATTGGTAGGTATGGCTGGGTCAAGAGTAGGTTTTTTTAGTAATGGAAGTACCCAGGATTGTTTTAGATTCGTGGGGATGGAGCCAGTGGTGAAAGAGGCGTTGATCAGTTTCGTAATGAAGGGTGAAAGATCGCGAGCAGCGTCTTTGATAAGCTGTGCTGGGCAAAGGTCTCCCTGGCAGTTAGAGGGTTTCAAGGACAAGATAATTTTTTCTACGTCGAGGGTATTGACTTTTGAAAATTTGAAACGGGTGGGGTCTGTGGTTACGCACTTGTCTGGTCTTCTGGAGGGGGGAAAGTCTTTTAAGGTCGCTTTTTTGCTAGAGATTTTAGTTTGGAGGGTCTTGATCTTATTGGCCAGGGCATTCTGAATTTCTGAGCACCAGTTTTTATCTTTGGTGCAGGTGTCAAGGGGTAGTATAGGGGTTTCAACTTCTTTGAGAATGGAAAAGAGTTCTTTCATATTGGACTTGGCAGATGATATACGAGAGTCAAAGGAAGTTCGTTTGGCCATGTATGCGGGGTAGCCTTCTTTTTCCTCCACGCCACTGCAACTGGTAGTCTCCAGGTCTACCCCTGTTACAGCTCCAGCCTGCAACTTTAATGCTCTACCCCAGAGTGGATGACCAACAGGCTGATACTCCAAAGATTCTGAGGAACTGAGTTCCACCATCGCCTGAACTACGGTCTTCTCTCAGAGCCCTCTCTCCAATTCTTGGTTGCCCGCCAAACAGCTTGGGACCTTTGCGCTCTGGCCCACCCCTGACTTAAGCTTCCACAGAAAGTTTCTCCAGACTCTCCTCAATGGGCCAAGAGGTCTCACCTAAGAGGGCTAGTCCTCCTGTGCTCTTTGCCTCCAGCCCTCCTGGCGCTCCACCGCTGCCCCTCTTACATCCATGGGGAAAGCAGGGCCGAGCCCCACCCTTCAGACTGGCAGCCACTCTGATGCAACCTTCTCACAGTGGTTCCTTGATTACTCATTCTCAACCGATGCCACCTTCCATTTACCACATCAGGCTGGGGACCTGGACCATTGTCAGGTCCTTTTGGCTTCTATTTCACAGGTCGATCGATGAAAGCTTCTGATGGGGCAGCCTGGTGGGGATGAGGACATTTTACACGTACACGTCTTCGCGAGCCACCATCTTGCAACCCTCCATGTAGTCCTTAGATGAGTCATGCTGCAGCATGTAGCAGAGGTGTTGGTGGCCACAAAAAGGCCTTAAGGAAATGTATCAAGCCTGATGAGGACGAAGGCATGGACAGCAGATCTGAAGATTGTTGCTGAGATGAAGAGCTTGATTTGCTGTGGAATAGAGCTGGTGCCAAGTCCTTTGGGTCTCCCTTTATATGTGCACCTTGAATGAGAGTTGTCTTTTGATTTTGAATCCAGGAAACTTGGTGCAGGTGGTCAGCTTGGGTGTGAAGCCCTCAAAGTTCGTAGTGTAGTTGATAGCCATATCTGGGTGTAAGCTGAAAAGGGCTTGCTAAAAGTACCAACAGAGCAAGAGGATACATGACCCACTGAGCATGTACTAATGCCAACACTCTCACCATGACCCTCTTTGACCAAAAGCTGATCACACATTTAGGACAACATTACAGACACATTGCACCATACAGGCTCTTTACAAGTTTACCTGAATATAGTACTGATGACACGGTACTGCTTTATAAAACCAGTGAAGTGTCATGGAGAAATACAAGCACAGAAGAATGTGGCTAATATTAATAATAATAATAATAATAATAATAATAATAATAATAATAATAAATAATAATAATAATAATAATAATAATAATAATAATAATAATAATAATAATAATAATAATGTAGATCTTTTATATAAAGCAGCTAACCAGTTTTTGAATTCGTTCTAACCCATGACTTATTGCCATTATTATAACCTCCAATATGGTACTTAATGTGGTGCCCCGGGCGGTTGAAGATGGCTTTAGTCAACTCATCTAGTGTATCAAGCCATTGATACATGCAATTATCCTGTTCCCAAGATGAGGGAGTTGTGCTTGAGCTTTCCTTTGTTCCCACAAGCTAAGTTTTGTTTCACTACATCATGTCCGCTGTACTCAACCTCTGACCTTACCAAGCAGAAATACAACATCCCTATTTCCACTCTGTACCCCAAACCACCTGAGGGCCCCACATATTGCCCCACCTCTAAGGCAACGGGATGAGTCTGTGTTGCAATGGACTCGATAGTAAGTTTCCCACTCAGTAGAGTTGTAGTATTCAATCAAATCAAAGGAATACACCAAATAGAAAGAAAGGATACCTGCAGACATACCGCATTACTGCATTTGTGGGTTGGAGGTGAGATAGAAACCTTCACAAAGAACAATCAACACTATTTACGCTCCTTTTGTGGGTTCATATGTACAAAGGATCACCTCATGATGAAGAGGGCAAAGGTTACAACCCAAAGTGCTCCATTACATTAGGGCAAGAACAGTGTAACATGTGTCTAAGCCAGTAGAGCAAATTTCGTGCATGTCTAATACAACTCATTCAGAAAACCCTCTTGTGCCATGCGCAATCAGTACCATCCAGGACTCATGAGGCCAATAGGAACAACAGCCTAATGCAGAAAATGTCAGGACATGTGGACACATTAAGAGGTTTTATGACCACATGAAGCCACTGTTAATGAGCCGTCAGGAGGGTGAAGTCAGGTCTGCTGTCCCAAGGAGGTCTTAAAGACATTATATGAAATGAAATACAAAACAACACCTGTGTTACGGGTACCTGTTACAAAGTCAGGAAAACAGAACAGCACAGATAGCAATTATGATATGCACCAAGGACTTGTCATACACAATGCATGTGAAGTACACATTACCTGTAGAGAGTACATGCACATTAGAGCATGCACTCTAATAACCTCAGCAGTAATCAGCAATATGGCATGCAACATAACATACATGCATGGAAATTGAAGCAGCCCAGAGGAATGAACACGAGTTCGGTAGTAGCCCTAAAGGTGATGGTAACGCTATAACCGCTGCATTTAAGGTCTGGCCCTATTATGGTTTGGGTGGAATGTATGTAGTTTTACCTCCAGCTTTTTGTTGGAGGTAAAATCTCACATTCCGTCTGTTTTGGGTGCTATAACTGCAGTGCTAATTGCTCCGGCGCTAATAGCGCCTACTCATGACCCAGCGCTAATAGCACCAGAGCAAGTAGTGGTATCACTATTTGCAGTGGCGGTACCCTGGCGGTACTACTGTCGGGATACCACCAGACCTGTGATGAAGCGCACTCCTATGCATAATTTAAGACCCTCAACATCCCTTCCTAGCCCAAAACCACATTATACATATGTGTGCCTTAATAGCACACCCTGCCTCCTGCTACTAACACCACCAATGTGTGCCCAAACCTAGATCTAATGGCAAGTCTTACCACGTCCGTCACTCATACGACATTATATACATTCCAAGATTTATTGCACATCCCATAACCTTGCATGTCCAATTTCCTTCAGAAAACATTGTGACTCCCTCAGTGCCCCACTTCCTTCCCCCTCTCTTTGCTGGCCATTTAAAGAAGGAGGGGATTCCAAAATCCCTAGTAGAGTTGTGGAGTGGCCTCTGATGATCAAAACCACCTGGGTGGTTTTAGTAGTAGAGCCTGAAGACTCCTAATGTCTCTGTGTAAAGCTGAATGTCACTGTCTAGATCGGGTTGAAGTTCTACCTGCCTCCTCTCCATGGCATTCAGTCATGACTCTGAAAGGGCATTTACTCTCAGAATCCTGCTCCAGTCCCAAGTTCTGGGTCTGTGTATACTGCTGAGTGTGGTGCTTGTTGGAAGTGGGAGTGCCTGGGTTTGGGAGCGGCACCTGGGTGTCTCCCTTGTCATAATAAGAACCAGCATATGATGAGGAAGGAGAGGCTCACATGGATCCCCAACAACTGGCGTAGTATTGTCTACAAATTCCTCCTCCTGCATATGTTTATGGCCTAACCTGGCTCAAAGATGCACAGAACAATGTCGAGTATAGTGATATCATTAGATGCAGCATCAGCAAAAGGTTGAGTGAAAGGCGGTAGTGTATGTGTTTTGAGGTATTTCTCCTCCATGGCAGTGCACTAAATGTGAGCTTCTGCAAACTTCTGGAGTTGCCAGTGTTCAGCCTGAGTCTGTACTAGTGGTGGCAGTGGAGGCAAACATGCTGACTAGAGTACAGTGGCACCTAAAGGTTTGGACAGAGATCCTCTCATTAGATTTGGTCTCAGGGCCTCCTGTTGGACATGCAAAGAGTACAACATTAGATGCTCAACAGCTGGAAATCGAAGCATGCCTTCAACTCATGTAATTCAAGCTCCAGGTGAATGTCCTCTCACTGTGATGTGAAACCTTCCCTGATCTGTGAACTGCCTCAAACAGCAGATACATTGTGGATCCCTAAACAATGTCATGATTTAGTCCTTTGGATAACCACATGTATTTTGCATTCAACTCTAGCATACTGATATATTGTCTTCCTGTAGTGACTGTGCAATTGCATGGTGCCTGCACAGAGTGAATGTGCATGTGTACAGGAAATAGGATTTTATACTTTACAGGTGATAAGCAGTGGACACTGCCTGGACTGATGCTCTGACTGCTTTTGTCACCAGTGGACTTTTTTCGTCATATCAACTTCTTTTCAACTGGTTGTTCTTGGTGGATATGTTGAGTTATGCCCGCCGCCCTATCCTAAGTGTTTCCTTTTGATACATGCTTGCTTTCTGGTCATCATATGCCATTGTGGCTATGTAGGTGGGCACTTACACTTCCTGAGTTGTGAAGCATTATACTGCATTATATAATCTTACAATTTAATAAAAGGCAAGATGTAAGTGTGTCCCTGTATGTTTGTCTGATGCAGCAGCTTTGGCTTTTGTCACCGCTAGAGGAAGCTGTTGCCTTATGATACATATGGACAATGTCAATTCGTATAGCTTTGCCTGTTGTCACTGCTGGAGGGAGCTGTTGCCTTAGGATATGTAGTGGTCCTACTGTATCAAAAAAAACCTGCACTTTGGCCCGTGTACACAGGCCTCTACACTAATTATTTATATATGATTTATTCATTACTAAAAGCCTTCCCCTCATTACTTTGTGTCAACTAAGAGTTGTACTTAAATAAATGATATTTAACAGACGTCTAGACCTATACTCTGTTCCAGCTATCCTGCTTTACCCTACCCAGGATATTTGGTCACCACTTCCCTGTAATGCTTTTGATTCCACTATTTTGCAAGGATAATGTAATGTCTCCCTGATAGGACATTTGTACTCCTCCATAGCTTGTTAAATGTATTTGGTGGATTCATCTTGGGGACATTCAGGGCCCTGAACTGCATGCTGCACTGTGGATTCGGGTAGTCTGCAAACCTGTGCATAGTCTGTGGTGGGATCTGCATGGGCGAGGCTTACCAACTGATACCTCAGAATGGAATTCCTCTCAAGATCACAGGATGGTGACCCCACTGCAGTCTTGTGCATTGCAGCTCCAAAATCACCTTGACAACAAACTCTGGTAGGGTTGGGAATGTCGCTGTCATACTGTGAGCCCTTTGCTTCACTTCTGCATAGCACAATGGTGAATGAGCACCATTCGGCAAAAGGCAAATACTGGGGAGTGTGTTTGTGTGCTGCAGAGAATATGGAAAAGCAAAGGGAGCCTTCCTCTTCGGCTTCTCCTGCTACCCCTGTGACCCTGCCTCTGCCAGAAAGAAGAACCACACTTATTTCTTAAATGCTCAAATGAATAACACTGATAGGGTAAACATTTCAAGAGGAACAGGGTGTGTTAAATCAGGTCGAGAGCATGTTACGTTCAGAGACCGCCCGTACTCCCCTTCCTCATGCTTTTCATCCTCTTTGTTATCTGTTATTCCATATCCTTCTCAGGGGATGAGACCAATGGTGATTGAAAGGTCATGTATCTTGACCAAGAGGTCATGGACGTGGTCCTGATGCAGTTCACAGATAATGAGGCCCCGGAATTGTAACATAAAGCCTCTAGTGTGTTAGTTAAAAAAGAGCTTGAGTAAGGACCTCCCTCCGATCATCAATATCAAGGATAACATCCTCCACATGGTTAAGGAGGTAGACTGCATCGCTGTTAGCAGGATTATGTGGAAACTAAACCCCACATGGGAATGGAACAATCCAGGCACACTATCATGGAAGTCCAACACTACTCTTGAGCCTTTTTGGGTACTCTATGTCAATGGAGGAAACAGTAGTGTGCAATGCCAACAATAAGAAGGTGGACAGTGACTTGCATAATAACTATGCAGCCATTCATCTGTCTGTAGGAGCCTCTTTCAATGCTTTTTCCATGGGCCACACTTTGCTCAATGACTTTCACAAAATCCATACTCACATTGAGAAGGGGCTGGATTGCCCCACACTGCTTGGACCCTCACCAGAAAGAATTTCTTTTGGCTAGGGTTACAATTGCGTACTTGCAGATTTTCTTACCATGGGAACCATGATGGCAGCCAGTAGCTATAACCAAATCCAGCATTGGAATACTGAGTCCTCCCAGAAGATTGTTGGACTCAAGCTTCGATTTGAGTTCTCCTAAAATGTTTGGATATCTTGTCCATTGTGAAGAAAGCACTGTGGAACTATCAGGTGAATGTAGTAGCAGAATATTGTTATTCTAAGAACATTGTATGCTTCACTCCTCAGATCTCAGCTCTTGGCTACTTGGGGCATGGCAAACACTCCTCTGACATCTGCCGTCTCCTGGAAGAACTTGATTTGTAGGAACTCGGTCTCACCAAGACTTAGTTCACAGTCAGCTCTGTCACAAGCTTTGACACTCTCCTACCTGCTGGCTACTAGATCCTTTCTGAACCCAGAACCAACCGTCCCGGTGGGGGTTTAGCCTTGATCTTCCCGGAGTGGATCCATGCTTCTACCATTCCTAGGCAGGACTACTCCTTCTTTGAATGCTTTGCCTGCAGGCTCTCTATCTCTCCTGGCCTTTCTCTCACTGTGGCCACTAACTACAGGCTGCCTAGCCAGGTTGCCCCCTCTCTCTCTTAGTGACTGACCTCTACTCCTCCCTCATTACCTCTACCTCCCAACTGCTCCTCCTCGGAGACCTGAAAATCCACCTGGTTGCTGCATCTCCTCCTTCTGCACCTTTGGCTGACTCTCACCCTGACACATGCCTATCTAACCTTCATCTCTCTATCTCTAGCACTCGTGATGTCCATGCCCCTGTCATGAGGATCCATTTGAAACCCAAATCCATGTGCAAATCTTGGTACGATTCTGACCTAGTCACCCTTAAACGCAAGTGCAGGGTAGCAGAGAGGAAGTGTATCCTCAGGGGCACCCTCTGACAGACTGGCCTGCTGCCTGCTCCAAAGGTAAAACAGAATCTCTGTCCTCGCTGAGAGCCTAAATCAAGGCACACGTCTCTGTTGAATCTAACCAATCAGCCAAATGCTTCATAATCTGCAAGGAATTGACCAATCCTGCTGCAGTCTCTACCTCTCATGTTCCCTCCCAGGCCCTCTGCATGGTGTTGGCTTCTCATTTCATCACTAAAACTCAGAAAATCCTCTACATCCTTTCTGCCTCTACCTCCTCCTCCTCCTCCACTCATGGCCTGCCGGTGGCCGTCTCTCCTCCTTCTTTCTCCTCCTTTCCTTTGTACACTCCAGACAATGTTTCTAGACAAGTCCGATCAATAAAAGTGTTGTCAAAGCAGGATCTCCCCTGCTCACCCAGAACCATCAAGGACCACATTCACACCCTTGTTCCTGCCTGGCCGAATTCTGTAATCACTCCTTTTCCACTGGAACTTTCCACTCTCCCCTTAAGTACTCTGTTGTGCGACCCCTCCTCAAGAAGCTGTCTGCTGATCCTACCTGCCCGCCAAACTATCATCCAATGTCTTACCCTTTTCCTGGGCATACTCTTGGAAAAGCTTGCCATCTCCCAGTTTACACTCCACACTGAAGCTGTTGGTTGTCTCCATGGCCATCAGTCTGGCTTCAGAGAGGCATGGAAACTGCTCTCCTGGACCCCCGTGAAGATCTGCTATGTAACCTTGATTCCAGTATTGCTTCTATCCTCATCCTCCTTGATCTTTCCTCTGCTTTTGACACAGTCAACCACCCCATCCTGATCAATCGACTCTCTGAGAACCTGGGCATCACAGATCAGGCCCTGGAGTGGATGACTTCCTTCCTCTTGGACCGCCCCACCCAGGTCCAACTTGGTCCTTTCTCTCTGCCACCTCTCTCTCTACCTGTGGCGTTTCCCAGGGCTCTATCCTCTCACCCTGGTTTTTCAACCTCACCTTAGCCCCTTTGGCCCACACGACCTCTACCTTCTCCTCTAACTTTCGGTGTTATGCAGATGACACTCAGCTTTCCTTCAGACTCTCTGACTCTCTGACTGTCTATCCACGATTCAGGTTTGGTGCACCCCCAACAATCTCTGCCTTAATGCCAGTAAGGCGGAGGTCCTTCATATTGAGACCCCTGCCCCTGTTTTCCCTCTTTCAATCTGGCTGCCCACCTTGGGCCTGCTTCCTTCACCGTCCAGCGTGGCAAAGAACCTTGGTGTCATCTTCGACTCCTCTTTCTCTCCTCACATCTCGATGTCACCAAGATGTCCCACTACCAGCTGCGCCTGCTCAAAGGGACTCTTCCTTTTCTCACTTTTCCCCAGAAGCTCACTGTCTCCAGAGCCCTGGTTCTCAATAGGCTGGACTACTGCAAGAACCTCTTTCTCAATCTTCCTTACTCTACTCTCTGCCCTCTGCAACTAATTCAGAACAGAACTGCAAGACTTATCCTTGGTCTCAAGCCCAGGGACTGTGTCTCTCCAGCCTTGAAATCTTTCCACTGGCTTCCGGTGGCTGAAAGGATGGAGTTCAAGACCCTTTGCATTGTCCACAAGGCTTTCTGGGCCGGGGCCTGCACTACTTCCAACGGTCTCTTATAAAATAGCTTCCTTCTTGAGCCTTTCGGTATGCTACCTCCAGCTCCAACAAGGGTTAGACTCTTCCCAAGGCAGTGGGTGGGAGGGTAGATCTCTCTCCTCTGCATGTGCCTCCCACTGGAATGGCCTCCCTGCCCCTCTCAAACTTGATACTGAACACCTGAAGTTCCAGAAACAGATCAAAACGTTCCTCTTCTCATCTGCTTTCTCTCTCTCCCTCCCCTGCTGACCTACCTGTCCGCTGTACCGACTGGTTGCTTTGCTACCCCTGGAGTCTCACTGGGTAACAGGCTATTTCTTTATCAGTCACCCTTGCACTGCATCCGGGCCAACCATGCACTTAAGAGCTGTAACTGTACTCCCTGGCTGCACTTACTCAGAGCATAGCTGCCCTATTTTCCCCTCCCCTCTCCTTTGCACTTTCCCTCTTCCTTTCACCTTGCACTTCTTGTTCTCCCACTTGCACGATCTGAATGACACAAGGCCTATTAAGATTGATTGTTTTGTCCTCCCTCTGTCTACCCTTCCTTGTCTTGTCGCGCCTAGAAACACTTGTGTACAGGCGCATTATAAATGACTTGACATATCCTATCATATCATATCAAAGACCATATATTTATGGATTGAAAGTAAATCTTTAACACAACGTATATACATCTTGAAAAGGCATACTATTGACCTACATGTATATTTTCTTTTGAATTAAATGGTGGTTTAAAGATTATATTATGAACTGGCTCCTCTGTTTAAGGTCATGCAAAAAACGAGAAAAAAAATGCCCTGAATGGTTATCCTTAGTTAAACCTGGGCTACTAACCTAATCTTTCCCTGGGTCTATTTTTCAGACCTACTAACAGGACACGTGGTCCTGATGACAACCAATCCCTGATGTCAGGTCAGTCAGGGACAATATCTATCCCTGAATGGTGGCAAGAGATCACGGGTCGGTCATACACGTAGACATTCTACCACATCCGAATGAAAGAAACATACCTTTCAACTCTCACGCTTTTGGTGGTTGTCACCCCACATGTAAGCTGCTCTCTCACCCATCAAGCCCAATGCACGTCCATATAAGCCAATGGGCTTTCAAATGACCAAAAAAAAAAAGAATAGGTGTTTTCACCCCCCAGGCGTCACACACTTTGAGAGGTATGATGAAAATATCCTTCAGCATTTATGGATAAAAACGTTCTCTCTCCTACTGCCCATTCAGAAAGGAGGATAGCTTGGGTACGGGATCTCGGCTGGACGGGTGCTGGAGCCCCGTTTACATTGGCTCTTCAGCGGGCATTAGCAAACGGAAGCCTTTCTCCCTGCTAACTGTCTCCGCTCCTGATAATGCGGGTACCATTGAAGGTAGGTCACAGTGCTAACTAGTTCCCCTTTTAGGCTAACACCAGGATTTGTTTTCCAGGCGGAATCAGAGCTATTATCTTTTGTAAATGTCAGGCGAAGGCATGTAAATGAAGCGCTGGCATTGGGAATTGCCTTGCGCAAATATACCAGCTCTGACCTTTCCCTCGCTTCTTGTATTTATCCATGTCGAAGCACTTGATGTGTTCTGCGTAACTGCTCTGCAGTACGGAAAGAATAGAGGGGGAGACTTTGAGTAAACTCACAAATGTAAAACAGGACTAACACCCACGCATCAGAGCCGGAATATATCATTTGTGGATATAATACCTTCTGCCATAGGCTCTGCCATAGGCTTCATAAGCATGCCGTAGAAAATCATGTTAGTGCCACATTATTGATTTGACCATTTTCAATAGACCTCTTGTGTAAAGACACACAATAGACAATACAATAGACACCTAAAATAGGTCCGACCACTTTCTCGTGATATAATCTACCAATATTGTCCTTATTTCTCTATCGGATCGCACCTCTCGTAAGGAATGAAAAGGCGTTGATGAAATAGGAGGTAAAACATCGTCAGACACATAGGGCCTCATTACAAGTATTGCGGTAGCTTTGCCGGTAAAACTGCAGGCTGCCGTCAAACTTGCACATTTTTCTGGTCCCTGGCAATGGGGAAATACAGGGCCATTACAACCCTGGCAGACCCTGTATTAACCTATTGCAAGGGGCCAGAAACCTTTACTCCCCATTTGAGCCCCATAGGGCACAATGGGAAAGGGGAAGCTGGATGCACCGGCACCATTCAGAATGGTACAGGTGCATCTGACATGCTCTGCTCGTGGGGTGCCGGTACGCCCGCCAGGTTCGACCTAGCAGGTATAAATGCACTTGCGAGCAGAACTCGTAGTTTGCCAGTCCGGTAACTACGGTACCGACAAGCTTACCAGTACCGTAGTTACCGGACCGGCAAACTTGTAATGAGGCCCGTAGTAAAGCAACATAGGACTAAGCATGTTGCAACTTGCTATCTTGTTCATTTCCTCCATAGACGAAGATCTGACTACTCCAGGAAGGGGAACCATATGCCAATTTCTCGGACAAGATAGTAGAACTGTAAGATACTACAGTGTTGATTGAAGCCAGAGGCGTTGCTAGGGGGTGGGGGGCTATAGCCCCATGTCTTTTGACTGTTGCCCCGGATAGAATTTCAGGAGCTACAGCCAAAAAGGATAGCTAGCCCCCAATTCCGACAGTTTCGACATCAGCGTAGCCCCAGGTCTTTTCCAGACCTAGCAACACCCCTGATTGAAGCAGTATAAAAACGTAATTACATTGCATAACTGGGGGATACATTGGGGAGGAAGTGGTGAGAGCGGTGGGGAGTTGCTACTGACATGTAGCAACTCACACAAAACACACAAAACACTGTTTCCTTAGGCAGGAAACAGGGCACCAGGGAAGAAAAGAACCAATTGCAGGAAGTATAGAAACATTTGATGGGTATCCCAGAGTTTTGCCACAGGAATTCTGCTGAAGTATTTTACTTTGCCGGAATTCCAGACAAACCCCATCAAGGGGGTGATGGTAACGGGTTAAAAGGGGTGGGAGGGCTTAGGGTAGGGGGACTAGCATAGGGATAGGTGGATTGGAATATAAACCCCCACAATTAAAACAAACAAAACCATAACAAAATCAATTAGGTTTTTTGGTGGAATTCCTGTTGAGAAAATGGCATAGAACCATTTGATGTGTTAGCAGCAGGTCCAGAGGCAACAGACAAAGACATCAAGAGACATATGGATCAATTTTGGGGAATCCATTGAATCAGGTGAGGTATTTTGTCATGCTACTAACCCAACCATCTACTCAGGGAGAAGGCAAAGCATGCCATAATTAATGCCATCAGAGGAGCAAAGAAAAATACAATTAAAAGTGCAGGGAAGACAATAAATCCTAGCCTGGTGGTAAAATTAAATTCAAGGCATGAGCAAATTCTGTATGTTCATACTTTGTAGAACCACTTCAGTTTCTATTCCCAACTTCAAGAAATACTAATTTGACGGTTCTGAAACCGGACAGGCACAAGTCAGTCCTTTTGTTTTCATTCTGAGGGAGATGTACTGCGACCAAAAAGTTGATACATCTGAACCACTGGTACTGCTCTGGGCAACCTTCCACATCAATGTTTTTAGCCTGTCTGTGCCATTGCAAAAGGAGGCCAGCCATATTCAAATCAGTCAGGTATTTCCACCAATGGGAGCAGCCCAAACCGAACTGCTAGGCCAGGTGACCTCTGCACAAAAGCAAAAGCAATCCCAGGCATGTTTCGCCTTTATTAGTCTTCATCAGAGAGGTGCAGCTTGGTTCTCTATGATGGAACAAGCAAGGTATTCTCATTGATGATGCTGAATCAGACCGAAAAATGGTCTGGGGATACTTGTGGTCTCATGCAGGTGTACATTTGGACTGGCCGTCTCCCTCGGGGTGGCACAAAGCCTGATTGAATTTGGTATTTCCCCTTCTGCAATTGCTTACAAGATGAAAAACAATGGTCTGGAGTAATGGTCAGAGCTGTGCCAGAGCTGTGTCAGTGGTTATGAAACCTTCCAGCCATCATCTTTTGGTTTTTACAAAAGTCACCCAGAGCGGGATTGTGTATGCCCCGACGTGGGTCCTGAGCCTGCAAGGCCTACAGACACGCTACTCCTTAATGGTGATAGCCAATGAGGCTGAAACATGTCTTGCTAACATGTTTGCTAAAGTCACCCTGAGTGGGACGGGTATGCCCAGAGGTGGCTCCCTCACCTGCTGGGCCGAAAGACCCAAGCTTCTTCTCACTGATGAGGCCAAAAACGCCTAGGGATGCTTGTGGTCTTGTGCAGAAGGGATGCGACCTAGCAGTTTGGACTAGACATCTCCCCCCCCTTGGGTAGGTCCAAGTCTGATTTGCATATATTATTGCCTCTTGTGTAATAGCTCAGCAGGCTGGTGTGGAGGTTTGCATAGAGCTTTGCCAGATGTTATATGATTGATTCAAAATCTTCCACCCATTACCTTTGCCGATGTACTGAGAACCATAAAATTGGTGAACAATACCACTTAAATACATTGCTTGGAAGTATGCGAAATACAGTATTAAAAAACCTCTCTAAACACAATATATTATCATTATTTTTATTATGTTCATTCAAACACAGTCCATTTCAAGATTTGTTATTCATGGGCTTATTAAAACAAAACAAAAAATGGTGTAAAGTGCATGGAAAGGACCGCTTACATTTACACTTACATGTAAGCCATTATCTCCAGACATTTTTGATTGCATTTGTGCGTGGGTGTAAATGCGACAACTACATCTGAGTAAAAGCAGGTTTTCATGCGTTTTTTTTACAAGATCGAAAACATTTTCAAAAGACACCTGCCAATGTCTGTGCATTTACGATAACCGCGACCAAGGTATTACGCAAACAAGACAGAATTCCTTACGATTGTCAGCATCGCCAGACACAGTAAAATCGTTGTGTATGGAGAAGCATGTTCTGCACACAGCGGATGTGGATGCAAATACCGTCCATAGGCTCTGGCGCCCAGCTCCACACAGAAATTGCCCTAACATCACACGGATCTTTATTTACTGGCAGATAATCTGCCACCCTAGTCTTATAAGCACAAACATTCTTCAATCACTAACAAAATCCTAGATGTTGGCATTGTCATTAGGGTATGTGCATATCTCTACGTCCCCACTCAAACTATCTACCATATGCAAACATATGCAAACAACAGAAATTAGAACTAGGTGGCCTCCAGTACAATGTTAGACCTGTCTGTTCACCTGACTGATTTCAGTTATTGCACATATGCATATTCTATGTGTTACAGTCATGTCTCTTTCAGAAGATATATCTATATATAGTAATCAATGACTTGATCCCCTCTGGCAATCATATTGTCTGCATGGAGAAATTAGATAGGTAGTGTGCATACTCTCTGCTTCACAGACGTGTCTTTTAGAATATTGCGATACTCAATAATTGGAACCCCCTGGCTGTAATATTGTGTGCGTCGACTGGGGTCAAAGGGGAAGACTTCTGCAAGGGAGATGAGATTTTTGATTAGATTGTTCTCTGTTTTATATAAAAACCTGTATGGTTTATAGTTTGTACGCGCCATTTTCACATAATAGACTACATACAAGGTTCCCAAAAATGAAAGTTCATCTTTTACTGTTCTTTTTTTTATTGCCCAGAAAACTATGATACAGGTCAAGGGTGTACAGCGTTGGCTCTCCACATATTCTGGACTGCAGCTTCTGTCAGCACTATCCAGAATAGTGTGGACTCATGGGTGTTGTAGTCAAAACAACTAGAGTGCAGCAGTTTGCATACCCTGGATTTAGATGGATATCACACGCAAATTCCTCTTTGATCTGCTAATGTTTTACTGTTCAATGCCATGAATGTCCAGTGGGACATGCTATCTGTAAGGGACAGACACCTAGCAAGGGCTTGGAAGCCCTGTTTTTTAATATTAATTATTCCTTTCAGTTCAGTTCAGCTTTATGTCTAACAAAAACCATGAAAGCACATCTGTTCAGATCATATATTTACATATTACAGTTATCATTTACAACATATTTCAGGACACATAATACACACTTCCATTATAAACCAATACATTACAATGATGCATGGCAAGAAACTGAAAGATTGTGCCACTCATTTGCTCCTTTGTGAGGACTGCTACCACTGCTCTACTGCAGCACAGCTTCCCGGCATGTGCTGTCATGAGAAACCGGAATCAAAGGGCATGCCCAAATGACCAGCCTCACGCCAGTATATTGCATACAAAATAGCCTTTGATGCTGTGGGTCCGAAAATGGGACAGAGTTAATGTAGCCATGCAGACTTCAGCACAAGAATTGAAGGGATGCACCATCTTGTTTATCTCTGTACCTCTCCTTTCCTCCAGTCTCCTTCACTTACTTTAGCGCCACGCACTTTGATTATGATGCAAGAAGGGAAAGACCACCTGTCACAGGACAGGCACTGGATCCATTAAAGCAGGTTTGCTTTCATTCCAATCACCTGTTGATGTTTGCCTATAAATGAGGGGGTCTGCCACCCCATCTTTGATTCATCTCTAGACTTCAACACTTCAAGAAGAATGTGTTTGATAAGTGTTAGATAATTTCTTTGCAAAGCAACCAAGTTGTGAGGTGAAGACAGATGTCCTAATGCAGAGAAAAGCTCTGTTACCTCACCATCCCAAGGGTACATTGTGGGTGACCTTCTGCTGGAGCAGGAATTGCCTCTCTGCCAGCTACATCACTAACCACTACCTCATAGGTGGTGAAAGACTCCTGCGGGTGTTTCCCAGCCTCATCTGTTTTTTCTTTAAATAATGAAAACTGGTACCTATCTTGTCACTGAGCCCTTGAATGGGGCTCACAAGAACCTGAGATCCAGGTCAGCCAGGATTCCTGTGTTTACGCCGTCAAACCACTTAGAGACATGTTTGAAGCACCGTTCAACACATTTGAGCCACACAGTTCCTTTGGTGCTGCTGCTGTTGGTCCTCTCCTGATCTTCAAACCATTCACACAGCTCCAAGAAGCTTGGTTCGGAATTGTCAAACAATCAAGAACATCAAGAAGCTACTCCTGACTCCTAGAAGCTATTATTGACTCCTAACTGCCCTCCTGGTCTAACCTTGGACCCTAAAGACTGACCAGGTCACTTTGGCTTGCAAACACATATCCTTTTATGAACATTGTGTTTTTAATTGCTTTCCACACCTGCATTTTATTATATATATTGTTTTCTTTTTTACATCTGTGAAGCACACTAGCAGCCCAGAGCCATCGAGGCGCTGTTGCATGAGAGTGACTTAGTTAGAATGACAATATTTGCTCAGGGTTACAGTGAGCGTAAAGTAATAAGTTACAGTTTCGATTTATAGACGATACATAAGGTGGTTACAGGATCAGAACAGAAAGGATGAAAATACCACGTTCACAATAAAGAAAGCTAAGAGAATTCTAGTAGAGCATAGCTATATAGAAAGCGAAACCAAGAGACAGATTAGACCTCAAAAATATACATTTCCTTATTTCATACTAGGTACGAGCTCGGAAAAAAACAATTATAATATAAAAATTGTCACAAGCCGAAATCTAAAGCTCCGTCCACAAAATGTACAAGGAGCAAACAACTGAGCTTTTTCAAGTTTATTCTGCACAATCCATAGTAACATATATTTTGTTTGAAAGATGAGCACACCGTACTAACCAGATAATATAAAAATATATACGAAGCATACCAGACCAACATGTTTATTTTATGTCTCTTGTTCCAAACGTTTAGATTACAACTTTGAAACCCCTCCTGAATAACCATTAAAAATAATGGGGAAACACCTGTTGAGGGAATATATATATGAGGAAATATATATAAAGGCATACTTGAATACTATTCATGACAATAACAAAACACTGGCATTAGGACAACTTTATTCAAAGGCAAAATTGCATTTATAAATGAGATGAATCGTTGATTGAATAAATGCATGAACCATCATAGAGAAAAAATATTTGAATTGCAACAAATATGAGTATCACAGAATTGTATTTAATTGAACACCTCAAATAAATTAGATTGGAGCGCACGATCCAGGATACTTGCAAATTGTCTTCATTTGGTTACAGTATATAGTATCATCTATAGCAGGTGAAAGCAATGGCATTTTCATACAAACAGTAGGGTTATAACAGCCTTACTGAATGCTTGGTGTGACTCTATGCTCCTGATGTGGGGTGGAAGAGAGTTCCAGTGGGTAGCTGCCATAAAAGGGAAGCTGGATCCACCTGCTCGAGCTCTGAGTGTCTTTGGCGTTGAGGTCCTGGTGGGTCTGGATGTGATGGGTTTGGTTATACTTGTGACAGGTACACAGGGGCAGTGTTGTGGATACATTTGTGAGTGAGGGTGAGAGTTTTAAAGATGATTCGCTCTTTGATGGGAAGCCAGTGAGCTTGTTTCCTGGCCTCCGAGATGTGGTCCCTTTTGGAAATGTAGATGGCAGACCAGCAGGCATTGTTCTGGACAGTCTGGAGTTAGATGATGTTTTTTGCAGAGGTGCCTACTAGGAAAATGTTACAATAGTCAAGTCGAGATCCTATTATGGCTCTAGCTTTGGTGAGACAGTTGAGCTCAGAGAGGAAGGATCTAGCTGCGTTGAGCAACTTAGAGTGGTAGGCCGCTGCAGATTCTATGTCATTAACCTTTTTGGTCATAGAGAGGTTGGAGTCTAGGTAGATTCTAAGGGTTTTGACTGCTTGGGAGACTACGATAGGAATGTTGTCAATATTAAAGGTGTTATACTGTTTGTCCAGTTTATTTAGGGCAACAGGGGATTCGATTAGCAGTTTGGGCTTCTCTCCGTTAAGGCACAGCCAATTTTCTGCCATCCATGTTTGGATAGTGGAATAGATGAAGGTGAGAGTTTTTTTGTCCAACTCATAGTTGACAGTTAGGGGGATGAGGACCTGCGTGTCATCAGCACAATTGGCAAATGTGATGCCAAGCGAGTCAAGGATGTTGAAAAATTGTCTCATGAACAGGTTGTACAGGGCGAGGGAGATGCACGAGCCATGTAGGACTCCACATTTTTATTGAGGCTTGGATGGGCTCACGCTAGATCAGAAAAGACTTTCATAACTCTTTCGTGAAGAAAGGAGGTGATCCAAGCAGTGGCCTTGGGGGAGAAGTACACAGTGGAGGAGAGATGATGGCAAAGGGTTTTATGGTCCACCAATTCAAAAGCCGTTAATAGGTCCAGGAGCAGCAGAGAGCTGGTTTGCCCGAGTCTATGATGTTGTAAGAGGATTCAATTCAACACTACAGCTAAGTCAACGCCTAGTCTAGAATACTGAATGAAACCCTTATTGATATATCTTTACGCCCAGTTCATAAGTTCTGGATGACTACCCCTGTATAACACCCCTCTCTTAGAATCCCCCTGACCCCACTGAGCCAAGAAGTGGTTCTGTTTTGCAAGTTTAAACGGTTTATTTGATAATTTAAACAATATATATATATATCACACTTTATAATAAATTAATAATTGAATATCGCACTTAATCTGAGCAGTAATCAATAATGGATAGTCCGGCACTAGCACACTTCTTTATAATCAATGATGAGTGGTTATAGGATGGATAAGATAGCAACAATACTTTTATGGTTTCAAATGGATGCAAGGTGGAATGAAATTTCAGTACAGAAATACTCAATATGATTTCAACAAAACAATGTAATCACTTTTCTCTGGCAATCTTCTCCCCCCCTTTATGCAATGCAAGGAAATGGAAGGAAAGCACACAGTTCTCAGAAATGCAATCAAATGTAATTCAGTTCACCCCAGCAAGCTTAGACTACAGAAGTTTGAAACAGAGGCCCAAAATGCTTTTATATGTGCTGGCAATGAAGTGAAAAATATGCTAAAATGCTTTTAATTCCCTCTAGAGGTTCAGGGTGAGTGGTATCTAGTTAATATTAGTCCAGGCTCACTCTAGCCATGATTCAGGGATGGTTCTTAAGAGGCAAACAAATTTTTAGCAAGGAAAGCAAGGAAGCTGATGTTTTCACACGTGGCTGGATTTTTAACCAAATCGCAAATCGTGGTAAAATTCGCGAGTGTGAGAATCGTGATTACGGCAAAAGTATGAGGAGTAGGAAGTCGTTTCTGTTGAAAAGGTGAGATTCTAAGCTTTCAGAGGAAAGTTAAACCAAGTTCCTAGCCCAAACGGTTCCAGAGATACGAACGATTAAATAAAGGTAGTTTTTCGGATTTGAAATTTTAAAAGTTCAAAGCGACAGGTTACAGCTTGCAGATAGAAAATGACAGGTGACAGCTTTGCAAATGACAGGTGAGAGTTAGGAGGCAGTTCTGGTTAGATTAAAATAGATTGAATTATATTATTTTAACTAAGAGATTGGTTCTGCACAGTTCTGCTAGGTACTCACAATATATTTTTGAATTAGGCCTCGCCACGGATCTGGTCAGGTTTTCGGACTGGACTCCGGTTCTGGTCTCGGCACTTCACAGTGATCTGGGTCAGATCTCTGGTTCTGCTAACAGCGGTCTGGGTCACTCTGGATCTCTGGATACAACACTGCTCTCTGGCAAATGGCAAGAGTTCTTGCAAAGAATTCAGACAGCTCGCCTGGCTGTGAATAGTGGCAATGATTTGAGGCCTGCTAAAGAGGGATTTAGCTTGTAGTTGACCTCTCTGCTACAAATTCTGAAGTAAAGTCTTGGTCTCTGAAGGTGGATAGATTGAAGTCTCTATGTTGGCTCTCTGGAGGTTGATGGAGGTAAAGTATGGATTTTCCCGGCAGAGCGTCCCGCAGCAGATGGAATAGAATGTCCCTATCTGTCCTGACTGTCTGCTTTTATGTGTTTTGAAAGTTGGTGGAGAGGCTAGCTTTCTAGGCCCTACCCCTCTCCACTTGTCATTGGCCACTTCCTCCTCTTACCCTTGATTGGGGGAATGAAATGAAGTGTCATCATGATGAGGTCTGTTTATGATACAGAGAACCCACCCCTGTCAACTTTACACACAATCTATATCTGATCCTAATAAACATATTTCATAGATAGACAGTTGTTTGGCATTGCATACACGCATTATGCATTTACTGATGGTAGCCCCTGTTCCAATTCTGTCGTTTCTAGGAGCTTGGGTTCAAAAATGGCAACATATTTCACTTTTTGGTCGGGTTACCAATATTGGATTTGTCCCCGCATTTACACAAATGTTCGCAAAGCATGTGAGCATTAGGTGGTGGAGTGTCAGATTTTTAACATACATACATTTAGAGTAATATCCTCTTTTCCGCTAAAAACCCCCCTGAACATACCACCGGGTCCTAACACGTCTTCAAATGTGCACAGAAAAATCACAAGAATAATGATATCACTTATAAAATTTTCACAAGTCCGCTCTATGAATGATCCATCTTTTTAGATTAATGTTCTGGCCCCAAAGGGGTGTGCTTTCCCCCAGCACAAGGTTGAATTTCTGTTTTTTCCAGTTCTGCCAAGCCAGCTTGCTCTCACAGGCAGTGCTCCTCCCCTTTCCTTCCAGGAGGAAGCCACATTTACGATCCCCCCCAATAAAACATTTGCCTGAGTCAGGACAGGGCTTTGTTCAATTTCCTGCAGAGCCCAGGTAATTCAATCAGAGAAGTGTCATATCCCTTTTGGTGGGAACAGCAAAAGGCAGCTAGGCCTGGGAACACAGCTGTTGTGCAAGTCTCAACTCCTGTCGGGGGTAGCTGGTGGGCAGAATTCAGTTTCATTAAGCCAGGTTTCAGATAAAATGTCAATTTTTGTTCCCCAGTTTAAGTCAAGACAATTTTTACATATGCAGCTAGAATGCTGATTCTAAGTTCAAAACTATGACATTTCAACAGTGACAAACTATGTGACACTCAAAAGTAGGTCACTCAGTTAATTTAAACATTTTTGATTTTTGGTAGTTTTAAATCCAGTTTCAGTTAGGCTGCTGCAGACCTGCAGAGCTCAGCCAGTCTTGTTATGAACATTCAAGTCACTTCAGAATATAACTTTACATTGTATCCACCTCTCAGTAAGTCTTTCTTTGGCCTGCTTTGGGTTCATTTATTCAGTTTTACACAAAAGTCTGGTGGTTTTAAAACGCCGGCTTTCTGATAGTGGTGAGTACTGGTAATGCAACCATTTTGGGGATTTAAGAAAATGAATTCCCCACAGTTCTAGGTTGCTTTTGGCAATCAGCATTGCCATTCCCAATGGTTTCAGGCTACTGTGTGGGTAGTCCAATGGTGGTTTTAGGCAGTGCCCTTCTGTGCCCATAACATTGGCAAAAATGGGTGGCAGCCTATTCTTCATGCATTTCCCTGGGCATTTTCTGGGAAGCTCTGGCTATCATGATGTTTTCAATGCCAGTACTGCACAGTTTTTGTGGTAGGGCTCGGATGCATGGGTAAAAACATCCCACAAGCCCCCTTCTTGCGATGGCCATTCTGTTTCACTGATGGAACTCGCAAGATCTGGGATGTTTCCTCATCTTCTTCCAATAGATGGCACAGTTCAGCATCTTTTTCTCCATCCGTTCGGATCGATCGGTTCTCCTCGCCGGTCCTGATGGGAAGATTGGGCGGTACCCCGGGCCCCTTGCGTCTCTGCGCCCGGTCTCCGGACCGTCCTCCCTGGCCAGTCTCAAGGTTTTCTTTCTCCTAGGACGACAAAGGAAGAGCGGCAATACCTATTCATAGACATTTTTCCCCCACCATGATATAGTGGGGTGGCATATAAATTTATAGTCAAAACATATGAACATGCACATTTCTTTTTGCATCCAAAAAGGAAAACACCCACATTGAGAAACTCAGAATTTGTTAGGCGATATGTAGGATATTTTAAGTTAGAACTGAATTAATCAGAGACAGTACCCTCTAGGTTTACCGAGGACTCCTCCAGTTGCTGCAAAGTGTGCCTGGGATGGCAACACTTCAACTGGTTTATATGGACCCACTTGTCTTCCCCCTCTGGCAAACCGCCTTTGGGGATGCGGATCTTGTAGGCCACAGGGGAGATCTTGTCTATAATCTCACAGGGTCCCTTCCATGTAGGCAAACATTTTTGCTGCTTGGCCTGGTTCCTTTGGAAATTGTATAGATAGACCAGGTCCCCCGCCTGATATTCCTTCCTGGAAGTTTTCATGTCATAGTGGGTCTTCATACTCTCAGCTGATCTTTCTAGATTCCGCTGAGCATAAGCAAAAGCATGCTGAAGGTGTTTCCTTAAATTCTCCACATACTCATGAGTTGTGGAGGCATTTATCAAGGTTTGCTCTTGGGTTCTGTAGAGCAAATGCTGAGGAAGCACCATCTTGCATCCAGTCATCAACTCAAATGGTGACATTTTGGTTGCAGATTAAGGGGTAGATCTGATGGCCATTAGGACCAGAGGTAATCGGATATCCCAACTTGGACCAGAATCTGCCACAAACTTTTTTAAGATGCTCACAATGGTTCGGTTATATCTCTCTACTGCCCCAGAAGAAGCTGGCCGGTAAGCAATATGCAACTTCCTTTTGACCCCCAGTATTTCCCACATCTTTGTCATCACTTCACTGGTGAAGTGGCTACCTCTGTCTGACTCAATCCTTTGAGGTAGACCAAAACGGGAAAAAATGTGGTTAATCATCAAGGCAGCTGCCGTTTCTGCCTTGCAGTTTGGGGCTGGGAGACATTCCACCCACTTGGTAAACAAGCATGTCACAGTCAACATGTACTTATTCCCCCTAGCAGAGCGAATCACGGGGCCTACAAAGTCGATTTGCAAATCTGACCATGGCAGTGTCATCCCCCTCTTTTGTAGGGGTGCACGGTGCGTGAGGGATGATGGCTGAAATTGTGCACACACAAGACACCCCTTCAAGTATTGGTCAAGGTCCTGCCCCATGTGTGGCCAGTATGCAACCTCTCTTAAGATTTCCAGTGTTGTGTGAAACCCCCTATGACCGGCGGTGGCCGCATCATGGGTGTGACTTAACATCAGGCTTCGGAATGAGGTAGGAACCACCCGCTGATCGTGGCCAGCTTTGGATTTCCTTACCAGCAAGCCCTCTTGGATTCGGAACATTTTTGGACATTTCATCAACACTCTTAGGTCCTCTTTCCCAATGTAATCGGTATCAATCAGGGGAAAGTTCTCAGGGTCCTCAAGGTGTTGGTAAAACTTACCAATAATTGGATCTACCTTCTGAGCTGTAATCAAATCAGCATCAGGGGTCTCCTTACTCCATTGTGCAATTGAAAGATCATTGTGAGCATTTGTCTGGGACCTAGTGATAGCAGTGACCTGGATTTCCCCCAACAGGGACTCAATCTCAATTAGATCCCCTTGGATGGCCCCGGTTTTGGCCAGCTGATCAGCTAAGTCATTTCCAGTTTTGTCTGGTCCCTCTACTTTGGAATGACCCTTGATCTTTTTCCAATAGATGGTCATCTCATTCGAGGTGACCAGATCGTCAATGTTTTGGATCAACTTCCCATGTTTCAAGGGTTTGATGTTAGCACATAACATGCCTCTGGTTTTCCAATTAACCAGGTGCTCCACGAACCCGTTCCGTACATAATCAGAATCTTTGATTATGACCAGTTCGTGGAGTTGATGTTGGACAGCAGTGAGGATGGCTTGATGCACAGCCATCAATTCTGCCACCTGACTACTTCGGGGACCAATTTTTCTAAACAGCAGAGGGTTCTGGAAACTCCTTCACCCATGCATTCCCTACGCCAGCCACCAGTTCTTTCTCCCCTTCGTTGTCAACATGGTAAGAGCATCCCTCCACATAGACAGTGGGCATTCCCTCACACTTGTCTTCTTCAAAGACTTTGTGTGGGGAATTAAGGTATGCCTCCGTGTTGTCCTTGATCTTTAGACTTTCGTCCTCGAGACAGTTTTCTCTGGCACAATCATGCAAGTCAGCCAGACCTTGCGCGAGGGGACTCTTCTTGTTTTAGCCATATATGACCTCCACAGGAAAGCCTTGCATTGACAGAATCCAGGAAGTAATTCGGGAATTACTCACATTTCCGGCCTGGATTCTTTCACTTTGGAGATATTGCAGAGGCTGGTGTGGAGTCTCCACTATGATGTGTTCCCCCTGGATAAACGGGCGGTAATTCTTCAATGCCCACACCGTTGCCAGGAGTGCCTTCTCACAATCGTTGAATTTTTCCTCCACAGAGGATAAAGTTTTGTTCGCATAGGAGATTACTTTATTGACCTTGTCATGCTTTTGGTATAATACCGCTGTCCAGCACGTATTAGAGAACCCCGTCTCCAGGAAGAACTCCTTGTTTCTGACAGGGTAAGCTAGGCAAGGCGCTTGTGAGAGGCTTCTCTTGAGTTGTTTTACCGCCTCGGCTTGTTCTGGACCCCATTCCCACTTGACCCCCCCTTCAGGAGATGAATCAGGGGTCTAGTGATCTCTGCGTAGCCCTCAATGAACTTTCTGCTGTAATTAGTCAGTCCAAGGAGGCTCCTTAGTTCCCGCAAAGTTGTGGGGTCTTTCAGTTTCTGAAGTGCTTCCACTTTCTTTTCCTGGGGACAGAGACCGTGAGGAGTAATCTCATGCCCCAAGAAATTAACACGGGTTCTACACCACTGTGCTTTCTGAAAGGAAAGTTTTGCTCCGGCGGCCCTCAACTGCGTCAGAACATAACGAATCTCCGCTATGTGTTCCTCCACAGATGAACTTTTGATGAGGACATCATCTACATAAGAAAGGTTACCCCTTGCACCCAGGTCGGGCATGGCCTTGTGTAGGAAAATGTTGAATTCATTGCCGGAGTTGAGGTATCCGAAGGGAGTCCGGGTCCATGTGTACTGCTGGCCCCCAAAGGTAAAAGCCAGCTTGTATTGGTCCTCCCTACTGACAGGCACAGTCCAGTATCCATTGGTCAGGTCTATTGCAGTGAATACCTGTGACCCCTGGATCTGGGCCAGCCCTTGGTCAATGTAGGGCAGAGGCCATTGGGAAGTATGGACCCGTTTGTTGAGCTCCCTGAGGTCGGCGCAGAGTCTCCACTGGCCGTTTGCCTTCAATATTCCCAGCACCGGATTATTGAAGGTGCTGTGAACTGGACGGATTATTCCCCGGGACTCAAGGTTCTTAATTATTTCAGTAAGGGACTCCATGGATGGGAGAGGCAAACGATATTGCTTCACAAACACTGGAGTCATGCCAGGGTCCATGGGGATTGTTGTTGTGTGGATGTCGGTGCGGCCACAGTCATATGAGTCTACCGCAAAGAGATCTTGGAAATCCAAGAAAACTTGTTTCAACTTTTGCTTTTGTTCCAGAGTCACACAGGCATCAGCTAGGTTGACTCTCTCTTCCACCATCTGCCTGAAGCCTGGAAAGACTTCTGCTTTGGCTATCTCAGCGGCCTCCTCCAGCTGGGTGGAGAAGTCCCTGGTCAGAGTGCTGATTTGGACTGGAGGCTTCAGGTGGGAAAGGCAGCCCTCATGGACCTGGAAAATCACCTCATCCCTCCGTAAGTCACAAGTCACATCTTCCTTACCATAAGGGCAAGAAGTGTACACCAGGAAGTTCCCCCCATGCCGGGTAAAAATCCTGTCTGGTGTTGTATTGTCATCACTGTCACTGTCAAAGCAGTCCTTGGGGATTGGCCCTAACAGTTCATTACCTAAATCGATGGAAAAATGTCGGTCATCAACCGCCATTCCAATAATGGTGCCTGCGGCTAGAGTAATACTCTTTAAGTCGCTGTTATCCACCTCTATTAGAATGGTGTCATGTTCTATGTTGACTAATGGAGTTGGGTTTACCCCCAATCCTTGCTGTTGGAGAGAAGCGTTTAGATGTATGTAAGCATCAGGGTTTTTCAAATGTTGTCCTCTTTTAGCTTTCACTTCCAGGGAGAATTGTCGGGTCCTTTCTGGGATGGTGACTTCCTCTTTGATCTGAATTTCAACTGCATAAGGTAGCAATTGAGCTGACCTAAATGCTTTTTCTGAATCATCAAAGCCCATGGGATTATCCGCTAATCGGGACCCAGCTTTGAAGTTTATTAGGTCCAAACTAATGGCAAAGCGATTGAGAATGTCACTGCCTAAGTAAAAAGCGGCAGTGACGTCTCGCACGACCCAACAATTGTGGACTATGCTCTTGTTGCCAATGGAGATTTTGAGCATACACCTGCTTGGCAGGAGATGTTTGGAATTGGGTGCTTCCAGGTCCATTTCCCATTTGTCTATCAGATTGAATGTGGGAATGGCTGAATCTTTTGGGAGTTGGCGGAACATGGCTTCGCTGATGAAGCTCTTACCGTTGTTCACACACACTCGAGCGAGAACAGAGTCCTTCCCATCATTTAACTGAACAGGGATGAACAACTGCTCTCCAATTTGCTGAATATCAGCCAGGCTCTGAGCTGATTTCACATCTTTCTGGACTATAGGAGGGGGAGTTTCTGATTGTGGATTAGTATAGAATTTCAGAGTGTTTTCTTCCAGCGTGGAATACCACTTTAGACTGGAAGAAAGGTTGATTTTCAGAAATAGAGAGGACCCCCCATCACCAGTCTGTTGTCCTACTGCTATTACTGTCACGTCTGGAATTTGGTTATTCTGGAAGTGGAATTCTACTTGGTCAGATTTTTGTTCAACCATGTGGCATGTGCCGTTTAAACTAACATGGTTGACACTCTGTTTTAATTTTATGGGTCGGCTAGACTGGGTCCAGAGGACCTTGTTTACGCAATCTATTAGGGGTGACAACCTTCTCAGGAGGTCATTCCCTAGTAAACAAGGGGTGCCCTCTGGAGTCACAACTATGACCGGGTGTTTCAACTTGTGTCGCCCAATTTTAATGTCCAAATCTGCCGTCCCCTCGACGGGAATTTCCTTCCCGTCAAAGTTCTGGAGTTGTCCAGGAAGTGAGGTGAGAGGAATTTGGTTGCATTCAGTTCATCAAGGGCCCTTCTGGACAGAAGGGTAGCTTGAGATCCCGTGTCCACCAGCGCTGAAATCGTACCCTGCCCCTGTACTTGTACCGGGGCATAATATCTTCCCCCCTTCTCCTCAAGGGGGCACAGGTAATGCACATTTCTGGACAACTGGTGGGCTAACTTTCTGGTTTTGGACATTGCAAGAGAAGAAATTTGGGCAGAATTCTGTGGAGAGCCTTGGGAATCTGAAAGAAAAAGTTGGCAACTGGAGATCAGAGCCATTGTGGGTTCCCCTGGTTCCGGTTCTGGGCCGCCCCCCCCTTTTTGGAGGCAGTCATCAGGATGGGTTTGAACCAGGGGATTTTGGTATTGTGGGTTCTGGGATGAGATGATGGGCGGCGGTAGCTCAGTCTCCATATCTCCCCAGTCTGAATTGGCATCCCTTGGGACCCATTTTTCCTTGGGAGGAGTTCCCCCATCTCTGAAGGAGAAGGTCCTTTTCCCAGGATCCTCTGAGGATCCGTCTCCCTCAAATTGGGAGACCTGTACCTCCTCCACAAAGTGGGTCTGTTTGGGTCCTTTGTTTCTCCTACCCCCCCTCTGCTCCTTGGGAGGCAGGCTTTCAGGGGCAGGAGATTTTGTTTCCTGTTCCTGGTTTTCCAAGGGCTGTTTACAAGTTGGGAAGGAAGCTTCCTCCAAGGCTTTACACCCCCCTTCCCCTTGTGCCTCCTCCCTGGGAACCGCTGGGTTATCGGGGTGCTGCCCCCGTCATTGTTCTGGAGTACCAGGTCCAGAGTTTGGGGCATTCTGCCGTGGCACGCTCATCTGAGGGTTCTGTTGAGCCCTCAGTATGTGACCCAGATCCCGTGCCATATTTTGGACCTGGCGCTCTAACTGGGAAACCCGCTCAGGCTGATACGGGGCTCTATTTTCTCCCCTGGGCTGATCTCGGGAAGGGTAGCTATCCCTTCTCTGGTAGTACCCCGGGTTGGGAAGATTTTGGTACCCCTCCACCCTTGGCCTCCCCTCTCCCGGATTAGGTTGTCTGGGCTCAGGGAATTGGGGAAAGAAGGATGGATGATTTTGGGGCTGGAAATTGGGTGGATACCTGGGGAAAAAGTTCTGCCCAGGAGTTGGAGAATTTCTGCCCTCCTGGGGGAAGTTAGGCGGGAAGTTCCCTGGGTTAGGTGCTTGGCCGGATCCCCCCCCTTGGGCTGGAGGAGTCCACACATAACCCAGGATTGGTCGGTTTCCCTTATAGCAGGGACTTACATAGTCAGGGGAGCGGGGGACCCTTATTTGTGGGACTACCTCCTCGACTCCCTGTCTGTGACTGGCCCGAGGGATTTATGGGCTTAGGATTATTAGGTGCAGGTAGGTTTTTAGGCCCCCCCATCTCCAAATCCAAAACGGGGGTGACCTTTACCTCTGCCACCTTGGCAGCAGCAGGGGTGCTGTTGGTTTTGGGATTTTTCTGGGTATTGCTTTTATTTTCTATGGGCTTCTGCACCTCATAGATCCGGGTAGCCTGTTCAATGACCCAGTCTAAAGATCTTTTCTCATGAAAATCTCTCACAAGCTGGGTCATTATATATTTGGGCAAGGCATGGAAAAATGTATTGACAAATTCTCTGCTGTCTGTGCGCACCCTTCTGGTGGTCTGCGCAAAGGCACGTTTCAGTTCTTGCACGAATTCTTGTGGGGCCTGATCCTCCCCACATTGCAAATTGTAGGCTGCCTTGCGAGCCTCTTGAGGATTTCTGTGAAGAGAAAAATGTTTCAAGATGGCCGCCTTATAGGTGGACCATCTTAAATGATTTTCGTCCTCCAGCCACGCAAAGAAACTGGAGTATTCTGGGGAGAATGTCCATTTGACGTACTGGATGCAGCTACTGCTGTCCTTCAAATGGAACGTCTCCATCATTTGCTCATAGAGCTCCAAGTGTTCCCATACGGAATACTTGGCGTTCTTATGATAAGGCGTGATAACACTCCTTATTGCCTTTATTTGCTTCAATGGGTCCTTAAGCAAGGCCCTTTTTGCCTTATTGGCCTTTTTGGTTCGGGTAACCCATGTCCATTCATCCTCTGACTCAGAGGCACTGCTCCCAGAGGTTCCTGTCTGATCTTCCAGGTTTTCCCGTATTCTGCGAGCCTGGGAATGGCTGGCAGAATGTGGGGACCTGGTCTCCTGTGCCCTGCGCCGTTCAGAGCAGTCTTCAGATTCCTCTTTGCTGCCAGGATTTGATGGGTACCCCCCCCCACTGACCTAACTGGGCAGAAGTTTTCAGGATGCCCTTAATGGGCCTATTCTCCTGGGGTTCCCCACTAAATTGCACTGTGCTTGGGTGCCCATACCCGGATGCCCGCCCATCCATTCCTGGGAGGTACTGGCCTATGAGCCCCATGCTTCTGGCTGGATAGTAATCTGCCATCCCTGTGGCCCGGTGCTCATGTGCGCCAGGGGACATGGGGGTGGCAGAGTCCAGGGACTGAGAGAGATAAAGGCCTCTGGTACTAGGGTTCCTGAGGTTATGCTCAGGAGTTTCCCTTTCCCAGCGCACCTGGTCTCTATCCGCCCCTGCTACCTGTTGCAATGCAAGAGCCTGCGCCTTCAGTTCCTCAGTTAAGGCCTTACTAGACTCTATCAGTCTCTCCTGCATCGCTACCTGTTGTTGGAGCCTATCGTTGTGCTGGCAGAGAGCCTCATTCTCTCTCTGCGTTTCCTGATTGGTCCTGGAGCACTGGGCCAGTCTTTGCTGCAGGAGGGTTACCTCCTGAGCTGTGTCCCTATTGGCCTGCTCCTGTCTTGCCAGAGCCTCCTCCACCCTCCTGGTGTGCTCTCGCAAGTCATTGTGATCTTTTTGGAGGACACCCAGTCCCTGGTTGGCCAGGTGATTTTCTTCCATTTATCTTCTTAAGTGGCAGACTTCATGGCCTAAGGTGTCCCTTTCCTGACCAAGAGCTTGAATTTGTGACGCCAGGTCGTCCCTTTGCCTTTGGAAGGCACCAGCTTTCTGGCGCTCCTGATCAAACTCTGCCTGGGTATCCAGGTCTTTCAGGATCAGTTTATTGCTCTCCTCTTTCTCTCTGTCTAGTTGGATTTGCAGGGTGGCTACCTGCTCTGTGCATGCCCTGTTGAAATTGATCTGTTGCTCCAGCTTTTTCTGGCTCTGCAGTAGGGAGTCCAAACTGTCTTGGCGTTCCTTCTGCAAAGCCAGAATTCTGGTATCCTGGTCTGTCTTTTCCTG
Source organism: Ambystoma mexicanum (assembly GCF_040938575.1). Taxonomy (NCBI): domain Eukaryota; kingdom Metazoa; phylum Chordata; class Amphibia; order Caudata; family Ambystomatidae; genus Ambystoma; species Ambystoma mexicanum. The sequence continues at coordinate 206,553,444 of NC_090923.1, read as the reverse complement.
TTGCAGTATATCCATGTCCTCTTTTATTTTAATGATATACTGCCTACTATCATTTTCTGACTCCTGGATCCCCTGCAGCCTCTGCTCAGAAGAGACCAGGTCAGATTGGACCTTCTCTAACGCCATCTGTCGCTTATTCGCCAGATCTTGGCTCTCAGTACATTTATCCTGCATGTCTCCCATATATAGGTACAAGTATGCCGCTATCCTAACCATCTTGTCTTGTTCATCCTTAGCTTTAGGAGCCATGTATAGTTCACTCAGGGCCACATGTAAGGGACCCTGATCTCTCCATATATCTGACCCTGTTTCAGTGATCTGGGGTGCGATTGCCTGCAAACAGACCGTCTGGTCCTGATGAGTCCATTCACCTCTCACAAATAGCTTATGTAAGAAGTGCTCTCTGGCTATTTCATATCTACCAAGGTCGTCATTCTGGAATTTGAGTTCCTTCCTGACTTACAGAAGTTTATATTTTATTTTTGCAAAACAGACCTTTTCCTTAGAGCGTTCCTTTGAGGAGTGCTTTACAGCGTAACACAGCGTGGTGATCCGACCGGATATGTGTATCTGGTCAGCTGGCACACTGTATTAATCTGCACAAGTGATAGATCTAACCCCAACGTCCGGCTCGAGCCCCCAATTTGTAAGAGGATTCAATTCAACACTACAGCTAAGTCAATGCCTAGTCTAGAATACTGAATGAAACCCTTATTGATATATCTTTACGGCCAGTTCATAAGTTCTGGATGACTACCCCTGTATAACACCCATCTCTTAGAATCCCCCTGACCCCACTGAGCCAAGAAGTGGTTCTGTTTTGCAAGTTTAAACGGTTTATTTGATAATTTAAACAATATATATATATATATATATATCACACTTTATAATAAATTAATAATTGAATACCACACTTAATCTGAGCAGTAATCAATAATGGATAGTCCGGCACTAGCACACTTCTTTATAATCAATGATGAGTGGTTATAGGATGGATAAGATAGCAACAATACTTTTATGGTTTCAAATGGATGCAAGGTGGAATGAAATTGCAGTACAGAAATACTCAACAAAACAATGTAATCACTTTTCTCTGGCAATCCACTCCCCCCTTTATGCAATGCAAGGAAATGGAAGGAAAGCACACAGTTCTCAGAAATGCAATCAAATGTAATTCAGTTCACCCCAGCAAGCTTAGACTACAGAAGTTTGAAACACAGGCCCAAAATGCTTTTATATGTGCTGGCAATGAAGTGAAAAATAGGCTAAAATGCTTTTAATTCCCTCTAGAGGTTCAGGGTGAGTGGTATCTAGTTAATATTAGTCCAGGCTCACTCTAGCAATGATCCAGGGATGGTTCTTAAGAGGCAAACAAATTTTTAGCAAGGAAAGCAAGGAAGCTGCTGTTTTCACACGTGGCTGGATTTTTAACCAAATCGCAAATCGCGGTAAAATTCGCGAGTGCGAAAATCGTGATTACGGCAAAAGTATGAGGAGTAGGAAGTCGTTTCTAGGCCTAAACCAAGTTCCTAGCCCAAACGGTTCCAGAGATATGAACGATTCAATAAAGGTAGTTTTTCGGAATTGAAATTTTAAAAGTTCAAAGCGACAGGTTACAGCTTGCAGATAGAAAATGACAGGTGACAGCTTTGCAAATGACAGGTGAGAGTTAGGAGGCAGTTCTGGTTAGATTAAAATAGATTGAATTATATTATTTTAACTAAGAGATTGGTTCTGCACAGTTCTGCTAGGTACTCACAATATATTTTTGAATTAGGCCTCGCCACAGATCTGGTCAGGTTTTCGGACTGGACTCCGGTTCTGGTCTCGACACTTCACAGTGATCTGGGTCAGATCTCTGGTTCTGCTAACAGCAGTATGGGTCACTCTGGATCTCTGGATACAACACTGCTCTCTGGCAAATGGCAAGAGTTCTTGCAAAGAATTCAAACAGCTCGCCTGGCTGTGAATAGTGGCAATGATTTGAGGCCTGCTAAAGAGGGATTTAGCTTGTAGTTGACCTCTCTGCTACAAATTCTGAAGTAAAGTCTTGGTCTCTGAAGGTGGATAGATTGAAGTCTCTATGTTGGCTCTCTGGAGGTTGATGGAGGTAAAGTATGGATTTTCCCGGCAGAGCGTCCCGCAGCAGATGGAATAGAATGTCCCTATATGTCCTAACTGTCTGCTTTTATGTGTTTTGAAAGTTGGTGGAGAGGCTAGCTTTCTAGGCGCTACCCCTCTCCACTTGTCATTGGCCACTTCCTCCTCTTCCCCTTGATTGGGGGAATGAAATGAAGTGTCATCATGATGAGGTCTGTTTATGATACAGAGAACCCACCCCTGTCAACTTTACACACAATCTATATCTGATCCTAATAGACATATTTCATAGATAGACAGTTGTTTGGCATTGCATACACGCATCATGCATTTACTGATGGCAGCCCCTGTTCCAATTCTGTCGTTTCTAGGAACTTGGGTTCAAAAATGGCAACATATTTCACTTTTTGGTCGGGTTACCAATATTGGATTTGTCCCCGCATTTACACAAATGTTCGCAAAGCATGTGGGCATTAGGTGGTGGAGTGTCAGATTTTTAACATACATACATTTAGAGTAATATCCTCTTTTCCGCTAAAAACCCCCCTGAACATACCACCGGGTCCTAACACGTCTTCAAATGTGCACAGAAAAATCACAAGAATAATGATATCACTTGTAGAATTTTCACAAGTCCGCTCTATGAATGATCCATCTTTTTAGATTTATGTTCTGGCCCCAAAGGGGTGTGGTTTCCCCCAGCACAAGGTTGAATTTCTGGTTTTTCCATTTCTGCCAAGCCAGCTTGCTCTCACAGGCAGTGCTCCTCCCCTTTCCTTCCAGGAGGAAGCCACTTTTACGATCCCCCCCAATAAAACATTTGCCTGAGTCAGGACAGGGCTTTGTTCAATTTCCTGCAGAGCCCAGGTAATTCAATCAGAGAAGTGTCATATCCCTTTTGGTGGGAACAGCAAAAGGCAGCTAGGCCTGGGAACACAGCTGTTGTGCAAGTCTCAACTCCTGTCGGGGGTAGCTGGTGGGCAGAATTCAGTTTCATTAAGCCAGGTTTCAGATAAAATGTCACTTTTTGTTCCCCAGTTTAAGTCAAGACAATTTTTACATATGCAGCTAGAATGCTGATTCTAAGTTCAAAACTATGACATTTCAACAGTGACAAACTATGTGACACTCAAAAGTATGTCACTCAGTTAATTTAAACATTTTCGATTTTTGGTAGTTTTAAATCCAGTTTCAGTTAGGCTGCTGCAGACCTGCAGAGCTCAGCCAGTCTTGTTATGAACATTCAAGTCACTTCAGAATATAACTTTACATTGTATCCACCTCTCAGTAAGTCTTTCTTTGGCCTGCTTTGGGTTCATTTATTCAGTTTTACACAAAAGTCTGGTGGTTTTAAAACGCTGGCTTTCTGATAGTGGTGAGTACTGGTAATGCAACCATTTTGGGGATTTAAGAAAATGAATTCCCCACAGTTCTAGGTTGCTTTTGGCAATCAGCATTGCCATTCCCAATGGTTTCAGGCTACTGTGTGGGTAGTCCAATGGTGGTTTTAGGCAGTGCCCTTCTGTGCCCATAACATCGGCAAAAATGGGTGGCAGCCTATTCTTCATGCATTTCCCTGGGCATTTTCTGGGAAGCTCTGGCTATCATGATGTTTTCAATGCCAGTACTGCACAGTTTTTGTGGTAGGGCTCGGATGCATGGGTAAAACATCCCACAATGTTGTCTCTTTGATTTTTGAGGTCCAATAGAGCAGTTTTGGTACCGTGGCCAGGGCGGAAGCCTGATTGCTGAAGACCGGAAAGGTTATTGCCCTCGAGGAATTTTTGTACTTGCAAATATGCTGCCTTGTCCAGGATTTTAAAAAGAAAGGGGACTGTGGTGATGGGTCTGTAGTTCCCCGGGTTGGTTGGGTCGAGCATTGGTTTCTTTAGGAGGGGGCATACCCATGCTTCCTTGAGATAAGTCGGGACATGGCCAGTGGCAAAGGAGGCGTTGATAAAGGCTGTTAGAAAGGGTGCAAGGGTAGATGGGCACTGTTTGATGAGTTGAGCTGGGCAGGCGTCTGCTTTACAGTTCGAGGGCTTGATAGATTTAAGTAGGGAAAGGACTTCCTGTTCACTAACATCAAATGAGGTGTCGGTCTGCTGGTTCACTATTAGGTTGTTGAGGGACTGCTGGTGGGAAAGGAGTTTACTTTGAAGGGTGTTGAGTTTATCTAGCATGGCAGATTGTATGCTGTTGCAACAGTCTTGATCCTTTGTCAAAGTGGGTGGGGGGGTGTGGGTGTTTCGCGCACCCTAAAAATGGCAAAAATATTCTTGGTGTCGATTTGGCGTTAGCTATCATATGGTAGAAAGAGGAGGCTTTCGCTTTGATTAGGGAAGATTTGTATTGTCTAGAAATATTTTGGAATACTAGCTTGGATGAGTCACTGCTGTTGGTTCTCTAGAAGAAAAATGTAGAGGAGGAGCCAAGTACCCCCACCTCAACCGTTCCGCCCCTTTTACCTGTATATTGGAAACCAGTGTTTGTGACATACACGGAGCAGTTGAAATAACAAAGGCCAAAAGAAATCCCTGAGGCAAGCTTCCAGTTGAGGAAATCATACCTGCATACAAGGAAATATGATTGTTGTTTAAATAAGAGTCCTGAAGAAGCAGAGCAAATAAATGGTAAGGAAGAATGGTGACATCACCAACCATCACCAAGTAAAGATAACACAGAGCTGAACTGATGTACCTAGAAGAGATGCAGAGCCCAGAGAATGCAGATATTCTATGAGGGATCAAAAAAGCATCAAGGATAATTGACATCTTGGGACCAAGTTGAAGAAGCTTATGCCACAGAAACAGATGAAGACATCAAGCTGTGTTACACGTGTACAGATGCAAAAGAAACACAAGTATACAAAGTAATCTGGAGGCTAGCTTTATAGCTTTATAGTGAATAGATTGTGGCAAGCAGCAATATATATATATATATATATATATATATATATATATAAATATATATATATAGTCACTAAAAAAACTTTGTTAAGGGGACATTATGGTTAAGTTGCGCTACTAATAACCCGTGAACTTCACCAAAAACAACTTTCTAAACGTGACATTATGGTTCGAAGTAACTCCGGAAAACCCCTGAAATTCGCCAGTTATGGTAGGCTAAGCAGCCATAACTGCCCACACCACTGTGCACTGCTATCACTAACACCAGGACATCAAAGATGACATCACAAACTGGTGAATTTCAGGGGTTTTTCGGTTTTACTTCGAACCATAATGTCACGTTTAGAAAGTTGTTTTTGGTGAAGTTCACAGGTTTTTAGTAGTGTAACTTAACCATAACGTCCCCATAACAAGGTTTTTTTAGAGAATTTTACAGGTTTTTAGTAGGGCAACTTAACCATAACATCCCGTTAACAAAGTTTTTTTACTGAATATACACTTTCATCATGTGATTTTTGGAGATATGTACTATAATTCCCTTACTTTATATACATGTAACATAGAACAAACTGAACCCCCTCGCTAATGATATTTGAAACGCACGGACTGAGCGCCTGTCTGTGGACGGACGCGGACGAGATCAACACTACCCAAACAGGCAGGGGGTATTTGAAATTGTACTATTGTGCCATATGAGAAATACACAAGTTTAAAAAAGAACAAATAAACACATTATAAGTACTAATAAGTAACCAATTGAACCTACACGTCGCAAACATTAACCATGCATTTAATTACCATGTAGAATGAAATGGATTATACCATAACAAAAAAAGATATGCCTACAACGTAATTACCTCACAGAAACTGTGCAGCCAGGAGCAATAGTGGATGCACAAAGTACAACGAAGACAAATTACAAGAAAACAGTAAGTGTGCTTCATTTTTCTTATATGTGAATATACTTTTTTGTATGAAAAAAAAATAATGTATTTCTGTTGTTTTTGACACATAAATGTGCAGTACTCTGGAGTGGCTGGAGGACCATTTTCTGCATGGGGAAATGTTGGAAGATAGCGATAATAATGGTGCACCTTCTCTGCATAAGAACATTGATATTCAGTATTTTATGGGCATTTAACATATATATATATTTATTTTTAAAAGACCAGGTAAAAAAAGAAGAAAGTCCACCAAAGGACACAGAGCAAGACAGCCTGGAACAGATAGAAGGAAAAATTGACATATTAAATGAGAATTTTAACAGTTTCAGGCAATTTGTGGAGGAATACGTGAGAGGAAAAATAAGATAACACTGCTCCACCTGTACCTGTCCCCCTTCTCTATTTCCTAGTGAACCATCCCCAAACTCTCAAGAGGAACATAAACGTTTTGACGAAACATCCATCCCTTCATCCCTCACAAGCAGCTTGTATTAAACCCTAATTCCCCTATATTCGTTTCAGTATCTGCTTACCCCAGTATTTCTCTTGATTGATGCTTGTGTGTGTATTGAACATTTTTTTATGTTAGTTGTAGTGAAATTATTTGGATCAAACTTTTTTTTAAAGTTAAAATGTCCGCGGACAGCGCACCTGTTCGGGCTGGCCATAATCAATAAAATATGGATGGTCTAAGGGCAATACACCTACCCGTACCATTCGCAACCAACATGGAACTAATCTTACAACGCACCAGGTGTCCAAGTTGTCCGTAAATTAACAAAATGGGGGCATCCTAAGGACATTATACCTCTCCGTACTGGTCACAACCAAGATAAAACATGTTCTTAGAACACAGCAGGTGTCTGGGATGTCTGTAAATGAACAAAATGGGAGTGTCCTAAGGACACTATGCCTGTCCGTACAGTCAGCAGCAAAATGGAACTGTCCGTAGAACAGGCGCGGTGTCCGGCATGTCCGTAGTTAAACAAAATGGAGGTGTCCTAAGGACACTGTACCTAGCCGTACAGTCAGCAGAACATCTACGCACATGCGCACCACACCCATAAGTACTGCGAACATCGTGCCTGTCTGTAACTGTCCATCTCACTTGTGTTGCACTTTTAATTAGTTTCAGGACCCGAACACTGTCTGTAGAACACCCGCACGCATGCGCACATCCGTTACTCTGCATTTGGTGTCCAGCAGGACCCATTTCCTACGTGGATGTGTTCACAACGTCATCATGTGACCGCACCCAGGCTGAGCATGTGGCCTAATTTGCGCAGTTGTGTGGTTCCACAACATTTCAAACAAACTTATACAGACATGGGAAATTATTTTACAGTATAAAATCACCATTTCACATGTCCCATACAATGGGCCTACCTTTCAATGTATTGTTTAAATTTTTGCAACGCTTTTGAGTGTTCGATATGGTCTCGAGGTGCACCCCTCCACCCCTATAAAAGGCCACATCCCCGAGTTCATCTTCAATGTACTTCTGGGTATAGCAGATTGCGTTGTACTGCCTTTACTGCTGTAGCGAACATTAGCCGAACAATCCTAATGGAATCCATGGCTGCTGTTGCTTCATTAGCCTCAGCACCAACCCCAAACCCTCCATGGCCACCACCTCCCCAAAGGCCTGCAGAGGGAAATAGGCGTGAGAATGTAGAGAGCGAGGAAGTCCAAAATCCAGATAATCTCTTTTGGAGCATACAGAGCCATAGCTGTCTGGTCTCTTGTCAGGAAATAGACGTTCTCACTAAATCTCACCGTTCAGAACACTCCCACTGAACTTTACTGACCAATCCCTAGCTACGCACATTCTCATTTGCATGCGTTGACACCCCAGAAACCCCGTTGGTAATACGCGCTGCCTGCAGACTACTGCCATGTCCGTGGACACGTACAGGATCTGAGCATGTACATTTAAATGGTATTCCCCTTTTCCCCTTTAAGGTGGGCTCTGAAAAGAGTCGTTGTTTTTTGTTTTTTGGGCAGATGCCTGACAGAAACCAGTTATTTTGTATTTGTTTCATTTTATTCATCTTACTTTACTCCTACAATCATTACAGAACATTCTCCAAAGCAAGCCTTACATTCCAAAAGAACGTGGCATTTCCCAAAAAAAGATAACAAAATATCATCTGCTTCGAAATAAGCCGCATTACTGGAAACAATGTTCTCGTGCCTGCCGAAAAACATACCAGTTTGTAACATGAAAGCATGCATGCCGCGATTGATGGTACACCTCCCAATACTTTGATCAGGACAAAAAACAGAACTGGTGTCCCATTTTCCTCTAGAGAGTAAGCCAGAAAAAATTACTTTTTGCAGTTGGAAAGATATTAGTGACTGCTTGCACCAACTGTTCCAAATCTTCCAACAAAGTAGGTGAAGTCACGTAGCCCAAATGGCAAGCACCGCAGTGCAAAACTACCACATGGGGACTGGTCACCCTACGCATATTTCTGCAAACTTGGAGAATTGCTGCAACATTGCAATCAGTCAAAGCGCTCCACACCACCTCCACTCCTCTGACATCGAAATTGTGTGCCGCATGCCTACTTTCGGAATAGTGCTATAAACCATGGACAAAAATATCTTTGAGCACCAACACCCTGACTGTCTCCACCTCTGCCATCTTCACTACACGCACTGTCTTTTGACACAAATGAACAATGTGAACATCTGATTGGCTGATGCCTACAGTCCCCTTTCCATGCTAGATTTGCTGCAGAACTCTGTATGTGCCACGCCCTACCCGCGGACAAGTGCGGTCGACGTGCAGCATGTAACTCTTAGCCAGTCCTTCTACCCTTTTCACATCGCTCACGAATCCATTCCCTCATTGGACACAGCTAAGCAGTCACACAACCATCCACCAATCACATTCAAGATCTCTACTTCTAACTCCGTCTTCAGAGTTCCGCACTTCAAATGTACTGTTGATCACTCTAAATACAAGTCTCATATCATTGCAATCACCTGCTTCAAAAATTAGTGTGCAAGTGTTGCGGATTTCTACTTACAGCTCCATGCATACGCACATGCATGAGTAAAAAGTACAGGTATGCATATTTTATTCAGAGAACATGTGCAACCCTTATGATTTCATTTAAACAAATGAATGCCACTAAATCTGCATAGCCAATACATACCAATGCTTCCCCTTTAAGTGCAAGACTTCTGATTTTTCATTGACAAACCGCACTACTTCTTACTGTTTGCCGCATAACCTAGACATACGTAACAACCCTCCGGATTTAGGCACAATTCAAGATTTTCCATTAGAAAATGTCACCATTTTTTACTGTCTACCGCCTAAATCAATGCTACTTCCAATGAGATCGTATGAGAAAAATAAACGTTCCCGATTGCTGTGGTGACATCTCCCTCTGAGGGTCTCCCGATTTTTCACATTCGTACTTATAATATGAAAGTAGTCACATTTTTCCCATCTACTATAATGACCTATTACTTACAAACCTCTCTGCCATGGACAACACAGCTTAAAAAAAACAAGTGATTTTCATGAACTGAAAATTGTTCTCATTTGCGAAGCAGGTTCAACTAACATACTGCAAATAACATATAAAGGCTGCACATAGTGAAATGAAATGCACACATGCACTGTATTGAGATATCAAAAGTGAATACTCCGACGAAAGATGCAAAATGAATGTGTACATTAACATCACTGCTTTAAACACACCAAGTTACTAACTTCTTCCTTTTACAATTGCAGTGAAGACTACTCTCCTGAAAATCAACAGCAACTACACTGAAAACAACATATCCGAAAAAACCGTGTCATTCCACCAAAAAATGTAAGTATTGTACTACCTTTATATTCTTACTGTTCCTCAAAGAGACTGTGGGGGTCATTTATGTAATTTGCGCACCAAAACAACATTTATTTCTGAACCATTCTACCCACAAATCCCCATGTATTAATCAAAAAATAACAGGCAGAATGGCGCACAAATCCCTGTGTTTTTGGAACACAAATAACATACAGAAGCCTTAGAATGTTAATACTACAAAACAAATAGCTGTTTTAATTTTATACCATTATGTTTACTATTAATGCTTCTCCTCACCACTAGCTCACTTTCTACTCTCATCTAAAGCACAGTGTAGTAATGTACAAACAGATAAATAGCCTTCCCAAGTCATTATAATTTCCCAATGCACATTCACACACAAAGAGCTTCCCCATCAAACTCATGCACGCATGCACACAGCACACATACATTGTACAACAGACCAAACCATGTCTTCTTTTTTTTGCAACAGACCCTAAAGAATGCCTACCAAAAAGCAAGTCCATAGAAAGGAACGCAGAAATAGAGCAAATTAAAGTAAAAGTGTCCAAAGTAAGCATCCATCTCTAGCAGAGTTTTTAGAGAACGTTGGAACAAAACAGCTAATACAGTCACTTAGCGAAACAAAGGAAGCTTCAACTACCGAAACTTTGGCTCCTCTATCAAAATGTGGCACGAAACAGAAAACGCTTTACAAAAAATTGGCTACCAGTATTGCTAACAATGCTCCTATGAATCCTGATATAGTAACAAGAACCCATAGTAATAAAAGGATTTTAGCAAAAATGTTTCACCACAGAGTCCTTCAGAATCTAATAAGAAGAGGGGCAAAATCATCCTCAACCCTTACAACCTACCATAGAAAATTAATCCTACAAGCTCTTGTAGACAGTGCAATCCTTCTCAAAAGGAAGTTATTTATTTTAGTTTTAAATAGGATGAAACCACTAACAAAACTAAGTACTAAACTACAAAAGAAACTTCTCAATAAACGGAATGTCAACAAAAATAACGTCTTAAATATTTGTGGAGGTGAGTCACACAACAACCACAGAACCATATTTTAATGAAGAAGCATACAAACAAAATTGAACAAACACAATTGCCATCCATAGCAGTGGACGAGGGTATGAAAAAATCAATAATACCATCATGGAACAAGAAACACTGCTTACAAAAGTATACCCTTGAAGCTCAGAATTACCTCTCCATTTGACTGAACCAGACCGTCCAGTATACAAATGGCCGTGCACATCAATGTGTAACATTCCTAACAAATCGTTTAAATCTTTACGTCAGTTCCTTAATCAGTATGTGAAAGGTAAAGACAAAATCAAAATGAAAGTGCTGCAAAATATGGATATCTGTTCAGTGCGTAAATACACAGGACTGCAAGGACATTCATTAGCCTGCATTTCAGAACCTTTTTGCAAAAGCACCTTCCATGATATCAAAACAATATCAATACATCATTCAAATGTAAGGAATCTGAAATAGCCCCTAAATTGCTTTTTCATAATCACTTGAACATTAGGCACACTCGTTTTTGTTTTAGTGCAATCATACTAATCTGGATCAAGTGCTGTACACCAATTTCTGGGGGCACTCGATCCTAGCCTGACTCTAAGATGGCTGCCATATAAAACAGCCTCTCTGTCCTGGCAACAGTGTTACTAACACTTTGCTGCCAGCTCTCCCCAGTGACTCAACAGCTTGAGGAGACGCTGCCCGCTGTCTTTTTCCTGCAGACTACCAGTTCTGCCTGATACACGATCCAAGGTAATTCTACTTCTACGGTCCCCAGCTTAGACTAAAATGAGGATCCTGTAGTTCTGGATTCTCATTGTTACTTTATATTTATCTTTTAGTGGTGCACCCAACGGCAGATTGTTGTTTTGAGAGAGCACTCCTTGACCTTCTTACCTGGATTTTGCCGGTGAGAGGTAAGACTCATTTACACTCAACAAAGCATGTACTTTTATAACTATTATGTAGATGACACGGGAGGGTTTTTCAACTCCCCACCAATAGTACTTGTTCTGTTTTGTATAACAGGATTACCTAGAGACCAGCCAACGCGGCTAGCGGATCTCTTATACAGTGCCTGTGAATTTACCCCATAGGTAAGCTGTGTGTTTTCTAATCACATTGATTACACAATGGGCCTCATTACGACCCAGGCGGTAAGTTACCGCCTGGGCCGTGACTTTACCACCATGGCGTAAACTACGTTTGGCGGATTTACCGCCCCATTCCAACCTTGGCGGGGCGGTAAATCCCCATTTTCCCATTTACCCTTCCCCATTCCCATTTTGCCCCATAGGGCATAATGGGAGTGGGGAAGGCGTTAATTACGCCACCGTAAATTACGGTGGCGTAATTAACTCCATGGTCCCTTAGCGCCATGGATTTTAACACCTGCTAAAAGCAGGTGTTAAGTCCGCCATGGCGCTAAGGGACCTCGTACTCAGGCGGTAAGGGTCGGCGCTGTTTACGCCGCCGTAAAACCCTTACCGCCTGAGTTGTAATGAGGCCCAATACCTCTGATTTATTCTTTTTAAATTATTTTGCTCATACACCCGTCTGATTGTGGTCTCCCTCCCCTGCAGCACAGACGTCATTTCACACAGAACCCATCCTGATGATGGCCATATGAATGATGAGGCTCATCTAGCTCAACTCCAAATGGCAAAACACCTGGTGTAGACGCACTATTTCCCTGCAACTACAGCACATATATTGATGTCCACACATGCAAATTTCTCTTTTGTGTCCTTGTAAATGTTTTATGTTGTTTTAAGAACCTTATTTCTTAACTTCACACCATTGAATTGTGCATTTTTGACAAACCCCCATACAGATTGGGTTTGTTATACACACAATGTCTTTATTTTTGCCTGAAAAACGCCTTGATACAGTGTGTTGAAAACAGATTCTTGTTTGATCTGTTGTGGTCCAAGAAACCATTTGGATGTCTGTTTCTCCCTGATTGTGCTTTTATGTATACCACTCACACAGTTCCAATATAAAATAATTGTGTCTGAGAGATTTTTTTTTTCTCTACGATATAATCTTTTTTTTTTTTCTCTACGATATAACCTCTATGAGTATTGTCTCATTGAAGAAACGGCAGAGTTTACACAAAAAATTGTGGGATTTTGCGTGTATGAGCAATAGTGTTCTTGAACCTATTCACTTGTGTGCTTTGTTCTTCAGGAATCTAGTGTATAAACTGTACCATTCTAAAAGTCCAGCTTTAGAAATCGACAATTTAAATAACACTTTTCTACATGGTATTTTGGAAGTGAAAGCCACTTACAAAAAGCAATAATTTCAGAACAGACTAGCAACAATTCTGCACATAGCAACCTTCTATTACACACATACAAAAAAGAAAAACTAAATACATCAGCTGAAGTACCAAACCATGTGTGTGTGTGTTGCTGCGGAATGTTTTACAAAAGGAACACAAAAACTATAGACGTAACATACAAAATAGAAGACAATGAAGATTCCAAATGGTTTGAATTAGCTCTCTACCTTTTAGCAGTGAACAAATACCAAATAAGTGAACCCCTAATATGTTCCAGTTACTGCACTACAAAACTGGACAACAACCAAACTCCTTCACGTGCTATCACAAATAACTTGGAATTATTCCCACTATCAAAACCCTGCAACAACTCAATTTGTATGAGAGCATCATAATTCTAACAGTTCACCCATTTCAAGCAATAATACGCCTAAAATAAAAAAGCAAAATGGCCTTTGGTCATGCACCCAAGACTCTAGGTCCTGCCCACAACCACTGCAGCATATAACACCCATTGTGGCTTAAAACTTCACTACATATAAATTTGGTCTTGCGTGCGTGACCTTCGGCCATGGACCCAAGACTCTAGCCCTCCCCACAACCACCTGATCGATATGCAATACCACTGGTGTATCTATTGCTGTGATATGCTGCAGTGGTTGTTGCCAGGGCCAAGAGTCTTGGGAGTATGGCCTACGGCCATGCACCCAAGACTCTAGGCTCTGGCCACAACCACCACAGCATATTACACCCATGGTGGCTCATAAATCATTAGCACACCCATAGAATGAAACATTTTAACTGTAGTATGTACTCAATTTGCACCCAGGACTCTAAGCCCTGCCCACACCTACCAGATACAATGTGATACGCTGCAGTGGTTCTGGGCAGGGTCTACACTCTTGGGTGTATGGCCTATGGCCTGCAGCCATGCACCCAAAACTCTACGTCCTGCCCACAACCACTGCACTATATAAAACCCATGGTAACTTATAACTGCAGTGCTTACAACTTTGGTCTTGGGTGCATGGCCAACTACCACAGCATATCGCACCCATAGTGGCTTATAATTTCTCTACGTATAAATTTGATCTTGGGTGCATGGCCTTTGGCCATGAAACCAAGACTCTAGGCCCTCTCCACAACCACCTGATCAATATGCGATACGACGAGTGTATCTATAGTTGTGATATTTTGCGGTGGTTGTGGCCAGGTCCGAGTATCTTAGGAGTATGTCCTATGGCCTACGTCCTACGGCCATGCACCCAAGACTCTAGGCCCTGGCCACAACCACCGCAGTATATTACACCCATGGTGGCTTATAAATCATTAGCACACCCATAGAATGAAACATTTTAACTGTAGCATGTACTCAATTTGCACCCAGGATTCTAGGCCCTGCCCACTCCTACCAGATACATAATCAGTTGTATGGGTGTGATGTATGAATGTGATATGCTGCAGTGGTTGTGGGCAGGGTCTACACTCTTGGGTATATGGCCTACGGCATGCAGCCATGCAACCAAGACTCTAGGCCCTCCCCACAACCACCTGATCAATATGCAATACTACTGGTGTATCTATAGCTTTGATATGCTGTGGTGGTTGTGGCCAGGGCCTAGCGTCTTGGGAGTATGGCCTACGGCATACGGCCTATGACCTACAGCCTATGGCCATGCACCCAAGACTCTAGGCCCTGGCCACAACCACAGCAGCATATCACAGCCATGGCGCCTTATAAATCAATAGCACACCCATAGAAACAAAAAATGTAGCTACGGCATGTACTCAATTTTAATATTCACTAACACCACGAGTGTCCTTAGAGCAGTTTCAAGTTGCCTGCGCACACCACGGACTGAAGTACTATCCTTAAGATACCCTTCATTTTCAGTACTTACAAACATCCCAGACAAGGCGGGCATATGGAATACATCAGTAACACCTGCCGCCTAAACAAATACAGTATTTCACCCATCTCTTACTCTCTGAACCTCCCCAAGCACTCTGACACACCAAAACAGTTTCTGAAACAGCATTTCGCCTCGGGTCACCGCCGCTCTCTCAGCGGATCCAAGATGCCGGGCGCATCCAAACAATCTGACGCACATCACGGCTCACTGCAGCCAATCGGTGGAGACATCGCGTGTCTGCGGTCATGACGCCAGCCCTTTAGCCAATCGGTATTGTTAGGCGGAATCCTGTGCAGTTCCCTCTGGGACCACTGCAAAAGATTTAGGACTACAGGTGTTTGGCAGTAAACCCACTTGGTAGCAGTCTGTACCACACAGATTCACTTGGTAGCTGTGGCTGAGCAGTCAGACTTCCCTCAAGAAAAGTTAAGCAGTATGTGAAGTATACAATATAGGGCAATTCTTCACAGTAAGACAAGCAAACACGCAACAAGGCTCAGTGTAAAGATATTAAGGTATTTATTTATAACGGAACATCTATGGAAAACACTATGGCACTATCACGGCAAACAAGTCAATCACAATTACTCTACGAAGAAGAAACGATCAATCCCCTTAACAATATTTCGACAAGTCTAGGTTCTACCAGCATCACTTATTTGCAGACAGAGGTATATGCCTCAACCTAGATGGCACTCTAATATCAGTTAGGACTGGAGAGAAAAATAATTGTTCCCCACCTTGTTTCAGGATCCTTCAGCTTGCGGCTGATGAAGCTAACGGGGTGCTCCCTACCTTTCCCATCCAGTTGTCTGAGTACGGCACCTATCCCTACATTTGAAGCATCTGTCTGCACAATGAAGTGTTGGCGGTAATCAGGAGCTCTGAGTACTGGGGCTTGGCAAAAAGCCTTTTTCAGGTTTTCAAAAGCCTAATTGCACTCCTCGTTCCATTTAACCTTTTTAGGAAATTTGGGCGAGGAGATGGCATTCAGTGGAGAATCTATGGTCCCATAGTTCTCTATGAAATTCCTGTAATACCCAGTGAGGCCTAGGAAGGCTCTCACTGGGGTTTGAGTAGTAGGTGTTGTCCAATTTTGCACAGCTTCAATCTTACTGAGCAAAGGCCTTATTTCTCCACCTCCTACCTCATGTCCAAGGTAGACTACCTTACTCTGTCCAATTTGGCATTTACTCGCCTTTATGGTCAGATTGGCTCGTCCAAGAGCCTGCAAAACATCTCTCAGGTGGGTTACATGTTCTTCCCAGGAATTGCTGAATACTGCGATGTCATCCAAGTATGCCATGCAGAAGTCCTCCATCCCATTCAGAACCTGGTTTACCATCCGTTGAAACGTAGCAGGTGCATTCTTCAATCCGAAAGGCATTACCTTAAACTGGCATAAGCCAACGGGGGTAGAAAATGCAGTTTTCTCCTTGGCATGGTCTGTCAGGGCTATTTGCCAATAGCCTGACGTCAAGTCAAATGTGCAGAGGAACTTGGTGGCGCCAAGTTTATCCACCAACTCATCTGTTCTTGGCAAAGGGTGGGCATCAGTCTTGGTGACTGCATTAAGAGCTCTATAATCCACGCAGAATCTAAGTTCTTTAGATCCGGCCTTTGGTACTAATACAACTGGGCTAGACCATGGACTAGTAGAGGGCTCTATTACCCCGAGATCAAGCATCTTGCTGAGCTCACCTTTGATGTGGGTTTGTATGTTTTCTGACATTCTGTATCCCTGCTTTTGACTGGCAGACAGTCACCAGTGAGTATGTCGTGCTGGCCCCACAGGGTCAAGCAAGGCGAAAGCGAGAACAGAGAGGCAAACTGATTCAACATGGATTTACACTCTTCTTGTTGCTCGGGTGTCAGATTGGAGGAGAGATTTACTCCTTCAATTTTTTCGTCCAAAGGTAAGCCTCGGAGGAGATCCGGAAGAGCTTCACTCTCTTCTTCTTCCTCGGATGATGCTAGAAGCAACGCTCCTACATCGGGTCTTGAGACATACGCTTTGAGTCGGTTGGTGTGAAAGACTGTTGGAGCCTCCTTGGGATTGCCCAAGTCCACCAGATAGTTAACCTCTCCGAGTTTACCCACAACTCGGAAGGGTCCCATCCACTTATCTTGCAAGGCCCTCTGCCTTGTTGGGATCATAACGAGAACAAGCTGGTCGTGAGCGAACTCAACCATGTTAGCCTGTTGATCGTGCCAGTGCTTGACCAATGCTTGTCCAGCTTTCAAGTTATCGCTTGCTTCCGTCATCATGTGCGACATTCTCCTCCGGAGACCTATCACGTAGTCAGTCACTCTGACTGGCTTGGGGGAAGGAGTACTCTCCAACCCCTCCTTAATCAGGGCCAATGGACCTCTGAATGGATGACCATAGAGAAGTTCGAAGGGAGAGTAACCTACTCCCTCCTGAGGGACTTCTCTATAAGCAAAGAGAAGGCATGGCAGTAGAAGGTCCCACTTACGCTTAAGGGGTTCTTCTAAAGCACCTATCATGCTCTTCATGGTTCAGTTGAACCGTTCTACCAACCCATTAGTTTGTGGTTGGTAAGCTGTTGAGAGCTTGTAAGTAACTCGACAGGTTTTCCACATGGCTTTCATGTAGTGGGACATAAAGTTTGACCCCCTGTCAGAGAATACTTCCTTAGGAAACCCGACCCTAGTAAAAATACCAAGGAGGGCCTTAGCCACAGCCGGAGCCATAACAGTCCTCATAGGAATTGCCTCAGGATACCTAGTAGCATGGTCTACTACAACAAGTATAAACCTGTTGCCTGAGGAGGTTGGAGGATCAAGGGGACCAACAATGTCAATCCCTACTCTCTCAAATGGGACTCCCACAACTGGGAGAGGCACTAAAGGTGCCACATTCTTGGAGCCAACCTTACCAGAGGTCGGGCAGGTGTGGCAGCTCCTGCAGTGTTTTTCCACTTCGGCCCCCATCTTTGGCCAATAGAAGTAGAGAGAGAGCCTTTCCTTAGTCTTCTTGAAACTCAAGTGACCAGCCAAAGGAATCTCGTGGGCTAACTGCAAGAACTGTGGTCTGTTCTCTTGGGGTACTACAACTTGTTTGTAGTCTCCAGGTGCAGACTCGGTCGGTTCACTGTAGAAGAAGCCATCTTCCCAGTGCAACCTGTATTTCCCAGGCTCTTGCCCTTCAGCCTGAGCTTCTGCCTGGTGGCGAAGACCTTCCAGAGTTGGACTCTCTCTGTCCCTTACTGAAGTCTGCCCTGCTGGGTCCACCTTCTGCCAGTAAAGACTGCAGCTCAGGATGGTCAACAGGATCCAGATCTCCAATGAGTTCCTGGCCTTCCATTAGCTCTTCTTCAGGGTCTAATTCTACCACACAGGGTTGTACCTCCCTCTCAGCCTCAGCTGGAGGTGGAGTTACGGGTGTAACTTTGGACAACCGCGGGGAAGTCTGTGTTGGCTGCACTAAAATGCTGGCTGCTGGTTTCGGGATAGAAGTCTTAGGTTTCCCTTTCGCTTCTGATTTCTTGGAGACAGCTGCCAACAATTCCAGTGGAGCAGGAGTGATTTCTTTCTTCATCATCTCCTGGAGAGTACCGCGCATGGTCCTCTCTCTTGCGGGTCTGGTTAGCTCCTGTAACCGTTTACTAGGAGGTCTGGGAGTATGCGATACAACTCCGAGAGTTTTCAAATCGTTACCCAACAGTACGCGTCCTGGTACCTCACTCTGTATGCTGACAGGTATCTTCACAGTCATGTCGTTACACTGGATGAGAACTGGTAATTGGGGAAGCATCTGCACAGGCCCTCCAGCTAACTTGGTGAGGCATTTGGGTGCCTTAGCAACATCCTCAGCCTGAAAAAATGATTTATCCACCACAGTTATGCTGGCCCCAGTGTCCCTAATGGCAGGAGTCTCCTGACCATTCACCTGGACACTGTCCTTATAATACTCTTTAGTATTATCGGGGATAGAATTATAGACATCTAAATTCTGTTGTTCCCACAACCCCAGAGATACTAAAGAAACGCTGGATGAGACTCCAATGGGTTCGTCAGCTAGCAGTAGAAAGTTTCCACTTGCCATTTGGACTTCCTCCTCTGGAGCGAAGGCTAAGGAGACAAGCTGGACCCCTGAAGGTTTACCCTTACATCTGGGATCTCCTTTCACGTGGTCAGTCAAGCCACAAACAAAGCATTTACCGAATGCTTTTTGGAATGGTGGCTTGTTCTGACCTCCTTCAGGTTTGGCACCAGAAGACACACTATTCTGCTGTGGTTTTCCCGGTGGTTTACCCTTCTGGTTTTGTTTGGGGCCCTCTTTGGAATTTGAGTAAATCAGCAGCCTTAGCTAGCTTCCGGGAATCCAATTCCTTCGAATCAGCCAAGTGATGTCTGAGCTCAGGAGAACAGGCATCATAAATAGACTCCAACATAAAAAGATTATTCATACCCTCATAAGTGTTCACTTTGTAACCCTTAATCCATCCCTCTAAGTTTTTCAACCCTTCACTCACCCAGGTAGCCCAAGGGGTACCATCATGCTTTTTTAGGGTTCTAAACCTCTTAAGATCCTGGGAAGGGGTCTTCCCGAATCTAGCTATCAAAGCTAGTTTCACACTTTCGTAATCCGTCTTATCCGCCTCCACCAACCCCAATACCACATCAGTCGCAACAGGAGGGAGCCTAGAGAACAACCAGGGATGTAAATCATTCCCGGTGATGTCCTGGAGCCCATGATTGTACTCAAACAGTTTTAACCAATCCAACACATCCAATCTCGGTTCATACATACCCACTAATTCCTTCGGTATCCGGGGTCTTTTGGGACTGGAGCTCCTAGAGGAACCAGAGGAGAGAGAAGCATTTTCTATAGACAACTTTTTCATCTCTAACTCGTGATTAAGTTCTATTTCTCAGAGTCTTAACTCAGCTTGCTTCTGCTCAGCCTGGGCATTCATCCGTCTGAACTCAAGGTCTTGGTTTCGTTCAGATTGAGCCAAGAACCGTTTGTATTCTAATTCGAGCTTCATTTTTTCAAGTTCAAAATAAGCAGGGTTACTTGTGGGACCTGGTATGGGCCCCGTAGGCACAGCTGGTAAGGCAAGTAGAGGAGCAGGGGAGACAGTTTCGTTAGCCTCTCCGTCCTCGTCAGCCTTTTCATCGCTATCATCAGAATTACGATTTAGATCAACACCATCACTGTTCTCTACAGTTGCTGGAGAATTTGGTTCCTCTGAACCAGTACCCAGACTTTGGTTCGCCAGCAATCTCTCTATTAGTTCTAACTTCTTGCCTCTTACAGGAAGATTCTCTTGTCTACAGAGAGCTCGCAAACTCTCAGTATTTTCACCTGACAAGGATTCTTGACTGTAAGTTTCCATCGTAGACATGTTTTTGAAAGTTGCTTTTTAGTGCTAAGCTTCGTGGTTAGTTATCCTAAAGTGTCAAAAAGCACTCTAAACTGTATACTCGATACAAATCCCACCACTGTACACCAGTGTTAGCCGGAAACCTGTGCAGTTCCCTCTGGGACCACTGCAAAAGATTTAGGACTACGGGTTTTTGGCAGTAAACCCACTTGGTAGCCGTCTGCACCACACAGATTCACTTGGTAGTTGTGGCTGAGCAGTCAGACTTCCCTCAAGAAGAGTTAAGCAGTATGTGGAGTATACAATATAGGGCAATTCTTCACAGTAAGACAATCAAACACGCAACGAGGCTCAGTGTAAAGATATTAAGGTATTTATTTATAACGGAACATCTATGGAAAACACTATGGCACTATCACGGCAAACAAGTCAATCACAATTACTCTACGAAGAAGAAACGATCAGTCCCCCTAACAATATTTCGACAAGTCTAGGTTCTACCAGCATCACTTATATGCAGACAGAGGTGCATGCTTCAACCTAGATGGCACTCTAATATCAGTTAGAACGGGAGAGAAAAATAAGCAGGTTACGAAATCAACACAGTTCAATACTTCACAGGAAAATGCAAGGCAAGAAGGCAAGAACCACAATAGATCATAAAGTTCAGAGGCCAGGCCCACTCGGAGAGAGGCAAGGCGATATGTCCCAAAAAGTCTCTTAGTGGAAATGCGTTTGAGTCTTTGTAGCAAATTGTTATCGGCAGATTGAACCAGTTCAGAACAATACGTGAGAAAGCTTGGAGGCGACCCAACGGAAAGGAGAGGATTAAGACACCTCACTCGATCTGATCGAAAGGGAAGCCAGGCGGACACGGTACCTTGTTTGTGGAGAGACAGCTCCGGCAGGGGAAGTTGTTCCTGGTGGGGGATGCACGTCGGGTCTTTGCCAAGAGTAGAGATGATCTCGTCGTCGAAGGAAAGTGAAGTCCGGTGCACCACCAGGGAAGAGACCAGCCGCGGAGTGCTCCGTCACAAGGCACCACCTTTTGGTCGCGGTACAGGGGTAGTAGCTATCCGGTTGCCGAGGTGCTCTGCACGGGCAATTTGACCACTGCGTCCTGAGGCGAAGAAAAAGCAAAGGGGACTGGTTGTCCCCACCAGTCAGGGGAAGAGACTCTCTGGCAGGGAGATCTCCTCTGTCGTCGGGAAGTGGTGAGTCGGTTCTGCAGGGCTCCGCCGGAGGTGTCGTCGTGCAGGTCGGCTCAGCGTTACCCTCGTCGGATTCTTAGGTCCTGTGGCGACTTCTGAAGATCCAGTCCCAAAAGCCCTGCTTTTATGCAGAAAACCCCCATTCATTCAGCCTAGCTGTCAATCAACACACGCTAAGTGGTGAGCGGGGAGGCTCACCACTTCGGCCAATCACACCAGAGTGCGACCGGAGTTGGCAAGGCAACTCGGTCCAGGGTGCCTAAACCCCCTCCCACACCCCTGTGGTAACCCAGACAGAATGGCACCACTTTGGAGGGTCTCTGGACAGAGGCCCGCCAAAAGTGGAACAAAGGGCTCAACCTTTGGTTTAGGAGTCACAGAGACGAACACAGACGGCATTTTAAAAACCGAGTTCTGGCAGAAAATACCATCCGATAAACTTATTTAAGATAGGTAGACCGGTGGTACGTTAGAGATTAATGAGGAAAAGTATCAATCTCTTACAATGGGATGAATCCCATAGGGTTATGTTCGGGGTCGAACATAACAAGTAGTTTCCACTGCCACCAGCCAAAACTCGACGAGGGGGGACGGGACAGTGCACCCTCGAGTAAAAGACCTAGGAGTAATCGAATTACCCCTGCTAGTACGTCCACAATAAGATGGTTTGTACTAGTTCTGTTAGTAAATTTAGGTCTAGTAAAGCCAATGGTGACTTTACATGCCTGGGGAGACAGTAGTCAGTCCCCGGGTATGGAGTCTATGGTGGAGGTCCGCTAGGATGCCCCCAGTGTTACGCCACGTAGGGTGCGGTGTAATACACATAGAAAAACATATGAGACCCTATGGAGTAAAAGACCCCATAGCCCATAGAACACATTGACATTCAAAGGAATTAAACACATTCATGTCCAAGAGTGGGAGGAAAAGAGTCTCACTCTTGGCAGGATGGAAAAAACAAACTCCAGAAATCCAGCAAAGCTGCTGGGGGACTCACTAGGTTAGGAAATTCAGCCTAAACAGAGAATTCTCCCTAACAGGTATCTTGTCCGCGGAGCGAACAGGGAAGTGTGACCGCGGAGCGGGCATAGATATCACTAATTTTTTGAGACCTACTTTTTAGTAATTTTAACGAAAAATACTGAATGGATTGTCACAAAATTTACAAAAGCCGGCTTTTGGGAACAAGCCCCTGGTAATATATTTCATGGCCACGCTAGTGGCCATGTAGTTATGGTTAAGTTGCTTTTTCCATAGGAAGAGCACTTTTTGGGCGGCTTATAACTTCACTCTCCCTGGACGACTCCTCACCAAACTCTGCAAAAAAAGTGTTTGGGTCACTCTGAATATTTTTGCAAAGTTTGGTGAGGATTCGTCTAGGGGGGGCAAAGTTATAGGTGGGGACCCAAAACTTTTTTTTTTCCCATAGACTGAATGGGAAAACATTTTTGCTCGCGTCTACAGCCCAAACCGCTGGACGGATTTTCACCAAATTTAGACCAGGAGCAGCGGCTTGGTCCCGAAAGCGTGCTTTTGCAAATTTTGTGAAAATCCGTCCAGCAGTTTCTTTTAATATGACCAAAAAGTAGGTTAAAAAAAAATTAGTGATATCTGTGTTCGCTTCGCGGACATACTTCCCTGTTTGCTCCGTGGACAGGACGGTGATTGGGCCAGCAGCTTGCATGATGTCCGCGGACATCTGACGTGCTCTCTCATTGGATGCGGTGAAAGTGTGCAGTGCGTCTGGCTTCAGAGACGCCCGCCATCTTTCTTTGCCACATGAGAGGCTTTGTCAGGTCAGCAGGAGCATGTCTGTCTCTTGCCCCCCCCGCTCATTCCCCATGTGTCCTTCCTGTCCCCCCCCAACCCTACTCATGCTCCGTGTGTCCCCTGTTCCTCCTGCCCCCCGCTTACGCCATCGCACACGGTGGCCAGCGGAGGGCCGAGGAGCGGGATCAGCCGCACAAACTCATGTCCGTGCGGCATGCCGTGTTTTTGTTTGTCCCCCAACCCCCCGCTCATGCCCCATGTGTCTCTATCCCTCCCACACCCCCCTCTCTTGCCCCGTGTGTATCTCACCCACCCCCCCACCCCCGCTCATTCCCCGTGTGTCTCTATACCTCCCGCCCACCCCGGCTCATGCCCTGTGTGTCTCTAGATCCCACTCAATCCCCGTGTGTCTCTAGCCCTCCCACCCACCCCCCGCTCATGCCCCGTGTGTCTCTAGCCCTCCCACCCCCCACTCATGCCCCGTGTGTCTCTAGCCCTCCCACCCCCCGCTCATGCCCCGTGTGTCTCTAGCCCTCCCAATCACCCCCTGCTCATGCCCCATGTGTGTCTCTCCCCTCACCCCCTACTCATGCCCCGTGTGTCTCTAGCCCTCCCACCCACCCCCCGCTCATGCCCATAGCCCTCCCACCCACCCCCCGCCCATGCCCCTAGCCCTCTCACCCACCCCCGCCCAAGCCCTGTGTGTCTCTATCCCTACCAACCACCCCCCGCTCATGCCCCTTGTGTCTCTATCCCTCCCACCCACCCCCCGCTAAAGCCCCGTGTGTGTCTATCCCTCCCACCCACCCCCCGCTCATGCCCCGTGTGTCTCTCCCCTCAACCCCTACTCATGCCCTGTGTGTCTCTAGCCCTCCCACTCACCCCCATTCATGCCCCTAGCCCTCCCACCCACCCCCCGCTTTCTCTACCCTCCCACCCAGCCCCCGCTCATGCCCCGTGTGTCTCTATCTCTCCCACCCACCCCCTGGTCATGCCCCGTGTGTCTCTATCCCTACCGCCCACCTCCCACTCATGCCCCATGTGTCTCTATCCCTCCCGCCCACCCCCTGCCCCATGTGTCTCTATCCCTCCCACCCACCCCCCGCTCATGCCCCGTGTGTCTCTATCTCTCCCACCCACCCCCTGGTCATGCCCCGTGTGTCTCTATCCCTCCCGCCCACCTCCCACTCATGCCCCATGTGTCTCTACCCCTCCCGCCCACCCTCCGCTCATGCCCCGTGTGTCTCTATCCCTCCCGCCCAACCCCACTCATGCCCAGTGTGTCTCTCCCCCCACCCCCGCTCATGCCCCGTGTGTCTCTCTCCCTCCCCACTACCCCCGATCATGCCCCGTGTGTCTCTCTCCCTCCTCCCCACCCCCGCTCATGTCCCGTGTGTCTCTAGCCCTCCCACCCCCGCTCATGCCCCGTGTGTCTCTAGCCCTCCCACCCCCCCGCTCATGCACCGTGTGTCTCTAGCCCTCCCACCCACCCCCCTCTCATGCCCCGTGTGTGTCTCTCCACTCACCCGCCTACTCATGCCCCGTGTGTCTCTAGAACTCCCACCCACCCCCGCTCATGCCCCTAGCCCTCCCACCCACCCCCGCTCATGCCCCGTGTGTCTCTATCCTTCCCACCCACCCCCCCGCTCATGCCCCGTGTGTGTCTATCCCTCCCACCCACCCCCCGCTCATTCCCCGTGTGCCTCTCCCCTCACCCCCTACTCATGCCCCGTGTGACTACAGTGCTCCCACCCACCACCCGCTCATGCCCCTATCCCTCCCACCCACCCCCCGCTCATGACCTGTTTTTCTCTCCCCTCCCACCCACCCCCCACTCCTGCCCCGTGTGTCTCTATCCCTCCCACCCACCCCCCGCTCATGCCCCGTGTGTCTCTATCCCTCCCACCCACCCCCCTCTCATGCCCCATGTTCCTATATCCCTCCCACCCACCCCCCGCTCATGCCCCCCGTGTCTCTATCCCTCCCGCGCACCCCCTGCTCATGCCCCGTGTGTCTCTCTCCCTCCCCCCACCCCTGCTCATTCCCCATGTGTCTCTCGCCCTCCCCCCACCCCGCTCATGCCCCGTGTGTCTCTATATCTCCCACCCAGGGCTAGAGACACACGGGGCATGAGCAGGGGGTGGGTGGGAGAGCTAGAGACACATGGGGAATGAGCGGGGGTGGGGAGGAGAGAGAGAGACACACGGGGCATGAGCGGGGGTGGGGGGGAAGGAGAGAAACACACGGGGCATGAGCGGGGGTGGAGGGGAGAGAGACACATGGGGCATGAGTGGGGGTGGGGGGAGGGAGAGAGACACATTGGGCATGAGCGGAGGGTGGGCGGGAGGGATAGAGACACACGTGGCATGAGCAGGGGGTGGGGGGCAGAGAGACACATGGGGCATGAGCGGGGGGAGGGAGAGAGACACACGGGGCATGAGTAGGGGGTGAGGGGAGAGACACACGGGGCATGAGCAGGGGTGGGGAGGAGGGAGAGAGACACACGGGGCATGAGTGGGGGTGGGGGGAGGGAGAGATACACACGAGGCATGAGCGGGGGTGGGCGGGAGGGATAGAGACACACGGGGCATGAGCGGGGGTGTGTGGGAGGGAGAGAGACACAGGGGGCATGAGCGGGGTGGGGGGAGCGAGAGAGACACATGGGGCATGAGCAGGGGGTGGGTGGGGGATATAGAGACACACGGGGCATGAGCAGGGTGTGGGAGGGAGGGGAGAGACACACGGGGCATGAGCAGGGGGTGGGCGGGAGGGCTAGAGACACACAGGGCATGAGCGGGGGAGGAGGGGAGGGTGAGAGGCACACAGGGAATGAGCGGGGGTGGGGGGAGGGAGAGAGACACACGGGGCATGAGCGGGGTGGGGGGAGCGAGAGAGACACACGGGGCATGAGCAGGGGGTGGGTGGAAGATATAGAGACACACAGGTCATGAGGGGGGTGGGGGGGCGAGAGACACACGGGGAATGAGCGGGGGTGGGGAAGAGGGAGAGAGACACACGGGGCATGAGCAGGGGGTGGGTGGGAGGGATAGAGAGACTCGGGGCATGAGCGGGGGGTGGGTGGGAGGTTTTAGAGACACACGGGGCAGGAGTGGGGGGTGAGTGGGAGGGGAGAGACAAACAGGTCATGAGCGGGGGGTGGGTGGGAGGGCTAGGGGCATGAGGGGGGGTGGGTGGGAGGGGGGCAGGAGTGGGGGGTGAGTGGGAGGGGAGAGACAAACAGGTCATGAGCGGGGGGTGGGTGGGAGGGCTAGGGGCATGAGGGGGGGTGGGTCGGAGGGCTGTAGTCACACAGGGCATGAGTAGGGGGTGAGGGGAGAGACACACGGGGCATGAGCAGGGGGTGGGTGGGAGTCATAGACACACACGGGGCATGAGCAGGGGGTGGGTGGGAAGGATAGAGACACACGGGGCATGAGCAGGGGGTGGGTGGGAGTCATAGACACACACGGGGCATGAGCAGGGGGTGGGTGGGAAGGATAGAGACACACGGGGCATGAGCGGGGGTGGGTGGGAGGGCATAGGGGCATGAGCGGGGGTGGGTGGGAGGACTAGAGACACACGGGGCATGAGTAGGGGGGTGAGTGGAGAGACACACACGGGGCATGAGCGGGGGGTGGGTGGGAGGGCTAGAGACACACGGGGCATGAGCGGGGGGTGGGAGGGCTAGAGACACACGGGGCATGAGCAGGGGGTGGGTGGGAAGCCTAGAGACACACGGGGCATGAGCGGGGGTGTGGAGGAGGGAGAGAGAAAACGGGGCATGATCGGGGGTGGGGGGAGGGAGAGAGACACACGGGCATGAGCGGAAGTGGGGGGGAGAGACACACGGGGCATGAGCAGGGGGTGGGCGGGAGGGATAGAGACACACATGGGGCATGAGCGGGGGGTGGGTGGGAGGGATAGAGACACACACGGGGCATGAGCGGGGGGTGGGTGGGAGGGATAGAGACACATGGGGCAGGGGGTGGGCGGGAGGGATAGAGACACATGGGGCAGGGGGTGGGCGGGAGGGATAGAGACACACGGGGCATGAGCGGTGGGTGGGCGGGAGGGATAGAGACACACGGGGCATGAGCGGGGGGTGGGGTGGGCGGGAGGGATAGAGACACACGAGGCATGAGCGGGGGGTGGGAGGTATAGAGACACAAGAGGCATGAGCGGGGGGTGGGTGGGAGGGATAGAGACACACGGGGCATGAGCGGGGGGTGGGTGGGAGGGGAGAGACAAAGGGGACATAAGCGGGGGGTGGGTGGGAGGGCTAGGGGCATGAACGGGGGGTGAGTGGGAGGGCTAGAGACACACAGGGCATGAGTAGGGGCTGAGGGGAGAGACACACGGGGCATGAGCGGGGGGTGGGTGGGAGGGCTAGAGACACACGGCATGAGTGGGTGCTGGGAGGGCTCGAGACACACGGGGCATGAGCGGGGGGTCGGAGGGCTAGAGACACACGGGGCATGAGCGGGGGGTGGGCGGGAGGGCTAGAGACACACGGGGCATGAACGGGGTGGGGGGGAGGGAGAGAGACACACGGGGCATGAGCGGGGGTGGGGGGAGGGAGAGAGACACACGGGGCATGAGCGGTGGTGGGGGGGAGGAGAGAGACACATGGGGCATGAGCGGGGGGAGGGAGAGAGACACACTGGGCATGAGTAGGGGCTGAGGGGAGAGACACACGGGGCATGAGCAGGGGTGGGGGGAAGGAGAGAGACACACGGGGCATGAGCAGGGGTGGGGGGAGCGAGACAGACACACGGGGCATGAGCGGGCGGTGGGTGGGAGAGATAGAGACACACGGGGCATGAGCTGAGTGTGGGGGGGAGGGAAGAGACACACGGGGCATGAGCGGGGGTGGGGGGGAGAGAGACACATGGGGCATGAGCGGGGGGTGGGTGGTAGGGATAGAGACACTCGGGGCATGAGCGGGGGGTGGGTGGGAGTGATAGAGACACACGGGGCATGAGCGGGGGGTGGGTATGAGGGATAGAGACACACGGGGCATGAGCAGGGGGTGGGTGGGAGGGATAGAGACACATGGGGCATGAGCGGGGGGTGGGTGTGAGGGGAGAGACAAATGGGGCATGAGCGGGGGGTGGGCAGGAGGGCTAGGGGCATGAGCGGGGGTGGATGGGGGGGCTCTGTAGACACACGGGGCATGAGTAGGGGGTGAGGGGAGAGAAACACGGGGCATGAGGGGGGGTGGGTGGGAGGGATAGAAACACACACGGGGCATGAGTGGGGGGTGGGTGGGAGGGATAGAGACACATGGGGCATGAGCGGGGGGTGGGTGGGAGGGATAGAGACACACTGGGCATGAGCGGGGGGTGGGTGTGAGGGGAGAGACAAATGGGGCATGAGCGGGGGGTGGGTGGGAGGGCTAGAGACACACAGGGCATAAGTAGGGGTGAAGGGAGAGACACACGTGGCATGAGCAGGGGGTGGGGGGGAGGGAGAGACACACACGGGGCATGAACGGGGGGTGGGTGGGAGGGCTAGAGACACACGGGGCATGAGCGGGGCCTGGGAGGGCTAGAGACACACGGGACATGTGCGGGGGGTCAGAGGGCTAGATACATACGGGGCATGAGCGGTGGATGGGCGGGAGGGCTAGAGACACACAGGGCATGAGCGGGGGAGGAGGGATAGAGACACACGTGGCATGAGCGGGGTTGGGGGGAGGGAGAGACACACACGGGCATGAGCGGGGGGTGGGCAGGAGGGTGAGAGACACATGGGGCATGAGCGGGGCTGGGCGGGAGGGAGAGAGACAAACGGGGCATGAGCAGGGGGTGGGGGGGAGGGAGAGAGACACATGGGGCATGAGTGGGGGGGAGGGAGAGAGACACACGGGGCATGAGTAGGGGGTGAGGGGAGAGACACACGGGGCATGAGCAGGGGTGGGGAGGAGGGAGAGAGACACACGGGGCATGAGTGCGGGTGGGGGTAGGGAGAGAGACACACGGGGCATGAGCGGAGGTGTGGGGGAGGGAGAGAGACACACGGGGCATGAGCGGGGTGGGGGGAGCGAGAGAGACACACGGGGCATGAGCAGGGGGTGGCTGGGAGATATAGAGACACACGGGGCATGAGCAGGGTGTGGGGGGGAGGGGAGAGACACACAGGGCATGAGCTTTGGGTGTGCGGAAGATATAGAGACACACAGGGCATGAGCGGGGGTGGGGGGGAGGGTGAGAGACACACGTAGAATGAGCGTGGGTGGGGGAGAGGGATAGAGGCACACGGGGCATGAGAGGGGGGTGGGTGGGAGGGATAGAGACACTCGGGGCATGAGCGGGGTATAGAGGCACACGGGGCATGAGAGGGGGGTGGGTGGGAGGGATAGAGACACACGGGGCATGAGTAGGGGGTGAGGGGAGAGACACACGGGGCATGAGCGGGGAGTGGGTGGGAGGGATAGAGACACACGGGGCATGAGCAGGGGCTGGGAGGGCTAGAGACACATGGGGCATCAGCGGGGGTCGGAGGGCTAGAGAGACATGGGGCATGAGCGGGGGTGAGCGGGAGGGCTAGAGACACACGGGGCATGAGCGGGGGTGGGAGGGAGGGAGAGAGACACACGGGGCATGAGCGGGGGGGAGGGAGAGAGACACATGGGGCATGAGCGGGGGGGAGGGAGAGAGACACACGGGGCATGAGTAGGGTTTGAGGGGAGAGACACACGGGGCATGAGCAGGGGTGGGGGAGGGAGAGAGACACACGGGGCATGAGCGGGGGTGGGGGGGAGAGAGAGACACACGGGGCATGAGCGGGCGGTGGGTGGAGAAATAGAGACACACGGGGCATGAGCAGAGTGTAGGGGGAGGGGAGAGACACACAGGGCATGAGTAGGGGGTGAGTGGAGAGACACACACGCTCATGCCCCGTGTGTCTCTATCCCTCCCACCCACCCCCCGCTCATGCCCTGTGTGTCTCTATCCCTCCCACCCACCCCCCGCTGATGCCCCGTGTGTCTCTCCCCTCACCCCCTACTCATGCCCCGTGTGTCTCTAGCCCACCCACCCATCCCCCGCTCATGCCCGTAGCCCTCCCACCCACACCCCGCTCATGCCCCGTTTGTCTCTCCCCTACCACCCACCCCCCGCTCACGCCCCGTGTGTCTCTCTCCCTCCCCCCACTCCCGCTCATGCCCCGTGTGTCTCTCTCCCTGCCCCCCACCCCCGCTCATGCCCCGTGTGTCTCTAGCCCTCCTACCCACCCCCCGCTCATGCCCCGTGTGTCTCTAGCCCTCCCACCCACCCCCCGTTCATGCCCCATGTGTGTCTCTCCCTCCCCCATCCCCTGCTCATGCCCCGTGTTTCTCTGCCCTCACCCCTACTCATGCCCTGTGTGTCTCTAGCCCTCCCACCCACCCCCGCTCATGCCCCTAGCCCTCCCACCCATCCCCCGCTCATGCCCCGTGTGTCTCTATCCCTGTCGCCCCACCCCCACTCATGCTCCATGTATCCCCTGTTCCTCCAGCCCCCCGCTCACGCCATCGCACACGGTGGCCAGCGGAGGGCCGAGAAGCGGGATCTGCCGCACAAACTCATGTCCGTGTGGCATGTCCGTGTTTTTGTTTGTCCCCCCCACCCCTGCTCATGCCCTGTGTGTCTCTAATCCCTCTCGCCCACCCCCCGCTCATGCCCCGTGTGTCTCTGGCCCCCCCACCCCCGCTCATGCCCCGTGTGTCTCTAGCCCTCCCACCCCCTACTCATGCCCCGTGTGTCTCTAGCCCTCCTCCCACCCACCCCCCGCTCATGCCCCGTGTGTCTCTAGCCTCCCACCCACCCCCCGCTCATGCCCCGTGTGTCTCTAGCCCTCCCACCCCCGCTCATGCCCCGTGTTTCTCTCTCCCTCCTCCCCACCCCCGCTCATGCCCTGTGTGTCTCTATATCTCCCGCCCACCCCCCGCTCATGCCCCGTGTGTCTCTATACCTCCCGCCCACCCCCCGCTCAAGCCCCGTGTGTCTCTATCCCTCCCGCCCATCCCCCGCTCATGCCCCGCATGTCTCTATCCCTCCCGCCCACCCCCTTGCTCATGCCCCGTGTGTCTCTATCCCTCCCGCCCACCCCCCGCTCATGCCCCGTGTCTCTCTACCCCTCCCACCCACCCCCCGCTCATGCCCTGTGTGTGTCTCTCCCTCCCCCCACCCCTGCTCATACCCCGTGTGTCTCTATCCGACCCGCCCACCCCCCGCTCATGCCCTGTGTGTCTCTCTCTCTCCCCCCCACCCCTGCTCAAGCCCTGTGTGTCTCTCTCCCTCCTCCCCACCCCCGTCCATGCCCCGTGTGTCTCTAGTGCTCCCACCAACCCCCTGCTCATGCCCTGTGGTTCTCTAGCCCTGCCCCGTGTGTCTCAAGCCCTCCCACCCACCCCCCGCTCATGCCCCTTGTGTGTCTCTCCCCTCACCCCCTACTCATGCCCCATGTGTCTCTAGCCCTCCCACCGACCCCCCGCTCATGCCCCTAGCCCCCCCACCCACCCTCCGCTCATGCCCGTGTGTCTCTATCCCTCCCACCCACCCCCTGCTCATGCCCCGTGTGTCTCTCTCCCTCCTCCCCACCCCCGCTCATGCCCCATGTGTCTCTATCCATCCCGCACACCACCCTCTCATGCCCCGTGTGTCTCTCTCCCTCCCCCCACCACCGCTCTTGCCCCGTGTGTCTCTCTACCTACCCCCCACACCCGCTCATGCCCCATGTGTGTCTCTCCCTCCCCCTAACCCCCTGCTCATGCCCCGTGTGTCTCTCCCCTCAGCCCCTACTCATGCCCCGTGTGTCTCTCTCCCTCCCCCCACCCCCGCTCATGCATTAGCCCTCCCACCCATGACCCGCTCATGCCCCTAGCCCTCCCCCCACCCCCGCTCATGCCCAGTGTGTGTCTCTCCCTCCATCCCACCCCCGCTCATGCCCCGTGTGTCTCTCCCCTCACCCCCTACTCATGCCCCGTGTGTCTGTAGGCCTCCCACCCCCCCCGCTCATACCCCTAGCCCTCCCACCCACCCCCCGCTCATGCCCCGTTGTCTCTATTCCTCCGACCCACCCCCGCGTGTCTCTGTCACTCCCACCCACCCCTTGCTCATGCCCCGTGTGTCTCTATCCCTCCCACCCACCCCCCGCCCATGCCCCATTTGTCTCTATCCCTCCCACCCACCCCCCGCTCATGCCCCGTGTGTATCTCCCCCCACCCCCGCTCATGCCCCGTGGGTCTCTATCCCTCCCGCCCACCCCCCGCTCATGCCCTGTGTGTGCCTCTCTCTCCCCCCACCCCCTGCCCCGTGTGTCTCTCCCCTGACCCCCTACTCATGCCCCGTGTGTCTCTATCCCTACCACCCACCTCCCCGCTCACGCCCCGTGTGTCTCTAGCCCTCCCACCCACCCCCCCGCTCATTCCCTGTGTGTCTCT
This sequence comes from Ambystoma mexicanum, assembly GCF_040938575.1. NCBI lineage: Eukaryota > Metazoa > Chordata > Amphibia > Caudata > Ambystomatidae > Ambystoma > Ambystoma mexicanum. Next base: position 206,520,676 of record NC_090923.1, on the reverse strand, counting down.
ATCTCTCCCCCCCCCCCGCTCATGCCCCGAGTGTCTCTATCCCTACCACCCACCTCCCCGCTCACGCCCTGTGTGTCTCTAGCCCTCCCACCTACCCCCGCTCATGCCCCGTGTCTCTCTATCCGTCCCACCCAACCCCTGCTCATGCCCCGTGTGTCTCTATCCCTCCCACCCAGCCCCCGCTCATGCCTCGTGTCTCTCCTCCCCCCACCCCCTGCTCATGCCCCGTGTGTCTCTCCCCTCACCCCCTACTCATGCCCCATGTGTCTCTAGCCCGACCACGCACCCCCCGCTCAAGCCCCTAGCCCTCCCACCCGCTCATGCCCCGTGTGTCTTTATCCCTCCCACCCACCCCCCGCTCATGCCCCGTTTGTCTCTATCCCTCCCACTCACCCCCCGCTCGTGCCCTGTGTGTCTCTATCCCTCCCCCCACCACCGCTCATGCCCTGTGTGTCTCTCTCCCTCCCCCCACCCCCGCTCATGCCCCGTGTGTCTCTCTCCCTCCCCCCACCTCCCGCTCATGCCCCGTGTGCCCCTCTCACTCCCCCACACCCCCGCTCATGCCCCGTGTGTCTCTCCCCCTCCCCCCCACCACCGCTCATGCCCCGTGTGTCTCTCTCCCCCCCACCCCTGCTCATGCCCAGTGTGTCTCTCTCCCCCCCACGCCAGCTCATGCCCCATGTGTCTATCTCCCTCCTGCTCACCCCCCGCTCATGCCGCGTGTGTCTCTCTCCCTCCCCCCACCCCCGCTCACGCCCCGTGTGTCTCTAGCCCTCCCCCCTACCCCCCGCTCATGCCCCATGTGTCTCTATCCGTCCCACCCAACTCCCGCTCATGCCCCGTGTGTCTCTATCCCTCCCACCCAGCCCCCGCTCATGCCTCGTGTCTCTCCTCCCCCCCACCCCCTGCTCATGTCCCGTGTGTCTCTCCCCTCACCCCCTACTCATGCCCCGTGTGTCTCTAGCCCGACCACCCACCCCCCGCTCAAGCCCCTAGCCCTCCCAACCGCTCATGCCCCGTGTGTCTTTATCCCTCCCACCCACCCCCCGCTCATGCCCCGGGTGTCTCTATCCCTCCCACCCACCCTCCTGCTCATGCCCCGTGTGTCTCTATCCCTCCCACCCACCCCCCGCTCATGCCCTCTGTGTCTCTATCCCTGCCACCCACCCCCCCGCTCATGCCACGTGTGTCTCTCTCCCTCTCCCCCACCCCCGCTCATGCCCCGTGTGTCTCTCTCCCTCCTGCCCATCCCCCGCTCATGCCCCGTGTGTCTCTCTCCCTCCCCCCCACCACCGCTCACGCCCCGTGTGTCTCTCTCCCTCCCCCCCACCCCCGCTCATGCCCCGTGTGTCTCTCTCCCTCCCCCCAACCCCCGCTCATGCCCCGTGTGCCCCTCTCACTCCCCCACACCCCCGCTCATGCCCCGTGTGTCTCTCCCCCTCCCCCCACCACCGCTCATTCCCCGTGTGTCTCTCCCCCCCACCACCGCTCATGCCCAGTGTGTCTCTCTCCCTCCCCCCCACGCCAGCTCATGCCCCGTGTGTCTATCTCCCTCCTGCTCATCCCCCGCTCATGCCGTGTGTGTCTCTCTCCCTCCCCCCACCCCCGCTCATTCCCCGTGTGTCTCTAGCACCTGCAGCACAGGCTGGGACCCCACACACAGCCACGACCTCCTGCACATCGAGGAAGAAGCCTTTCTGTAAGCAGGAACTGGACTTCCTCGTGGACTACGTGCAGGGCCACAGCCGTGACATGCTAGTGGGTGCCAATAGTCAGACTAAGGCTGCCCAACGTGACACCCACTGGAAGCATGTTGCGGAAAATGTCAGTTCATTCGGCCATGAGGTGCGCACGGCGCAAGAGTGCAAAAAGCATTGGAATTACATCAAACGCAGCACTAAGGCTAAGCGTGCCTCTAATTACAACTTGACTCTGGTGACTGGCGGTGGGCCTGCACCAGAGGAGGAAGAGCTCACTCCGCATGAGGCTCTCGTTGCGGAGTTCATGCCACCTGAATTGGTCGAAGGAGTGGGAGAGATGCTGGACTCTGATGCGCAGTCCAGTGAGTGTTGATGCGTGTTTGTTGAGGACGTGTGTGTTTCACTTGTGGGATGTGTTGTGCATGATTGCCGCTACATGTGACGTGTACATGGTTCTGATGTGTAAGTAATGCAATGCTTCCGTCATGCATGTCTCCTCTGCCTGCATGCGGGGACTCCATGTAGGCATGCTCCCTTGCCCCTCCTCCGCCACTCTGCACCCCAGTTCCACCTTTGCACTGGTCTGCTTCAATCTTGCCAATGTGTACTTTCTTGTTCATGTGTCCTGTGTAGATGCTAACTTCCAGCGTATAATCTGCCAGACATATGCCGTGTGGTACAGCCTTAGTACTCGATGCAGGGTATCTCACTTGTACTGTGCATAGGTCAGATATCCCGCAGGGACATGAGTGCCCATTCATGTTCCATGTGCATTGCACGCATGCCCCTATGTGTCCTTGACTGGATGATCACTGTAATACAAGTCCTTGGTTACATACATTGCCTGGCATCTCATCAGCCTTCCCATGTCAACTGTGGCTCAGTCCTGCATTGCACACATGTTTAGGGTCTGACAATCTGTGTGGCTTACAGGCCTCAGCCTGTTCAATGCCCAATGACTCTGTCCAACTGTTGTTGTGTCTTCGTCACACATGGGCGGAATCCAGAGTTTTCATCATGTGTCCTGCTTACTGTCCCAGCATCATTTGCAGTGTTGTCACTTGAATCACATTTAGCTGTTGATGCCAGTCAACACTGTCTGTCAATACACAGGTGTATGATACCATGCTAGGCATCCCTGCTTTGGTACTGGGGTGGAGGGGTGCTTGGCTTCTAGATATGGTACACATTGAATGCACAATGCATGTGATGTCTGAATTTGACATTGCACTGCCTTCACATTTCCTGGCACAAACCATGGAGTCCTTGTACATGTAGGTAGTGAGTGGCGTACACATTTTCTGCACTGCATAGACCCACTTCCATGGAAACTGCCACCTTTCAACAGGTCTGATCACAGAAGCTATTCAAAGTTCACCCAGCATGCCTGCCAGGTTATATGTTGTGTGTCACAATTCTGCCGGATGCGTTGGCTGTCGGTGTGTGTGTGTTGTGTGCTTCTGACATGTGTAGTGACCTTTTTTCTCTCTATTTTTCAGGTGATGACGCAATGGAGGCGGAGGATGGTGTTGTCATGCCAGACACAGGGTTGTTACCACCACATCAACCCGGCACTAGTGGGTGGTAGTCCATCTTGTCTCTGGCTGCCTATGAGTTCAGCCTTGATGACGACTCTGACGTCCATGTTGAGTTGGATGAGCATCAAGTCCATGTGTCAGGGGTGAGTGATTCTGATGTGGACACTCCTCTGTCTGCGACCCCTGCACTGAGGGATCAGACAGTCTTGGTTCCTCCGCCCGTGGTGGATCGGGACGCAGGGTCACCCTCCACACCAGTCACTGATGTGCCTGGGACATCACGTCGACCGGGGCATGTAGTCGTGCAGCCGCGGGCGGTGCCAACACAGCGAGGACCCCCGGTCCTTGGGTCCCGCAGGGGTCAAGCCCAGCAACGCGGTCGCCGCGCGTAACCGCAGTATACTGAGTGGGAGCAAGACATGACTGCCAATTCTGAACGGCAGGGGGCAGCAATGGAGAACATCGCTGAGAGCATGGAGCGTGTGGCCCGATCTGTGCTCCCCCATGCTAGGCAGGTGCTTCTCCAGCAGCAGGCGGCACGGTCCACGGCCCGCTCGCTCAGGCTCGTCAAGCAATTGCTGCTCACGCAGAGGCGCACATGGATGCCCTGAGGGAGGAGTATGCTTCCCTCAGATCCACTCTGGGTGTCCTTATGATGTCCCAGAGGCAGCAGGCAGAGGAGAGGTTTGCACAGCTTGAGCGTACCATCTTGGCTGAGCTACAGGCTTGCCGGGAGGTGCAGCGGTTGTCCAGCCAGGCCTTGCAGGAGGAACTCCGTGTTACACATGCTACCTTGCAAGAGGAAGCACGTTTATCACGTGAGGTTCTGCATGCAGATCTATGTCACATCGCCACACAGAACCAGGCTCACCCGTCCGGCAGACTTGCTGCCGACGAGGGGCAAGCTGCGGCTAGGCGTGGCCAGGCTACTGTGCCACATCCTCCTTTCCAGGATGAGCCAGACTCAGACGACCATCTATCTTCCACATAGGTCGGGCTGTGCAGGCGTTGAGCCCATGGAGGTTTTTTTTTTGGCTCAGCATCATCGCATGTGGATGTTGAGCAGCACCCTGTACCTCCCCCCTCCTGGGTGCCTCCCCTCCCCCCTGGGTCGTATGTGCCATTTTTGATTTTTCTTTTAGTTTAGTTAGTTAAGTTTATGTTTGATAGTTAGTTTAATTAGGTAATGTAGGTTTTCCATTGTTAGTGTAATTAGTTAATAGTTGATTTAGTTTAAAATTGCTTGTCTATTGTGCTTTCATGTGACGGTGCGGTGCTTTGTGGCTTTGAAGGCATCCACTCTCTGTTCCAGCTGGGCCCTTCAGGCTTGTCTTGTGTATGTGTTTGCTGCTTGGGGTCCTTGACTCACATATGCCACTCCTGCCTCCCTTATCCATGGGCTCGCAAGGATGGTTCGGTGTCACAGACTTTTACACAAGGGCTTTGGACTGTCATATCTGTCGCATGTCTGGTGCTGTGTGACTTGTGTTTACACGCCTAGCGGGGATGATTTTGGTGTTATTGTCCACTGTTCAGCTTTTGCTAGATGGGGTGTGTCATGATTAATGTGTACATTAATTGCTATGCATTGTGTAGTATGTTTCTTATCTTTACTGTACACGTGCTTGTTGCAATTCATGCTGTAGATAGTGTTCCACACTTTGGATGTGAAAGATGGACTGATGGTGTGATTTATGATGTGACTCTCTGACATGGTCAAGTAATGAGATGCCTGATGAGACACACACAGATGACTTTGAAGCATTAATCATATGTTTCATGCCCTTTCTGCAGGGGGATGAGCCTCCAGAGCACCTTTGCCAGCAGACATGGCCCATAGGACGACGGAATTCTGGACACGTTTCTTGGTGCCCACATGCACATGTGTGCACAAGAAGAGGCACAGGGATTGCAGACCTACATCCTAGAACTGCTGACGTGTTCCAAGGAACTCCAGGCAAGGTGAACAGCACAGGGGGGCCACAACACAGCAAAGCTTACACCAGGCGAGTTGCACATGCAGGCTTAGTCACAGCACTGAGGGTGAGCTTAGACGAATATTGGTGTTGAAGCACACAATGCAGCTCACATGTGTTGGTGGACTGATGGCTGTTGATTGTAAGGTTGTCTGTGACACGTGCAGGGGCAGTCGCACATACCCTCCGGTACACCAAGGTCCATTGAGGCACTTGTATCAACCATGTAGCCTTCCGAGACATGGAAAGAGGCAGCTCACAGGGACATACAGCAAGGGACATACTCGGGAGCAGTGCATATCATTTCCATGTACTTTATGATAAATGCACTGCCAACGTTGTTTCGGTCATGGTGGTACGCAACTTGCTCAGAAGCCATGGCTTGCTAAATGGGTCTGTCTGCTTACCCAGGGAACATTGCATGTTGTGTGAATTGTGACACATTGGTGTTCCATTTGCCACACACCCACCGGCAGCTGACTTACTGCATTGACTGTGCATGACCCGTCACAGGGGTAATGTTATATATGGGTACTAAGCATCTACACCAGATTGTCTGTTTGGAGAGTAGTTTGTTGTTATGGGGCATGTTTGGTGTTGTGTTTTTGTGTAATTGGCACGTACAGGTTGTTGACTGTTGCTCTCTTTGCAGCATTGCAGTGCTCCTGTAACCGGACCTGAGAGTGCGCATGCAGGAGGCCAGCACTCAAAACCAGAGCTAAGTGTCTTGTTGTATTTCTTTCAAACTGCTCTGCATAGGCTTGCTGGGGAGTGTACTAATGCATGGATGTATGTGTGGTTCAATTTGGTATGTTTTTTCCCCCTAATCACCCGGAATCCTATGCAATTTTGAACCCTGTACCCTCTACCTGGTGTTCCTGCTTCCCGTACCTATCTAAGCAACGTTCCCTAACCCTCTTTCCCCGCTGGGGTTGCGGATGCCTGTTTAAGCCCCGAACTTGCAGGCGCCAAAACCCTAGAGGGGGTGGTTGGTTCGTACCACTCCTAAGCCTGGACTACAGAAGGCCATGACAATGTTGTCCAAGTTTGATTGGATTGTGTATGTGTTCATGCAGGTAGTACATTTTCGTGCATTCCCTAGTTTCATGTGTCATTCCTCCTCCCCTTTCCTGCCACTCATTCCAGTCATCCAGTGTGTCAACACATGCCCCGACTGCATATTTTTTAACCTCCTCCAGGGTCTCAGGGGCCTGTGTGAGTTTGACCTTGCAGGCACCCGGGACACGGTGGGAGTGGTTGTTTCGTGACACTCCCGCGCCTGTACACGGGACCTGTGACAGTACACATCCGTTCATGGTGCATCATCCTATGTCATGTACCACACATGGTTCACATCCTGTTGTGACATTGTTTTACTGTGCTACCTTGGTTGTTGCATCATTGTGGTAGTACTTGGCCTTTGTGAGGTACTGCTACGTCAAGTCATCTACTGCAGGGTGTTCTGGTTCGTTTTTCTGGCTTGGATTTTGTGATTTTGGAAATGAGTGTGGATTATGACGGTGCAAGCACATTTTTACACACAAGGTGGGAGATGGTGACGAAGGGTAAAGGGTAAAGGTGATCCTGTGGCCAGGTGGAATTGAGGGTTGAAGGCTCCATGACCCAGGTGCAGTTGTTCAGTGGGTCATGGTCATTTGTGAGGGAGGGGGGGTTGTTGTTGATAGTTGCCTACAGTGTGATGGGAACACTGACATTGTAATGGTGGTATCCTATGTACATGTTGTGTTCTGCTGATCAATGCCTGTTCATGTGTTGTGTTTACCTTTCAGGTGCGAGGGGATCATTGTGGTTTGACATGGCGGGGTGTACACATGGTGAATGTTCACATGTGATGTGTAGAGAACACTGATGGTCACTTGAGTGCACATGCATATGTGGAGTGCATGTCCTTGCAGAACCACACACTTGCACTCTGATGCACTACATGTACTCCCACCCTTGCATATCCACGTGTACACTGTTTGCCTTCTTGTGGCCACTGTGTCCCTGCAGCACATGTTCTGTGACCAATTATGGATCCTGTACATGCATAATTTGCTTTTTGATGTGGTCTGTCACTTAGATGTGATGCTCAGGGTGTGCATCACACACAATGGCTGTTCACTGTGCTGTGCGCTGAGCAGTGTGTTGCAGGAGTAGGACACAGCACACAGAAGCTGCAGTGTTGATTTTGCAATGCACAATGTGCATGCAGACAGGCATTCATGGTTATGTTACGTCTACAACTCGTGTAATGCATTTGGAAATGTCTTATTTTGGGTGGGAGGTTGTTGGTCTGTCATTTCATCTGATTCCAGGTCAGGCATCATTGTCTGATGCCACTGTAGATTTTGGACATGGCAATGTGTACCTTATCGTTACTGTGTTGGTGTATGGGTATTGCTTGCCATGTCATGTTGTGGTTTGGGAGGGTTTGAGTGACATGACAGTGATGGCCATGGCCTGTTTTGCAGGTGTGTGTGATGCACACCTTGCATGTCAGGGTCATCCACTTCTCAGAGCAACTAGCTGGGGGTAGATCTCTCTCCGCGGCAGGGCCCTCCCTCTGCAACAGCCTTCCTGCCTCACTTGAACTTGAGGGGAACCATCTCCGGTTCAGGAAGCACCTCAAGACCTTCCTCTTTGCTTCTGCTTTCTCTCTGCCTCTCCCTTGCGGAATTCTTCAAAGGAACTGCACTGGAGCTGCAACTGGGCCACTCTCACCGACCTCGGTCCCTGGCCCAGCCACTCTCCACTTGCACTGCCTCCCTGGCAACCCCTGCACTGCGGGGCTGTCTCTCTATCCCTGCAGCCCCCCCTTCCCAGCACTTGTCTGCACTTACCTTTGCAGTTGCCACCACCCGACCTATGTATTTTTTTTTTGGTCTACTTCCCCTGTACTGCACTCCCCCCCATTCCCCTTGCGCTTCTCCCTTCCCCCTACCCCTGCACTTGCACAATCTAAATGACACCTGGCCTAGTAGTACCGTTGTCTGTCTTCCCTTGTTCCCCCCTCCCTGCCTCATCGCACCTTGAAATACTTGTGTATAGGCCATATCATGTCAAATGTCATATGTGTGCCTTTTGCTCACACAGGATAGCTTGTGTTTAAGTAGCTAGTGATGCAGACGATGTGGCACTTCCATGGCAACTATCTCAGGGTGGTAGGGTTGTGACAGTTGACTGTCTCTTTGTCATCATCGATTGTCACCTGGTATGTGCCAGGCCTGTGTGCACTCCGCAGGGGTGGGAGTTTAGGTGAAAAATGTGGCCACAAGCTGGGTCCGGGCTTCCTCGCCACGTGCCCTGTCCCCTCCCATGGGCAGCACCTGTGCCTGTGGTTGGGGATGTGGGGGCACCACCATGTCCACCGGGACGCCCTGCCATGTTGAAACATTGTGCAGGACACATGCTGCCACAATGATCCTGCACACTACTGGGGGTGCATAGAGTAGTTGCCCGCCAGAGCGGTCAAGGGAGCAAAAAACATGACTTGAGCACTCTGAATGTGCGCTCCACTATGGCCCTGGTTGCAATATGGGCGGCGTTGTATCTTACCTGGGGTGGTGTGGTGGGGTTCCGGATTGGCGTCATCATGTGGTTGCTCAGAGGGTAGGCACTGTCCCCTGGGGAGGTGATAATAGTTGAGATTATTAGGGTTTGGGTATTTGTCTGTGTGTGACTTGCATGCATGTGCAAGGGCATTTGTACTCACCTAGGAGCCATGTGTCGCCATGCTGCCCAGCTTCCAGGGCCCGGCTCAGGGCGGACATTCTGTATATGAAACTGTCATGGGTGGAGCCAGGGTAGTTTGCATAGACAGAGGTGATGATTCCCTTTGCATCGCATACCACCTGTACGTTGATGGAATGCCAGTGCTTGCGGTTTCGGTAGATGTGCTCAGTGGCCCTAGGTGGACGTAGGGCCACATGGGTGCAATCTATGGCACCGAGCAGTTTGGGGAAGTGTGCCACCCTGAAAAAATCCAGGACAATGGCCTGCCTTTCTGCGGGTGTTCTGGGCATGTATATGTGCCTGCGGACTGAGGGGCGCGCTGTCATGATTGCCAGTACCTGGTGTAGGCAGCGTGACTGCGTGGCCTGTGAGACCCCCCCCCCACTATGGCAGTAGTCCGCTGAAATGACCCAGTGGCCAAAAAATGCAGCACAATGAGCAGCTTCTCCAAGGGGCTCAATGCTTGGGAGCAAAGGGTGGGGGATGTAAGGTCATCTTCCCACTCGCTGACCAGGTCTAGGATGATATGGGGTGGAAACCTATACCTGCCATAGACCTGGTGGTCAGGCATCCCAAAAAGGCTTGTCCGTGGTGCGAAAATGCGTGCCCTGGCTATTCTCCTCCTCCTGCGGTGTCCCACGATCAATGCTGCGACAAATGGGGCATTCATCGTAGCTGTATATACGTGTTTGTTGTTTGCGCGCACTTTTGTACTGTGCGTGGGGGTGCTTCCGCCTGCCTTCGTGTGGCGGACGCGTTGATGCCTGTGCGTGTCTTTTGCCGTGCGCGGGTTTCCCGTATTCGGATCCATGAATACAGGTTGTTCGCATGCGTGTGGGCGTTCCGTGTGGTTCCCTGCAGTACTTCCCCATTACGCCTTCTTTTTCACGTGTTGTTCCCCATTCCGCGTGTTACACCCACTGTTCCGCCCACTTTGGATGTGTGCGCCGCGCTATGTGCGCTTTTGCTGTGCGCGTGGCGCACGTCGTGTATGCCTGCGTGCGCTATGGCTGGATTGGGTGCACGGACAGTGGGAAACACGCGCAGCGTCTTCCTTGAATCGCATGCATGCGCGTGCGCTGCGTTTCTCACGCTTGCGCTCCCTTGCGCCTGCTTGCGCATGGATTTTCGGCGCACGTTTGTTCCATGAATCGGCCCCAAAGTCCCTTAAACACAAAAAAGATATAATAAATGGGTACAGTCAGGAGGCAGTGACAGAGAAGTTAAAAAGTTGATTGTTATAATAGCACATAAACACTGTAATATATGTATATAAATATAAAATATAGATAATGCAAACACATATATTAACTAATAAATAAATAAATACATTTTTTAAAAAAGGAGTTTATAGGATTAGTATGCAGAATGAAAATGGATTGAATGTTAAATGTTGTTTTATGTATGCTTGTGTTTAATTTCAGAAGAAAAAAAAAAAAGCGAAATGTTTTTACCAAGCATGTTTTATTTTTGGCAAAAGGGTGAAGTTGGTATTGTGCTATATACTTAATCTGTTTCTTTTCTATTTTGGTTTAGAACATTAACTATTTATATAGGAGGTCACGGGAGACGATGGAATATGGAGTCCCCTGGATGAAGACCAAAAGATGCCTGCCTCCGGGTGGAAGTGAAGACAAAATAGCCGGAATGCCTCAGAAAAGATGACTTCTATAGAGAAGGATCCAAGAGTACCAAGATGAAAGAGTACCCGAATGAACCAAAAGAGGCAGACAAGAGTCCTGACATATGGAGTTCCACGTATTTATTATTTTAATTAATTGTTTTAATCTGTTATGTTAATTATTTGTTTTAGTAAGTTGTTTTATTTTATTATTTTCAATTGACTTCAAGTATAAAATTGAAATACTGGGCTGGACACTTCCATTGGGAAGGCAAATGTAGAACATTTTATAAGAATTGATAAATTCAGATGAATTTTAATATTATATTGATTGAACAGCGACTTTCAATTTTCATCTTCACAACAAGAATGTTAATTGTATTGGATTGTTACATTTTTGAAAGAAGAAAAGGAACAAGTTGGATTTTTCCAATTGTGGCTCGGATTAGCCAAATTAAAAAAAAGGAGGGTATATGTAGGATTGTTTAGCGTGTTTTGGGAGCACAGAGTACAGCACCACTGCACAGGATCAATGTATAGCATGTTTTTTTTTGAAGTGCAGCGCCACTGCATGGGTGTGGTGCATTCATATAATGTGGTACAGCAAGACATGTGTTATTGAGCATTTTTATGCAGCACCACTGCATGGGTTTGGTGCATTGCTATGATGCAGTTGTTTCAAGCTATGTGTTGCCCGTGTAACATGGACATATAAGTAAGGGCAGGTTATTCAGTCAAAAACGATTTTTACATATAAAATGCAAATACATTTTTCACAATTAAAAGCACACATCTGTACCTTCAAAATACACACCATTTCTCACCTGAAATGCCTATGTTACAAGAGACACATTTGTTAATTAACAAACTAATCTCACTAACAAGACTAATAATTATAACTCATTAATAAAAGTGTCTTCACTGCAAAATAAGGCCTACTCTGAACATCAGTTTTAAACACACATTCAAGTTTTTTTTTTCTTTTGCCTTTCTGTGCTCTGTCCACAGTAACTGCAGGAAGCAAAGACTTCGAATAAGCAGGAAATCAGTTTGTTACAGCTGCAACTGTAAAAAAAATAAGCCATTGTGTAGTGAGGGTGGAGATGACATGATAGAATCTTATTGGACAAGCATTTGGTAACCAAGTTTTCCTGTAGAATCTTGAAAAGTGGGAGAGGGAGACGATCTGGACACAGCTCGAAGAAGGACGGGGTTGACAGCTGGGGATGCCTGATTCCTAAAGCAGATTCAACTTGGTTGCAGAGACTGGCTTTTCCAGTCAACAAGTCGCAGTTTGAGTAACAGCAGATGCTTGTCCTTGCTGGGTGAATCCCTCCAGAAGGCGACCAGCCAAAGAAATTACATACTGAATAAGACTGGTAATTATCTCGCTGAGGTGTGGGGGCTGAGTGTGTACGAAAATATTCAGTCAGTGTAGGAAAGGAGATTCCTGTGCTTTACCCACGTGTTTAATGTTACAAATTGAATTCTTGTCTCCGCCACTCTCTTTTCAGTGTATCACAAATAATGCTGTTACTGTGCTATTTCATTTATTTCTGTAAAGAGTGAGATCGTGTTTAAATGCAACTTTTATAATACACAAAAATATCTGAAAGCAGACGGGTGGTGTGTTTTATATTTACCAATACAGTGCTGATGATGTGGGGAGATGTTTAGACAGTGCAATTGTCATTTTCAAGGTAGCTAAAAATAAGATTTGGCTGCAGCCATTCAGTATAAGCAAATGTCATGCAGTATGAGCAATTATAAATAACTGTGTGTGTTATAGCCTTTTTGCTGAAGGTAAATGAGTCAGCAAAAATAGAGACCCGGGACATAGTTCACTAACCTATATAAGTTAGTGAAAAATACCACATGATAGCTCGCTGCCGTAGATAAGACAGCGAGAAATTGCCCATGGTGGCACACTAAAAGTGAAAATGTGGTGTTCCTGAAATGCAAGCCTGAGGTCTCTATGGTGATTACACGAAAAATCTAAACAAAAATAAGGGGTTCTGGATATTGGGTCCACAAATAAAACAAGGGAATTATGCTCACCAAAATACCACCAACCACGCATACCAACCACGCATACCAACCACGCATGTCTGTGTACTGAAATAATGCATATCCACTGTAATGTTATTATACATAACCCAATCTGAATACAAGGAGTGATTGTTGCTAAATTATTTTTGGTGGTAAGAAAATACCGCCAGGCCCCAAATCTACACAAAATACCCAACAGTATCCACAGCACTCTATATGAGGCTTTGAACAATAAAACGAAAAAAAAAAAATCACATACTCTGGCATTGGCACAAACAGGTTGTTTATCCTTAGATACTAGGTAACCGGGTGGGTGTGCAGGTTGTCTGAAGTACATAATTAAACATTTTTAAATGTAAAAACGTGATGGAAAAACCAGCTGCAATGCTAATATTTGTCATGATGGAAAAACTAGCTGTAGTGCTGACATTTGTAAAGCCAGTGCTATATTATGTAGCTATGGAGTCACTGCTGTTAAAGGATATGAGGTGGAGATGTAGACGTCCCTGGGTGAGGTGCAGTCATCAAACAGATGTTATGTACAGAAGGTGCACCAACTGTTGGCATACCTTAACTTGGTATGAAAGGTAGTGGCGCAGATGAGAATATTTTTAGGGAAAGGATATTGGCAATGTCATTTGCATGAAGTTTCAATTTCAAACTTGGATTAAAGCCTGGATATGAGAATACCAACATGTGTGTGGTGTCAATGTTCTTAAGGAACCTGCATGTAATGGATGGCATCACACAGAATAACTCTCAAACCAAATAACCAAACCAACTCAGGAAGATGGCAAAGTACTGTTTTATTAACAATTATCTAAAACAGGGAGCTTACAACAAACATCAACGCACGTATGCTCAGGTTGTCTCAGAGATCTTCACACAACTCATAGCTCTTATATAAAGAAATACGTCAGAGATTACATCAATTCTTGGCAATAATGAAAAACCTACTAAGGGTCGGGATTGGCTTAAGGGGAACATCTAAGTATATCTTATATATGAACTAGGATTGCGATTGTCTGTCCACTGTCAGGTGGACAACATATGCCTACCTCCAAAACATGCAATCTTTAGAAACATTAGATACATGGTTTCTCCTTGGTTTTCAAACTCCAAGGTCATTCGTTATATGGACCACTACAATTGGTTGGCGTGCTTGCACCAGGTCTGGAACATTTGGTTCACTTAGGAGCATGTAAGCCCAGACCCAGATGCAAGGAGATGGGACATGAAACTACCTCTCTACCCAATGAGCCCAGCAACTCTCACCGCCCATGCCTTCTGCCATGATGATTGTCTTTTAACTTGGCCTTGCAAATGTATCCTTGTCTTTACAATACATGGGAGTGAGAACACTCACTATCGTGTTCTGGGACTCCAAGTCCAAACTCTATTTTCATCCTTGGCTCACATGACGGGAGCCAATGATTTGGTCCATTTTGCAGGTTTTAAATGCTTTAAATGAATTAAACTTGGCACACTTGGTGTTCTTTCTATGCACCTTAAAAAGGGATGATTCATCCTTCACACGTTTGCTCCTTTTCAGAATAGATAGCTGACCTTGGCTGCTCAGTCTTGACTTTAGGCCAGACAAACTCACCATGCAGCTCCGCGATTCAGCTTATTCTTGCTGTGACACAGTCTTCCCCTCCCTCTTTATGGGGCCTGGCTTCCTAAATTCATGATACCGATGTCCAGCTTCTATACAATGGCAGCTTTGCCTGTACTCTATTCACTACATACAGCCTGCTTCTATAATGACTTAGTCTACTTGCGTTTCAGCATCTGTACAATTATTGAACCGTTGATTTTCTGCAGCACTTCATGCATGTGTAACCTGGTTTTTCACATTTAAAAGTTCACTTGATTCTTTACTTTGCCATTAGGCTCTTCGGAATCTATACATCTCCTTCAGCCAGTATCTCAGGACATTGTACATACTTTTTTACAGACGTCACTGGCTTCTTTTCTCTGCTACTTCTCATATCCTCTCAGGGAGATCCTCCCTCAAGTTGTCAGCCCTTCGGGGATACATTTGGTAGTGTTGTCTCAATGGGTATGTTCTCTCAAACACACACTGCAGTATTGGCACAACTGGAGGTGTCAAACACAGCTCGAACTCAGGTCTCCAACATATGGGAGGTAGGGAGCAAGGTTTCCTGCAGAGGCATGCAGCTGCTCCTACAGTTCAGATAAATGTAACAGAGTCTCAGTATGACTGCCAGAAGATCCTATCCACTCTAAGGCCAGGCATTCTCAGGTGCTGAAGGTAAGACCAGGCTGGTGATTTACTCAAAAGGGAACCATGTGCAGACAGTGGCCTGATTCATGGCACCCAATGGAGCATAGCATAGACTAGCTGCAATTTTTCACAATATTAGTGGTTCTCTATGTATGGGGTGAGGAGCTGCAGAGCAAAAAGTGAACTTCATATTGGACAATAATGTAGCAAGTTGGAATGGGAAAATAAAATGCGACCGTTGTGGCTGATGAGAAGAATATTTTTCTGTGTTTAACACTAAAGATGGTGTTAAGCTCAAAGCATATCCCTGTCTTCTTAACCAAGGAGAGGCTTCTTTAGATTAGCTCTGGAAATTGCACCAACATCAGTTCCGATGAGATATCTAGGAGCATTAAGATGAGAGGCCTAGAAGCACTAGTGGAAGTTTGATGGGCAGCATTGACAGGGATGGATATGGGCTGGCATGTTCTGAATTTTAGGGGAATGTGCCTGGGATAAAATGGGGTGTGGGAGAAATGTTTGGTGTGTAATTCAAGTTTAGAAGCATGCTTTTCAGAGGAGCAATCAGGGACTTGATTAGTATAAAGCAAACGTCTGCTGCCAAGTCTGGGGGTGATGGATATGCAAGATGGACCAGAAGAGAAATGGTTTTGTGGTGCTATTGGGGAACTACGCCATGTTCACATCATACCCGGCATGTCTCAGACACACCTCCACCCCAAAGGCAGTATCAATGCCCACCTGCGGATGTGACAGCTTTTTCAGAATACACATGTGATGTACAAGAAGAAAGGCTCTGTATAAAATTGGATCTCAGTATATTAATGCAAGAACAACTATTACACCCAAGCACCTGTAAGGATTACTATTGGAGAGAAATATTGTTGTGGGTTTTCCAAATTCTGGGTGCATCTGTGTATCAATGCGTATTATCCGTGTGAGAATGATAACATTAGATGGTATCAATATCTTCCCTACACAGTTTTAGTATTTGTACTTGTAATATATATTTGTTAATGCTTTATTTGTTTGAGTTATTAAATAACAACTTTTGCTCACAATATTTCAAAACATTTCCACTTACATAATTGTGCAATTACATATGTTCGACATTAAACAAATCAGAACTAAATATCAATTAAAATGCAACTTTGGATATAGCAACTAGTATCTATACAGCTATTATCCCTTCAGTTATTGTCCCTGCTTGTAGATTTTGCAATTGTGAGAATGCGAGATACCGGTGCTTAAATGTGCCATAGGATAACTAAAGTGAATTTCTTACGACAAACAGAAAAAATGAGGGTAAAAACCCAGTAGTCCATCATATCACAAATTCCATACACTATGAAAATTACTCAAGATACATAAAAAACGAAGATAACCATGAAATAAAATGTTCTTCTCAAACATGACATAAAAGACATCAGTGCAATTTTTCATATCCACATAAAAAATGTCTTTTTATGCTATGACACAGATAACATCCTTGCATAAAACATAACATAAAAAGAATAGGACAAGCCTATATGAGTACTTGCATAAAACATAACATAAAACATAGGACACGCCTTTACAATATGAATCACATATCCATTTTACATTCAGTCGCTGCCATTCTAACTAATTGTGAATTTTAAATGTATTTGTTATACTCTTATTTTTCCTTTTATTATAGGAATGTACTACTTGTGTGCTTGTCACCTTTTAAATTTACAATGCTGGTGCACACACTGCTAGTATGGACTTTGCTATAATGCTAACCCAGAGACTACTAGTATAGGCTTTGACATACAAAGTTAATGTCCCCTAGGTTTTGTTAAGGAATTGTAAAGTCCTGAAGATTTAATGCTAAAATGTATTTTACAGTATCAATGTTCAAGGCTATTGAAGATGCATTAATTATGCTTGCCCACATAAGATCTTCTGTTAGTATCCTAAATTGACATAGGTGCTTATAGAATAATTGTTAAGAAATAGTGACAGGCCACGCACTCTGTTGCCAGTCAAGTTTTCCTGCATTGACTTCTCCTCCAAACGCACGTTTTCATGTCTCCATCAATCTTCAGTGAGGCTGTGTTTCTTTTCTTTTTCAGGCGTGTCTTCATTTCCTTTTCAGGTGTAACAAGTTAATTAACTTTAGTGTCTCTAAGGATTCTAGTACTTGTATTTTTCGCATTTATAGAATAATTGATATCTCTTGGAGGCCAAGCTAGAGCATTCTACAAATAGATGTATCAAGGATTCTTTTTTTGTTTGATCTTTGCAAAATCTACAAGAAGTATCCACATCACTTTCCTTTGCCCCTGTCACCTTTTGGATCTTAGTTGGGAACAGATTGAATCGTAGTCTCAACAATGTTGTTGTGTATCTTAAGTCTGGGAATTTAACTAGGTAGCGGGCTCAGTGGTTACATGATTTTAGTTGTAAATTTCCTTCCTGAAATGGAACGTATGTTTGGCATTTTTCACACGTATTACACCAATCCCATGCCCATAATTTATTTTTGGCTTTATCTGGATCCTGGTGCCCTTGATGAACTTAATTTATTATTCAGTGTTAAAATGTCATCTTGGTCAAAGGTGAGTGAGGCTAAATTTGAGGCAGGTAAATGAGGAGCTGATGGCTGATTGTCAGATTTCTGAAATAATTTGGAGAAATGGGAGACCCATAGTTGCTTGCTAAATGCGCTGACCAAAACAGTAGAGTTTGCACACGTTGGGGCGTTGTTGAATAAGACCCAAATTTGAGCCGTCGATTTGCTCTCAATAGCTGCCAGCATGGATTCTCCCGCTTGTTGTTGTCTAAGAGCTAGCAGCTGCATTATAGCATTTATATATTGAGACCATGCTTTTCTTTTTTCATCTTCCTGTTTCAGTCGTGAGAATGTATGTAGATCTTTATTTAGCTGTACTTTGAGAGTTTTGATAGATGAATTATACTGATGTTTATGTATAAATGATGGATGGCTTATTTTGGTATTAATTTCTCTAATCAAGATAAGGGAGTCAGTATAATCACTAAAGCTGGAATTTCCAAAGAGATTTTGATACTGGGTTTTTAAATACTCAGTTCTGGGTATCGACCATTTCATTCTGTTTCTAACGTTATTAAGTGCTACTGGGACACTATAATAGGAGCATGTTTTATACAAAGTTACACCCCATTCTATTTCCAAAAGATTATGATCACTTAAATGATTTGGAATCATGCAAAAGGAGGGAGCTCGACTGATTGCACTTGTGGAGATAAAAGTGTAGTCTAGCATTAATTTAGACATCCCTCTTTCCCAGGTGGGCATAGGTGGGACATTTCCCTTAACAGGGAAATTCAGCATACTTAGCTTTCAACAATTCAAAGTTAGCCAGGTCGTTAAACAAGTTGAGAGTGGCTTGTCACTAGTAGGGAAATAATTCATATTGAAGTCCCCTGTTATTAAGGTTACCGTTGAGTGACCACCCATCTCAATCAAATCCATCATTTGCTCTGCATGATTCATCAAACTTGCATCAGCAGTAGCAGTTGGATTCCAGTAAATATGTATCATTGCTGCTTGGGGACTGGATGGTGAGTCAACTTTATCATATGTTAACCTAACAAATTGTATCCATGGATGGGTTGTAGCCCAAGGGTGAATGTTTAATTCTGATTCAATTTTGGCCGCAATTAGTAAGCCTACTGAGGGACGTCCTTTCGCTTGTTTCACAGCCGGAATCCAAGCAATTTGAAATGAATCAATTGCGGAATTAAGTGAAATGTAATTAAGATAGTCGTGTGATTCGGGGAAAGGGTCATTTGCCTGTTTATCTCTCATCTTGATGGTGAGAGTGTCATATAAGATTGTCTCCGTTTTTGCATTCTACTGTATCCTACTTGTCAGCTTTGGCCGTACTGGAGATTCATGGAGCCCTTTAGTTAAATATGTGCAACGGAGTGATTGCAAGGTCTCCCTTCTCAATGGCTGATTCAGGTCTCTTTTCTGCATTTGGTATGCCCTCTTCTGTTCCATTGTTTGAAAAGCGGGAAATGCATCAGAAATGTTACTGCAAGCAGCGGTGGGGACACTGGCTGCTGCTAGAGAATAATGCAGGCTTTCCGCATCTGTTTCAAGTTGGGGTAATGAAGATGTTGAGTACGTGGAGAGGTTCATAAGATCATTAGGCTCCCTCACCTCACCCGCATTTGCATTAGTCACAATAATTCCAACATTCACTGATCCCTTTGCAGCCTGAGGGATGTCAAACTGACTAGTTTGGTTTATACCTTGACCTGACGCCTGGTTACCTGCTTCAGTGGTGAAGCCATTTGTGGCTGTCTCATAGGACTCTGATCCCGAATTTGGTGGTGGCTGGTCCTCTGAAACAACCAACGGTGGAATTGTCAAATTATCAATACATTTCTTCATTTGGATTTAGTTGATTTTTTTGGGAGTGGTTGATTTTTTGGTTTCTTTGGAATTATGACTTGTGTTCTATCAACACGTTTTTTGGATTTACGCTTGCAGTGGTTGAAATAAATGATAAGTCGCTTCGGTCGTCGGCTCAGGTATTGCCAAGTTAGAATTATCCTCAGGCTGGGGAGAGTCAGAAGATGGCACAACAATTCCTTCTATAATCTCTACATTTTCTTCTATGATCTCTACAACACTGTCAGAGGTCTCCATTGCGACATGTCCATGGTGTAGACTCCTTATTGGAGCACACTAAACTTGTGGGCATTCCGAGACGCTCTCACTATGGTGAGTCATCTCTGCCGCCAAACAGTCTATTTTGCCATAATTAATTTGAGAGCTTCACAGTTCTTATCAATTCTTTGTGTCTAAGGTTCCATGAATTTTTGCCAGGCATACAGCTTAGTGTTAATTGCACATAGAGTAGTTTCTATCATTAGGTTTGCAAAGTGTGCAAGTCCAAAGGATGGTCTTGGAGTGGGCCTAATAAATGAACCAGCCGATGAATTTGATGAAAAGGAGGAGTTTACTCTATTTGCAGTATCTGTTACCAGAATTGGTGAGTTTGATGAATTGGGGATCGGACTAGTGAGGGCCAGTCCGCTTTTGTTCTTATAGATGAGCCGATTCATGCCTAGCTTTATCATTGCACCAGTGAGACAGTATAAACATCATACATGGATTGTGATGGAGGAATATCTTTTTTTGATTGACGTTCAAACTGACTTTGGACTGCATTAGGTTCCACCTGAGTAACTTCTACCATATATCTAGGTGGGGTGTGCAGTGATATTTCCTATATATCTATCTAGTTGCTCTGGGGGCTCGGGCCTTTATGACCTTATGGGTGCAAGGGAAGGTTCTCCAGTGCTATTAGTAAGCTCCTTAGTTCGGAGTACTTACAAGTACAATATGGGACGGGAATCATATTCATCACTTAGATACGTCATAACATTTCTCCCTTTTGGATCTGCACGGCATCAAATTCTGTTTTAAAAAGAACTTGTGCTCGTTATCCAGTGTTACCGGTGTAAGACACGCAAGGACATCTAAGTCTGTGGGCTGCGAGATATGCCCTGCAGTTCCTAAATCGGCCACTTGAGAGTCTATACTTTCATGCTGGCGGTTTATTTCATTCTTTCTATGCTGCGGTGCTAAATCTGAACCACTAGATGTTATTTGAACAGTGTAAGTTAATTGGCAGAATCTCCTAATGTCACTGCTTGTGTGAATTGAGCATTTGGTTACCGCTCCAATAAACCCTAGAGGCAGGTTTACATTACGCTCTTGTGAACAATTACCTGGGGTTGTAATAGTGGTTGCTTTCACTGGCATCGCCAATGTCAATTTATAGGCAGCCATTGCACCTTCGCAACTATGCTTTTATGTATCCGATGATTGACAATGTTGGCCCTATTCCAACGTGTACTTTCTTTTTCTGACCAGATATACAACAGTATGGGCTTGGGAAGGTAGAGGAAGTCTTCTCCCATAACAGCACTCACGGGCACTTGGCTTGTAATATATTATAGTCTGTATTCATAAATATAAACAAAGTAGTCATGTTCTCACTCTCTTCTTTAGCATTTATGCATATTCATTATCTTGTGGAGATAACATTTGAGCATTAACATTGAATAATCAAGCAATATACAGTTGGTTATAATCGCAATACAACAGTGGTGTACATACGCATCATCCTACTGTTATGAAATGTTAAAACTAAGAATTCCTCACCAATGTTTCAGCATATATTTTTGCCCAGTAAAACATAAGCAAGCCAGTGTACATGTGAGGTAATGCAAACCAATCTCTGAATAACCTATTAGGTGAAAAAGGATTAAAAACCCAGCCAAAAAAGCCCATGGCCTCTGTAGATAGTTAATTAAGAACCACCTTAAAAGTGGACTGCAGCCAAAGATCTAAGATATATTTTGAAAATAAATGGGTAAATGTGGCTTACTTTAGCCCCCATGTTCCTAATGCACTCAGCTTGTGTGTTTTCCATTGAACACATTAACCTCATAATGCATTATGAGCAGTTTCTGTTGTGTACTGTATATTTTCAATTGTGCTTGAGAATAGAAGGCTGGTAACGTCTATAGTTGTAATTCACATTTGTGAAATGTATCTCTGTCAAAGTTAACAAGAATGTTTCATATGTGGATGCAGGCTAATGTGGTGTGGTCTGGAGTTTATAGTTGATCATATAGGCATATAATACAATGTTTACACCTGGGAATTGCAGATGTTAGGTTTCTGGGAGACATAGGCGTAGATAAACATGAGGACATATCGTTGAGTTTAACTGGGACTGGGTGTTCCTCCTGTTTTTTGAGTCATTTATAGCTACTTGATGAAAAACATGGTGGAATGGTTACCTCAAAGGTCTCTGTGTCCAGTGTGGCAGGGATGCAGAATACCATGTTTGCAGACTTTAGTTGCATGCTGGGAGAGTGACAGAAAAGAAAATGTGTGTTGATAAATGTTCAATTGTAAGAAAGTTTTTGGATGTCAAGATGGATGAAATGTAGCTATATGGAGGTACTGGGATGTATGCCAGAGGGGAAATTCAAGATAATGACAAGAAGGGTGGCACATGAAATGGATAAGTGCAAAGAGGGGAAAGAGCAAGACTTGGAAGCATGAGCAAGTGACAAATAGCAGGGTCGGCCATTTTGAAGAGGGTTTGTCGAATGGTAGGGGAGGCTATGAGAGTATTTAGAGATTCTAAAGAAAAAAAAACAAGATAAATAAAAGAGGAAAAGGAATAAAGTGGATTTCCTCCAATTGAATGAAGGAGCAGGTTTATTGGCGAGACTTCTTTCCTAATAGGTGCGAAATTCCATCCGCTGGAACGTTTACAAACATTATGAAAAATAGACCCTGCCAGGGGGGGCATTAACAAAACCCAGTCTGTGATAAGATGTAGTGTTCACGTCTAAATGCCCTTAAATGTATGACAGTCCCCTTACAGCTGGGAAACGTGTCATGACTCCGCAGCCTCTTGAAAAGCAGACTAACCAAACTGTTCACAGCGAGTTCAAATGTCATATTTCCGTTTCCAAGACGTGTCGGCACCCGTGTCTCGGGATTCCACACACAGGGCTCATGTTGATGTCCGCCCACGACAGACAGACCTTTCGAATTCATATTCTAGCGGAACAAAAGGTTTCCAGAGAACAAGGGCTCCGGGTCCTATTTTTAAATACCAGAGAGAAAGCGAGGCAGACGGGGGTCAGGACATGTCGGCTCCGTGAAAAGGCTGAGGGCTAATCGCGTTACGGCCCCAAAATCAAAGCACAGCCAGAACGCGTGCTCATTGGCTGCAGTTAAAGAGCCTGCCAGATTTTCACGCGTGAATAAAAAGTAAATTCCCTTATCACGTTTGTTCAAACAAAAACCACTCTAAATTGGCTTTCTGGAATTGTGCACCATGCAGTCAAAGTCATATGGCTGCAGGCAAGAGACGAGATGTGTGCAGCAGGCCTGAAGGCGGCTGTGCACACTTCACTGCACCCCCTTTTGTAACGTTGTATAAATATAATTACCCACGCCTTCTCCTATACAGCATGCGATATACCAGAAGCCTGCATGATAGAATATATCCAATGAACATGCTTTGCTGCACAGTGTTCTTTTGATGTCACTCTATGAGAGCAATAGTAGGCAGAACGTTGTAACTTATTTCATAAACATGAGTCTTATTATTACATAGGATCACATCAATGTATATGTAAGCGCATGTAAAGTTATCTATCATTAAGGAAGAACAGTTCATGGCAAAAATACCTTACTATACACTTTTTCCTCTATATAATTCTATAAGCAGTACAGTACCTCAACTCTGTGTGTCTATCCACCGTGACTGTAGAATTTCCGATGCAATATTCATTTAGATATCTCTGAAAAAGAGCACTTGATGGCATTATGTCCTGGATGCAGAATCTTTCCTGTATATTATGGAATATAACTAAAACGATCACAGCACACTTTGGCAGAGTAAGCAGTCTGCACAGTTCCCTATACACTGCTCTCTATAAATCAACAAATATTAACATATAAGGGAGAGCTTCCTCACTTCATATGATTTCATATGTATTATTCTGTAGGTCTCAAAATACCAGAACCTTGCATGGCACAAACACCTGACTATATATTGTGGGGTGAAACCAGGGGTCAAGTCCAAAAAATTAAAGTAGGGGGACTCATCAACAAACGCAATGGGATGTGACGTCGCCAGAAATATCATATTAAGGTGAAATTTGCACATATCATTGAATTGGCTTTGAATAACCACCCAAATTGCACAGGACGAATGGCATTTGACTTTCATAAAATCAACACACACAGAAAACCAAGAAAGAACATTTTCTTCTAATAGTGTTTTTGAAAACATTAGGGTGGTAATTCATAGATGTCAGCGCAGAGGCAGTGCAAGCGAGCAGCGCAGAGAGGGAACATGCGCCAGCCGTGTGCGCTAAACAGCATTCTGGCGCACCTCGTAATCATGGAATTCCCAAGCCATTTGGAGCGCTGGCGCAGAGAACATCCCGCAGCGCCAGTTATGCCCCCAAGAACGCCCCTTGCGCAAGGAAAAGGCATTGAAATCCCCAATGCAGCGCAAAGGGCAGTGCCAAACCTGCACCAGCTTACAGGGCCGGATCACTGTAATTGCGTGAAAATACTACACGCACCCCGCTCATGGCACCCAAAAGCGTGAAAATGTACTGGTGCAACCCTCGGAATACACGTACCCCGCTCGTGCCAGGTAAATTGCGTAGCAAAAGCACCCCCCCTGTGGCGGGGGCTGCCTGCGGGGCATGCCCAGGGTGGATGGGTTGCCTGCGTGTATTTCGGGGGTACGCGGGGAGTTTCACACACGATAGACCTTGGGCGAGAGCAGGCTATGTGTATTTTGGGGGTGCATGGGAAGTTTCACACGCGATACTCCAGGCGAGAGTGGGGTACGTGTATTTGGGGGTATACGGTCAGTTTCACGTGCGATAGGCCTTGTGTGAGCTGGGTACGTGCATTTCGGGGGTGCGCGGGAAATTTAACACGTGATAGGCCTTGTACGAGCGGGGACGTGTATTTGGGGGGTGTACGGGAAGTTTCACATGCGATAGGCCTTGTGCGAGCGGGGTATGTGTATTCAGGGGGTGCGCGGGAAGTTTCACACGCGATAGGGCTTGTGCGAGCGGGGTACTTGTATTTAGGGGGTGCACAGGAAGTTTCACACACGATAGGCCTTGTGCGAGTGGGGTATGTGTATTTCAGGGGTATGCAGGAATTTTCACACGAGATAGGCCTTTTGCGAGCGGGGTACATGTATTTGGGGGATGCGCAGGAAGTTTCACATGCGATAGGGTTCGTGCAAGTGGGGTACGTGTATTTCGGGGGTGTGCGGGAAGTTTAACCCCTCCCCATGCCCTGCAGGCAGCCCACACCACAGGGGACTACCCTACAACCCTCACCATGCCCTGCAGGCAGCCCGCATGGCACCATGCACTTGTGAGCACACTTGTGAGCCCCGACTCATGTCCCCCACCCATCCACCCACCCCCAGTGATGTGCACGTGTTAGGGAGAATTCTCATTTCATGGCTAATTTCCCTTACCTAGTGAGTCCCTCAGCAGCTTTGCTGGTTCCCTGGAGTTGTTTCTTTTCCACTTGGTAAGAGTGTGAGCTTTTCACCACTATTACTTGTATTTTGCTATGTGTTTTTACCTGTTTTTGGGATTGTGGGCTCTGGAGTACAACACTTCAGTAGCCCCCTTCTTTGTGTGTGTCACACAGCACCTTCAGTGCCGTGGCACAGGGTTGTCTTTGAGACTTCCCCCGACTCCATTTCTGAGGCTGACTACAGCCCCACAGAAAAGGGTAAAGTTGCCATTAAACTTACTTAGTCAATCTACCACAGATCCAGTACACCCCATTTTTACATGGAGTACTGGAAGGGTTAACTCTTAACTCTTTTCATCTGTAACTCTTAGAGCATTGTTTCGCTCTTTTAACATTTGGACATGGCTGGTGGCATCTATCCTAACTTTTCTACCGCGATTATATTAGATAAACGTGGTATTGTTCTTGGCTATTAAATTAGCCTCGAACATAAAACCTGCTTGACCAAATCGGCTTTCTTTTGGCTCCGGTTGGGTTTATTCGCCATGTATTTTCGTTAAATTCCTTCTTGTGTTTTACTTTGCGCGGAAAACTAGGTTTGCCTTCTTTGTTCACTGTCTTTTAGCTGGCTTCTGCTCAGAAGCCCTCCTGAAGGCTCCTGGCTGTCTAGGTGGGCTGAATGTGAGGGAGGGGTGTAGTCACCCCCTGCACAGGGTATCCTAAGAAATCCAAGTCGTACTTTGTCATGATTGGCCAGGGTAGTTGTCCAGGCTGGACAACCCCCCTGCTGGGTGATTGACAGCCAGGCTGTGTGAATGGGTTTTTTTTCGCATAAAAGGCAGGTGTCTTGGGCTAGAAGTCAGAGAGTCGCCACTGGAACTACAAGGAACCGAAGAGAAGCGTAGAGAACGACGGCTGCTGCAACTACCCCGTCTCGGTGAAGCCCTGCTGCCGTCCTGAGCTATCTGCCCTTCAGCGGCTAAGAGGAGATTCAGTCCGGAGTTTTCTTCCCTTGAGCCTGGTGGGGCTAACCAGCGAGTATCCTCTTCCTTGGTCGAAATCGCAGCACACAGCTGTAGTGGTCCGGATAGCCATTTGAAGAGCCTCTCCTGTGTTTTTAAGGAGTGCACCTTTTATTCGTTGTCCCTGTTGCCGTCTTCATCCCTGAGTGGTGCAGCCCCCTTCAGATGTCCTCCTTCACAACGAAGCTCCAGGAATCGTGGGTCTGCGGGAAACCAACAGGAACAACTGCCAGGGCACCAGCTGCACCATTGGAATAAGGTACTGTGTTCTGCTTGAGGAAACAGGGTGAACCCCTTTTCTTCATTTCCAAGGCTTGCCCTTGTCTTCCCTCCTTTTTATAACTTTTGCTTCCGAACATTGACAATATCGAAGTACTCTTGGCTACGTTGAATCGTGAACTATCTGACTGTGTGATCTTCGGCAACAGGTCCCAGTGTCACTTGACCCTGGCTCCGGCCCTTTGACTTTTGAACTCTTGTCTATGAGTGTTTCTCGATTCTGTCTGTCTAACCAAAATATTGCCTGTGCTGTTTGCCTCCAACTGCTTCTGAGTATCTCAGGTGCTAAGTGTGTTTTTGCCCCGGTAGCATTTCATGTCACGGATACACGTTTAGTTAGTAGACCGAACTGTCAAAAAGAGATCGCAATCATATTCGTGGTAACGTGTTTTGTGCATAACACCGGTTCATTCAAACACAGGGTACTTACCTTGAGACATAATGTACAAAGTCAATTGGTTAGTTGTAGTATATTTAACGTGTGGTTTTTGTTTACGTTTAATAGGAGTGTTGTGTTTATAACGAATGGTTTAAAAATAAATATACTTATATTTTTCTACCTGAAACCTTGAGTCAGTGTTTGCTTGAGTCACAGTAATTGTGGTCCCTTTGTGTAATCTCTGCTACTGCTCATATTCTCTTGAGATAAGCCTGGATGCTCCACCACTGTTACCACTCTGACATAGTAGTACAGGCTTGTAGCAAAGGTAAAACTTGTATTGCCACCGGTACTCTTAATTGTGTGTAGTGGTCCCTACGGGCACTGCACAGGATTCTGCCTAACAGCACCTGCCAGCAGGCCCAGACTCATGTCCCCCACCCACTCACCCACCCACCATTGACGGGCACCTGCCAGCAGGCCTGACTCATGTCCCCCCACCCACCTACCCACCCACCATTGAGGGGCACCTGTCAGCAAGCCCTGACTCATGTCCCCCGCACCCCCACCCGCCCAGCAGTGACGGGCACCTACCAGCAGGCCCCGACTCATGTCCCCCCACCCACTCACCCACCCACCATTGAGGGGCACCTGCCAGCAGGCCCGACTCATGTCCCCCCACCCACTCACCCACCATTGAGGGGCACCTGTCAGCAGGCCCTGACTCATGTCCCCCTGCACCCCCCACCCACCCAGCAGTGACGGGCACCTGCCAGCAGGCCTGACTCATGTCCCCCCACCCACTCACTCACCCACCATTGTCAGGCACCTGCCAGCAGGCCCCAACTCATGTCCCCCCCAACACGTCATCACGATCCACACTCATGGCCCTTAAGGCCACCCAAATCCCACCCCACGCCACCCCAGTCCAAACACCCAACCAAGTGTTCCATCCACCCCACATTAAAATCCCCATGTTATGATAGATCCCAAATGACAAGTATGCACATCAATATATTCCGTCACACACACACACACACAATCGGTGCAAGTGAATGAGAAAACCCACATCGTGACATGCATGAAACCAATGAGAGAATACCACACAAAGGAAGATTGAAACCAAAATTCATTAAATACAAAAGCAAGGGAATGAAAGAAAATCACACAATAAAAGAAATAATACACAAAAGGCTGCATGTTCAAAATGAATGAAAAAATAAGAATGCTGATTCAGAATAAATCCAAATTAAAAAGGCTCCAAAGCGTTCGTCAATCAAACCGAATCTGAAGGTAAACAAAATAGAAAACCATTCCTCCATGGGTAAAAAAAAAATCAATGAAGTCAAATGCAGGGCATCATCAAACTCCTGTTCAACGTCCTGGAGGTGGGCCTGTTCCCTGGCCCCGAGGTCTCGCAGGGATAACGCCATGTCCACCTCCAACTCCCTGCGAATTTCCTCAAGGCACTCAGACTGCCTCAGCGCCCGGCGCATGGAGTTCTCCTCCCTGACCATTGTGAGCCATGCCTCTACCACCCGCCGCCTGTTTGCTGGCCCACCCACTGCCACACGGAAGACACTCCCAATCCAGGGTTCTCCTGCCTTCCGGCCGATGCCTGCCCCTTTGATGTTGATGGCCCCGAGCCATCATTGCTCCCACCTTGAGGCTGCTGCTGCCGTGCATGTGCCCTGCCTGTTGATGCCTGCACATCCTCCTCCTGCTGGGGTCCAGTTGTTGGGTTAGCCACCCCTGCTGGTCCTCTGACTCCCGGCTGTGGCAAGGATGTGTCCTCCACCAGCCTGGACGCTGGGTCAGAGGCAGCTCCACAGGGTGCCCAGGAGATACTTGGGCCGGAGGATGGCACGGAGGACAACTGGTGCATAGGGGTTTCAGTTGAGGAGGGGGTCGGTACAAGGTCCAGCAGACGGAGGAACCCAGCACTGGTGACCCGTCCTAGTAGGTCGACGCGGTCAATGAGGCATCCCAAATAATGTGCAGAGTCCTCACGAAAACCCTGCACGTCATCCCGGATGACACGTTGATGCAACGCCACCCCAGCCAGGACAGGCTCAACACGTTCCCGGATTGCCACGTCCGCAGGGAGAGGAAGGCCAGTTGTTGTTCACGCATCCCCTCTCTGAGAACGGGTCTGGACGAAGGCATCCCTGCTGGTGCGGGATGATGCAGTCACAGGATCGGGGACAGAATTACACACAGGCACCTCTGCGGCCTCCTGTGCTGCCCCTGGACTGAACCACTAGCACCAGTGGAATCCCCCCTCCAGTCCCCGTTTGTGGCCCTTCCACGGCCTCCTCCTCAACCAAACCCCCCACAAACCTGGATGACTCTGTGCCATCTTCCTCCATAGGTCCCTGTGGGGTCTCAGCTGCCCCTTCTGCTGCTTAGGAGCCCACCTCTGACCTCCGCCTCTTGAACCTACCCTCGGCAGCTGTGGCCACAGACACGGCACCAGACTCCTTACTCCCGGACAAGATGACAACCTAGGAGGGGAGCTGGGCTTTGCGTCTCCGGCTGGCGGTGCGATCCCTGTCGTTTTGCTCCACAGCACGGTCTCGGCCCTCTTCATCAGTTGACACTGCAGACACAGGCATCAGGGCACTGTACAATGGTCTGATACACACGTGACAGTTGCACATGAGTGGCAGTGTGAAACTTCACACATGGCATCACACTCCCCAACACACCTATCATTTCAACCCACACACATGTGCAAATTAACAGGAATGTTGCAGCAGGCAGCACCATCCATACACATACAACAGCATGAGCATCTGAAGGTTAGCCTGACATCACATGCAACACGGGGAGTGCTGAACACATGCACACATGCCACCAGACATACATGCATCTGTACATCTCCACCACCTGACGCAGTGAAATCATCGGCATCCATGTCGCATCTGCCAATCAGCCTCCTACATGTCGGTGTCACATGCATCCATGGTGTATCACAGTGGCACACATGTCAAATACACACACACGCACATGTACATTGTGCACATATATGAAGGTGGAATCAGCATCCATGTGTCACACCACAAGCATGCCACAGTACATACACAGATATGTATACATGTGTGCATCCACCCATGCATTTGGGCATCATGCATTTGAACACATACACCATTGATGTGCCTCACACATGACTGGACTCACATGCGGCAGGCTCATGTCCCTGTACATACACATCCATACATGGGCCATTCAAGACATAGATTCAACCTGCACACTCCTGGCACACCTCAACATGCACTGCATCCAATCAGTACGCATGGACACTTACCGCTCGACTCCGGACGGGTCTGCCTCTGAAGGACCTTGAGGTGGAGCATTGGGTGTATGCATTCCAGGACCCTCATCTGGATGTTGGTAAGGCGGACCCGGCACCCCTCTGTATGCGCTGCCTTCAAGAGGGGCCTGGCCTTGCTGAGGGTCCTGGACCTGAAGTCCTCCCAGCGCTTCCGGACGTGTTGCATGTCACGGGCTGCCACTCCCTCCTCGTTGATGGCAGCCATGATGTCCTTCCAGATCCTCTTCAATCCTTCATTGTCGGCGTGTGAACTTCCAAAGAGGGCATTAGGACTTGCTCCACCAGGATGACAACTTAATTGGCACTGAAGCTGGCAGCCCTCTGCCTCTCTTCTGTGGGGTTGCCACTGGTGCCAGATGGTTTTGTGTTGGACATTGCAACCCCCAAGGCAGGTGTGGGTGGGCAAATGGGTCCTTGGGCTGGACTGTGGAGCGATGGAATGCCAGTCGGGAGTCTTCTGTTCCAGCAGGGGTGGTCACAGCAACTGGACCCCTGCAGATTGCTGACGTGCAGGCACCAAACAGCAGGGCACGTGGCTAGCAGGCAGGCAAGCAGCAGCAGATGGCAGGTGGAAGTGTGCTCGGGGCTATGGGGGGCAGGAAAATGGCCTTCTGGGAAGGAGTGCGGTCTTCCGTGTGTTGTTGCATGGCCAGCTTGATACAGAGTGATTTGGCACGTGAACAAAAGTGCACGTCAGCGTGTAATTCGAGGAGAGACCCTTAGTGCATAAAAAACTGCACATCCGGGGGTCACTGCGTGTAATTGAAGGAAAGGCCCTTAGCGCGTACACGCGTAAGTGACGTTGCACGTGTGGGCTGGGTTAAAAGGTACGCGTAGGACGCCATTTTCTTGTACGTGCTTTTTGTGGATAGTGAGCGGGTGATTCCAGTTCGTACTTCTTGTATACTCAGACAGCGTTCACTTCTCCTTTTGGGGTGGGTGTTGCAAACGCGCACATGTGCATATTTTTCACGTTCTTTTTCCAGGCAGACGGTGAGTCGTGCACATATTTTTCAACTGTATTTGCCCCGTGTGTCGTGTACCCATTCAGAGGTCATTGTAGCCTGCACGTACCACGCGTACGCTTCTTTTTGTGTTTCTGAGTGCCACAGCATAGTGCGGTTTCTTTATTCCACGCACGTGGGCTACCAGGGGTTGCGTGCATGTTACATTTTGTTTTCGGGTGCCTGAGCGTTGCGTGACCCGTCATCTTCCCCCAGGGGTCACAGACAGCCTTGCTAGAGCACTAAGGTACGTATTCCATCTAGTACCCTGCCCCTTTCACCGCAATTGCCCAGGACAATTGTTTACTGCACCTCCCATTCGCACAAGAACATCAGTGCCATGGTTGGGAGGCGACCAAGCGGTAAGGGAGGCAAAGGTGGCCGACCTCCAAGAGGTGGGCCCCGTAGGGGACGTGGCCAGGATGTGCAGGATGGCCCAAGAGGCCAATGTGTGGAGTACCAATCAGGGACAACTATGCCCCCCCAATGGGTCGGAGAGATGTAGATGACACCATCCCAGCTCAGGCCTTGTTAACCCGGCCCATATTGACAACCGAAACAGCAAAGGATGACTCCCAGGCTAACCAAGTCAAAGCCACGTGTGGCGGTGAAAGTTGCTGTCACCAGGCCCTGTGGATCTGGGGCAGCAATGTCATCTGCTGCCCCAAATAGGCAGGGTGAGGAGGCTGCAGTGGCAGCTGCAGCTCAATCCACCCCAGCTCCGATTCTCCCAGCCGGGACAGTGTTGGTCCAAGTCTATCACATCGAGTTGGTCCTGCCAACATCACCCAGCAGCCAATGCCTGCAGTGAAACCTTTGGTCATCGTGCCTTTGGCTACTTCCAGTGCCCAGTCCACCTGCGCTTCAGACCCTACCAACCAGAGCGGCATAAGCCACTCAGGGTCGGCACCACCTCCCAAGAGGAAGAAGGGTGCTCTTGCGGTACAGGCTGGGACCCCAGACACGGCTCCCCCCTCCGGCACGTCAAGGAAGCGTTGTTTCAATGATGTGGAACTAGACGCACTTGTGGGCTACGTGTCGGCCAATGGCCGCAAAATGCTGGTGACTGCAGGGTACAAGACTACGACTGCTCAACGACTGCTCAACGTAGGGCCCGCTGGCAGTGCTTCATGGACCGGATTAGTGTCCTTGAATTTGTCAGGCACATAGCTGATGATTGCTATAAGCGGTCGGTGAAATGACCTCAAACGCAGAGCAAAGAACAAGCTGGCTTCCAATGCCTCTACTCTGGTGACTAGCAGTGGGTCTCCACCAGTGGAGGAAGTACTCACAGAACATAAGTCTATCGCTGGAGCCTTCATCACAGAGGATCAGATCCAAGGCATGAGAGACCTACCAGATCATGAGGCAATGTCCGGTAAGTAGCCAGGCATGTGTGTGAAAACCATGTGTATGTTGCTTGGGTGATGGGCTCTGATTGAGTGCCAAGTGAGGCTGTATAGTTATGACTGCTATGGGTCAGCCATGTGGTGCGTCCAAACCATAGCTCGGCCTTGGGTTTGGATTTTCAAGTACCCCTTCAGACCGCAGTTGACAATTTGCACCTGATTACTGCACTTGCCCTTCAATGGTCATCTTGCCACAACATTGTTCATTCTGCCTGATTGATGAAATCCTTTGCATGTTTATCACACATTCTTGTGCCCTTCTGCCCCAAATGTAACATACTTCTGACATAGATTACACCCCACAATGGCCCACTTATGTTTTCTTATTATGGGAATGATTTAATCAATCAGGCTGACTGAGTAATGTGCACCTACACATGGCCTGCACACAATCACTTAGGGGCCCTGTTTAAATGTTGAACATGACAATTGTCTTCTGTCATGTCGAAGTGACCAACCATTGATGTATCCATGTACCTGCCTTCAATGCATTAGTGAACACTGGCTTTGTTGCAGTGTGTGGCACATGCATGTTTTGTCACACTATTTTGCATGTTCTATTTCATGATGTCCCTCTCACATGGATGGGTGACAGTACTGATATGCTACCATCTGGGTGTCCTTGTCAAATCTGCCATGGCTATGCTATGTGCCATCTGTGAGCTGGCATGTGTCATGTATGTGGATTGTCCATGCCACTAACATGCTAATGTGTGATGCCAGTGCTATCCAGCATGCAGCATGTGTGTTGCTTTTCCATGTTGGAGTCCTCAGTGTCTGCTTTTTGCTCCCCTTCCAACTCATTGCCAGTGCATGCATGCCAGAGTTATTGTCATGTGTGACATGTGTCATTTATGTACTGGATGTTAGCCTCGTCATGCCTCTGTGTGTGGGCTATGGTGCTCATGCCTGTTTTCGTTACTTTTCTTTTATGTTTTTGCAGGTGATGATACACTAGATGCTGTTGCGGAGGAGGAGATGGTACAGAGGCAGGAGTACTTATAGCCACAACCAGGCACCAGTGGAGGATGTGGGGTGGTGGTGGGTGAAAACCCATTACTCCTACAGACCATACTGTCCATGGGTGTCTCTGGATACACCTCCAGAGACCTCTATGAATCAGGTGCTGAATCTGACATTGAGATATATGTCCCGTCGCAGGTGAGTGTTTCTGGCAGGGATGCTGTTCTGTCCAACCCACCTGCACTGGGGGTAGACCCCTCTATGGGGCATTCAGTGTTGGAAAGTCCACCTGTGGCAGTTACGGATGCAGGGTCACAATCCAAAATATTTGCTCCTGTTCCTGGGCCAGCAGATAAAAGGAGGAATGCCGTCCTGCAGCCTCAGGCAGTGCCAGCACAGCAAGGTGCACATCACCTTGCCCCAAACAGGTGTGGTGCCCGCCAACGCGGTGGCCGTGCGCCATCAGGCAATACTGTGTGGGAGAACTCCATGTACACTATAGCAGCACAACAGGGGGCATCGTGTGAGATGATGGCTCAGGCCGTGGATAGGGTGGCCACTTCCATTCTCCCCCCTGAAAGGCAGGTGGAGCTCCAGCAGCAGGCAATTTGCCACTCACACAGGGAGGACATGGTGGAGTCCACCCGGGACAAACAGGCTGGACTGCAGACCTGTGCCATATCTGCAGAGTCACAGGCCCACAGGGATGCCCTGAGGTTAGAACACAGGTCCCTCAGAGATACTCTGGGTGAACTTGAGGTGTCCAGGAGTACAAGGTCAGAACAGCAGCTGGAGCAGCTGACAAGCACACTCTCAGCTGAGTTCCATGCAACCCGTGAGGAGATCCGGGCATCACGCAAGGCCTTGCAGGCAGAAATGCGTGCTACCCGTGAAGTGCTGCATGGGGATCTCCGTACCATCATCCTGCAGAACCAAACCTTTCAGACCCACATGCTTGCTGCCATGGAGGAGCATGCCAGGGCTTTGCGTAGTCTTCCTCCCATATCACGCCCACCTTCTGATTTACCACCAGAGGGTGATGACAGCAACGGCAGTTCTCCCACTGTAGGGTAGCCGTGCAGGCCATTAGCCCATGGAGGTTTTTTTTTTCTTAACTTCCACGCATGTGGGTGTTGGGGTGCACCTTGTACCTCGTCCCTCCTGGGTGGACTCCCCCCCACCCCGGTCCACATATGGCCATTTTTTATTTTTTTTAATGTATTTTTTATTTTATTTTTCACATTTCATTCCGAGTTGCTAAATGAAAATAGTATTTAATTCATTTGTTATCTTTATTTCTTCTTCTTTTTTCTATTTATTATTTTCTTTTTATTTTTGATTTCTTATTTTGATTTTCATACATTTATTTTTATTTGGTAATGCTTCTGATTTTTAATTTATTATTTAATTTGTTTATTTTACAATACATTTACTTTTGCTTTTTCTATCTTTCATTTGCATTTACACTTTTGTTCATAAACATTTTCTTTCAGATTGTGAATAAATGTTACAATATGTTGCTTGGTGTGGCTCCCGTAGGCATCCACTGTGTATTCCAGCTGGGCACATGCAGGCTTGTCCTGTCTTTGGGTTAGAAACTTGGGTTCCTGACACACATACCCCACCTGCTTCCCCTTTCCATGGGCTTGCAAATGGTGTGACCAAGTGACAGTAACTTACACAGAGGCATTGGGCTCCCATAAGTTGTGTGGGAAGTCTGTGGTCCAAACTGTGTATACATCCCTAGTGGGGATTGTTGTTCATTTCTCCACTGCATGGTGGATTTCTATATGGTTTTACATACAGGACGTTTTGCTTATATACATGTAGCTCCTTCATGTCTTTACGAGCCTGTCTCCTTTGCAGATGCAGTTCATGTTGTATGCAGTACACTGACACATTTGCCTACCAGCAACACTCTGCAGTTGAAAGGGGTCGATGTGCTGCCTTAGTGAGGTTGTGACACTTGCACTACTTTAATTTTTTACTGTCATATGTTGCCACTGTTGGATCCTGTACTGATGTTTTGTCTTGCTGGTAAGTATTTGTTAATGTGTGCTGTTTTTTTTTTCATTGGTGAGAGGCAATTGTCTGTGGCCTGTTTCCATTTGGGGCGGTGCACTTTGTGACACTTGTGTCATGTGATGTGCATTCATTTGGTTCCTTTCACATTGCATGCCATGCCATGGTGTGTTGGGTAGCTGAGATGTGGTTAGGGAGGGGTTGGGTGACATGCCACTATTTTTTGTAGTGTTTTGTAAGGGGGTAGTCCTTCATGCTGCATGAATGTGTGCCTTTTACTGACACAACATTGGGTGTGTTTAAGTAGCTAGAGATGTACACAATGTAGCACTTCCAGGTAAACAATTTCAGGGTGGTATGGTTGTGACAGTTGACTGTGCCTTTTGTCATCATCATAAATTGTCAGCTGGTATATGCCAGGCCTCTGCGCACTCCGCAGGGGTGGGATTTTAGGTGAAGTAATTTGCCACAAGCTGGGTACGGGCTGCCTCACCACATGCCCTTTCATCTCCCATGCGCAGCGGCCGTGCATGTGGTTGGGGGTGTGGGGGCACCACCATGACCACCGGCACGAATTGCCGGGTTGCAACATTGTGCAGGACACATGCCGCCACTATGATCCTGCACACTACTTGGTGTGCATATAGCAGCTGCCCACCAGAGCGGTCAAGGGAGCGAAAGTGTGACTTCAGCACTCCAAATGTGCGCTCCACTATGCTCCGGGTTGCAATATGGGCTGTGTTGTATCTTACCTCGGTTGGTGTGGTGGGGTTCCTTATTGGCGTCATCATGTAGGTGCTCAGAGGGTAGGCTCTGTCCCCTGGGGAGTTGATCATGGTTGTCATTAGTGGGGTTTTCACATTTCTCTGTGTCTGACATGCATGCATGTGCAGAGGCATTTATACTCACCAATTAGCCATGTGTCGCCATGCCGCCCAGCTTCCAGGTCCAGGTGTGACATTCTGAATATGAAATTATCATGGCTGGACCCGGACAGTTGGCATATACTGAGGTGATGATTCCTTTGGCATCACATACAACCTGCACGTTGATGGAATGCCAGTGCTTGCGGTTTCAATAGATGTACTCAGTAGCCCTGGGAAGACGTAGAGCCACATGGGTGCAATCAATGGCACCTAGCACTTTGGGGAAGTGTGCCACCCTGTAAAAGTCCAGGACGACCACCTGCCTTTCTGCAGGTGTTCTGGGCATGTATATGTGCCTGCGGACTGAGGGGCGTGCAGTCATGATGGCCAACACCTGGTGTAGGCAGCGTGACTGTGTGGCCTGTGAGACACTTGTCTGCTGAAATGACCCTGTAGCCAAGAAGTGCAGTACATTGAGCTCCTTTTCCAAGGGGCTCAGTGCTTGGGAACACAGGGTGGGTGATGTGAGGTCATCATCCCACTCCCTGACCAGTTCTCGGGTTATTAGAGGTGGAAACCTGTACCTCCCATACACCTGGTCATCAGGCATCCCAAAAAGGCTGGACCTGGGTAAAAAAATGCAGGGCCTGTCTATCCTCCTCCTCCTGCGGTGTCCCAAGACCACTGCTGCGAGGAACGGTATATTCATCGTAGCGTATGAGCTTGTTTGTTGTTTGCGTGCACTTTTATGCTGCGCTGGGCTGCTTACGCCTGCTTCCTGCTGGCGTACATGTTTCCGGATTAGCGTGTCTTTTTTGGCGCACGGGTTTCCCCTGTTAGACTCCATGAATACGTGTTGTTAGAGCGTGTGTGGGGGTTGCGAACATTTACCTCCCGTACTTCCCCCGTAACACCCACATTTTCACTCTTTGTTCCCCATTCCACGTATTACGCCCAGTGTTCCGCCCACTTTTCTTGTGTGTGCTACACGATGTGCGCTTTCCCTGTGTGCATCGCACATGCCGTTTAGTGATGTGTGCGCCCGTTTGTGCCACCCACAGATTTGGCGCACATCCCAGGTTTTACACACGCAGCGCATTCCATGAATCGATGAACGGCTCTGTGCGTGGCTTTAGCACGCGTGCGCTGCATTTTTCACGCTTGCGCTCCCCTTTTCGGCGCACATTTATTCCATGAATTACCCTGTATAAGGTTTGCATGTTTTAAACTCCAAGAACCAATAGCAATGTTTACCTTGGAACTTGCAGTATTGAAATGGGACATTTCACCTTTAGTTCTTAATTTTTCATCATGTTATATAGTGCAATGATCAAGTGTCTGGCCTGCAAACCTGACAATTGCAGTTCGATCCCTGAGGTTCACTTTAATTTATAAATTCAAAGAGAACATTCAATGTTTCTCATTTTAGCTGGGGGGGGACTGAGTCCCCCAGCGTGTACCCTTGACTTGAGCCCTGGGTGAAACAACAGCCCCAGAGTGGCTGAGATTGAGAGGCCGTGCTGGGCCCCTACTATGAGAGCGAAGCTGGCTTGTGTAACACCCTTTGGAAAATGCAGGCCAGTTCAAAATATTGTTTTCCGATATAAGGCCTAGTAAATGAACAAGCATGGGCCTATTTCAACTTTATTAACGTACAAATGCAGCAGTGCGTGTGGAAAGAAAAGATACATTTGAAACACTGCACATTTGGAAGATAAAAAGGAGGAATGATGCCTGACATTTAAGAAATAAAGTAATGTGACAGATTGCGTTCATCAGGATAAAGAGAATTAGTTTTCATCATATAAAATCACAACATGTAAAAAGAAAGGACATTTCTTTTTGGTAAAAGTGAACACTGGTTTCGTATGTTAACTGCAGCCTATCTGTGTGCATAAAAGTAATAATGAATCTACCTCTGTTCTAATATAGTAGAGAAGAAAGATTGTATTTATGAGCAGCAGGCCTAGGTGTAATACAAAATGTTAAATAGTGAGCACATTGTGTCAATGTAAAATGATATTATTTTAGAATTATGTATATAGCTTGTTTTTCCCCATTGAACTGGAAGATCTGGGCCTCTGAAACTTTGACCTCAAGACCTTTTTCTGAAGACCTCTAGTAGAAGAAGGTCTGGTTTTCAGTTTACATGCTAAAAAATACAGCAGAGTAGATCAGAATTGTGGAGGTGGCAGATAAACCAACCAGAAGTGACCTTAAGGTCAAGTCTCCGCATTAACTGTGTGTGGGCTTCAAACTAAAAATCCTTTGAAGCCCAGGAGTGGAGGGCATGATCACATGGGCCAGCCAGATGTCCTAATCAGGTCACAGAAGAGAAATTAAACCTAAGAAATGGTGAGGGCTGGTGTGAAATTCAGGAACACCTGTGGTGCCTTGCTATTGACTTACATTGAATACATTTTCTTGAATAAAAAGTGTATTGTATATCCCACTGAGCTCATCCCAGGTTCATATCAAAGAGGACCAGAATACCGTTGGGACCATGTAAAACAGAACTTTGGGTCATGGATACAACTTGAGTTATGAGAATAATTATGATTTTGGCATTTTCATAAGTCTGAGGAACTGGAAAATTGGTGAGGTGATAGACTGAGAGATTCATGTTGAAAGGGCAAAGCATCTGATTTGTAACTATTTCGACACAGCAGAAAATCACAAAAAACAGTAGGTCTGCCGAGCAAGGGCATGCAGAGATATGATTGTATTTTCCAACTTGCCCTAAAATCTAGAACTCAAAAATGTATATGTGCCTCCAGTTAACTGAACAATTATGGTAACTGCCATGTTGTTAGATTTGAAGGTCACTGAAAAAGTTAAAACCACTTGTTTTAGGATGATGAATCTTTCTCCTCCCACAACCTCCATCATTCACACCCCCTAACTCTTTGTCCTATTGGAAGGTAGTGGGTGTATTGGAGGGAGCGAGTGGGAGAGAGCTGGCTAATCTGTAGCATGGAAAGTATGATAATAGAGTGTCACCAGCCCGATAAGAGAACAGTTTTCAATCTAAGAGGGACTGGATGGCTTTCTTTCTTTGACTTTTCGACTCTTGGGATCTTTCTTTGGACATTTGATTTTCCCTTGAATTTTTCCACTCTAATTCTGGTGGTAGTCTGCTTCTGAACTCTTGCAAGAACTAGCAGAGAGATCTAGAGAGGTACCAAGGCCTTAAGCATTGCGTGGGAAGCAGAGACTGGGATATCTAGAAGCTAGCTGGGCCTGCCATTTGAGGAGCCAAAGGAAGTCTGGGTGCTGGAGATGACCATTGACAGAAGCCTTTGACCT
Organism: Ambystoma mexicanum; assembly: GCF_040938575.1. Classification (NCBI taxonomy): domain Eukaryota; kingdom Metazoa; phylum Chordata; class Amphibia; order Caudata; family Ambystomatidae; genus Ambystoma; species Ambystoma mexicanum. The sequence goes on along the minus strand of NC_090923.1, from coordinate 206,481,150 downwards.
GATGTGTCCTGTCATCAGAGGAGCCCTGCTTTTTCCCTGGATGCCCAATAACCAAGGCCTCACATGTAAGTAGATTAGTCCAAATGCTAACAAAAGTGTGGGGGTAATCTGCCAGCCTTAATCTTGACCTCACATAACGGTTAGGAGGGTGGAACTGGAGGAGACCTGTGGCAAATTTTATTAAATTCAACTCATTAATTCCACCATAGATAATCAAATTGTGTTGTGAATTGTATTGGGAACTGTTAGGGAGCATTCTCATAAATGTGCTAATTTCCCTTACCTTTTGAGACCCCCAGCAACTTTGGTGGATTTCTAGGACTTTAATTGCTACCTGGAAAGGGTGTGAGCCTTTTTTCCCACTCTTTCATGTATTTTGATGTGTGTTTTACTTTTGTGTTCTTTGGATATGGAGTTTTAGACAACTCCACAGGGATCATCTTTTCATGTGTCACACAGCACCCACCCACAATTCAGTGGCACAGGGATGTCTTTCAGACTTCCCAAGGTTTAAATACCTTCTCTGGGACTGACTAATGTCTCCCAGTGAATGTAAAGTTAAATTGACTGTGCTAGTATTTTTAAATTGCTAGACCTAGCACACACTGCCTTCCACCAGAGTGCTGGAGAGAATACCTAGTATTCCCTATGCCTAGAAAACTCATGTAGCACTCAGATGCTACCCTTTCCTGTCAGAATGGCTGGTAGCAGTGGTATCACCATGATTTTCCTGACCGTGGCCTGTTTAAATGCTCCGGTAGCTAAAATCCACCGGAGCCATGTTTTGCAAGATGGCGTCTAAGCCCCCTCTGTAAAAACAGGTTTCAATCGACTTTTTTTGCCATTTCTTTTTGGAAAGGTCCTTGTAGTGTTTGTCTCTGCGCGCCTCAGGAGGTGCCTGAAACTCCCCGTGCTTAGTCTCCTTGGAGACTTGAATGCACTTTGGCATGATTGTCTGGCTGACTGTCTGGCAAGGACAGCCACCCTGCTGGGTGAGTGGCAGCTAGGCTGGTATGAAAGGGAGAAAACTGTTTAAAAGGCAGATCTCTGGGACTCGGAAGGCAGAGTGTGTTAGGCAGAATCACATGCAGTGCCCTTTCGGAACACTGCATGCACTTAGGACTACAAGTGTAAGCACAATTTCACCTTTGGTATAAGCCTGTACTGCACAGTAAATTGGTAGCGATGGCTGAGCAGCCACACTTATCTCTATTAAGAGTTTAAGTGAGCAGTAGAACAAGTTACACAAAGGACCAACTAATACAGTGATTCAAACAAACACTTACTCAAAGTTTCTTGGTAAAAGAATATACATTTATTTACTTAATCAGTTTGAAAACATTACACTAGCAAGAGCAGCTCAATATCACACACTAATAAACCACAAATACACAACCGATAGGTAAATGAACAAGTTTAGCTCTCCTGAAGTGGGAGCAAAATGGCACTTCATATACTTTTAAAAGGAGTATAAAGACAAGGATATAAGAATCAACAGCACAAATGCATTCATGGGTAGGGCAAAGGGTTTCAGTAAACTACAACCAGCAATTCATCTCATAGGCTTAGGCCAAAGTCAATGGTTCAGAGTCTTTGTATTGGATAGCACAGTTCTGGTAGTAACAGTAAAGTCTCTGCCACAGAGTTTAGAAGAATTTGCCTAGGCGAAAAGTTTCACGAATGTTTAGGGAAGGACAAGCCTACAAAGTTGAGGAAAGTTTCATGCACTTTCTCGATGGCCGAAAAGATTTCTGGACCGTGCTTGCACAGTACCTTGTTAGTGAAGAAGAGCTGTAGCTGAGGCAGTTGTTCCTGGCAGTTCGAGCAGATCTCGCTGTTCCTGAGCTTCAGTCATGGGGACAAGAAGGAGGACGTCAGGAGGTTCTTGCACTGCCCAGGGATGAGGGCAAAAGCTTAGCAAGACGTTGGTTTAAGGTGTGAGTGCCTTAAAGTACACAAGCTGGTTTCCTTCCCTCTGGCTATTGGTTTTCAACAGCACTCTGATGAAAATTCGACCAGATGGGGATGGTGTCCAGGTGGCTTACGAGTTGGTTGTTCCCACCAAACTCAAAGGAAGAAATTACCCTGAAGGGCTTCTCTGTCAATTGGAGTTTCAGGCAATTCGGATCTGCAGCAGGGCTTCACCGGTCGTCCAGGAGTTGCAGCAGTCCTCTTCATTCAGCTCATCTTCGGTTCTTTCATTCTAGTGGTCGACTCTGCTTTCCAAGTCCGAGAGACCTGCTTTTAAACAGTTTTCCCCCATTCATTCCAGCCTGGCTGTCACTCACACGGCAGGGTGGCTGTCCTTGCCGGACAGTCAGCCAGCCAATCACGCCAGAGTGCATTCAGGTCATCCTAGGAAACTAAGCACAGGGAGTTTCGGACACCTCCCTCACATCCTATCCACCCCAGACACTCAGGTGCCAGAGGAGGGCTTCAGCACATAAGTCTGCCAAAGGCCAATGAACAAAGGGACCAAACCTGATTTGGCGTGCAGAGACAAACTCTAGAAGGACCTATTCTAAAAGAAATGGCGAAAAAAGATGACCGGACTCTGTTTTTACATATAGGTCTGGGGTGCCATATACAAAAAAATGGCTGACCTTATTTTTAGCTACCGTTGTTAGCTTATCGGGAAAAATCCAAGTAGTTTGATCTAAACCACTGCCACGAGCCATTTTAAGTAGGAAGGGGTAATATTTGACTTTTAAATAAGTGTTTTGACTCAGGGGAAACTAGGCAACCACTCCAGCACTATATAGGAAGATATTGTGTGCTGGGTCAGTAAATTGAAAAAACTAGTAAAGGCAATTTAACTTTACATGCTTTGGGAGACGGTAGTCAGTCCCAGAGATGGTATTTAAACTTTGGGAAGTCTGAAAGACAACCATGTGTCACTGCACTGAAGGTGCTGTGTGACACACAGAAAAAGATGATGCCTGTGGAGTTGTTTTAAAACTCCATATCCAAAGAACACAAAAGTCAAACACACATCAAAATGTAAGGTTCAAAGTCCTAAAATATAGCAAAAGAGCTGGGGGGCTCTAAGGTAGAAAAATTTAAGCACTTGAATGATAAATCTCCCTAACAGAGTCTACCACTGGAATGAAAGTACCGAAGACGAGCTGAAGGAAGACGACTGCTGGAACTCCTGGACCGTTTGTTTTCCCGGTGAAGCCCTGCTGCAGGTCTGAATAGCCTGAAACTCCCTCGACAGAGAAGCCCCTTCAAGGACGACTTCTTCCCTTAAGCTGGTGGGAACAACCAACTCGCAAGCCACCTGGAAACCATCTCCGTACTGGTCGAATTTTCTTCAGATTGCTGTTGAAAACCGGATAGTCAGTGAGAAGGATACCAGCTTGTGGACTTTAAGACACTCACACCTTAAACATAAGTTTTGCCAAGCTTGTGTATCCCTCCCCATGCAGCACAGGAACCTCCTGACCTCCACCCTCTTGTCCCCATGACTGAGACCCAGGAACAGCAAGCTCTGCAGGAACTGCCAGGAACAATTGCCTCAGCTACAGCTTTTCTTTATTATCAAGGTACTGTGCGAACGCGGTTGAGAAATCCTCTCTGCCGTGGTGAAAGTCCGAGAAACCTTACCAACTTTGGAGTCTTGTTCGCTCCTAATCCGACATATAACTCTACTTCTGAGAACATTGGCAAAGACTTAACCGTTTACTACCAGAACAGTGCTATCCTATCCAAGACACTGGTCCATTGACTTTGGCCCAGGCCTATTGAATTGAACTGCCTTTAATAGTGAACTGAAACTATTTGCCCTGCCTAAGAAAGTATGTATGTTTAATTCTTATACTTTTACTGTAATTTAAAGTTGCTGAAGTACCATTTTGCTCCCACTTCTGGGGAGCCAAACTTGTTCAGAAACGTATTGGTTTGGTACTGTAGTGTATTATAGTGCGATATTGAGCTGCTTATGGCTAGTGGAATGTTTTCTAAATGACTATGTAAAGAAATGAATATTGCTTTATCAAGAAACCTTGAGTAAGTTTGTGTTTGAACCACTGTGATTGCAAGTCCGTTGTGTAACACCTTGTACTGCTCACATCTCTCTTGAGATAAACCTGGCTGCTCAGCCCTGCTGCCACAAAACTGTGTAGTACAAACTTACACCAAAGGTGAGATTTGCTTACACCTGTAGTCTTAATTGTGTGTAGTGTTCTCCCCTTGTGGGGAGAGGGGAAGCTGTGTTGATCCTTAGCTTATTGAATTGAAGTTACATCAAATTATTCCCATATGGATAATATTGGGATCAGTGTTGTTAGAGTTCAAAACTAGCAATGCTCATGGACAGTGTGTTTGAGCCGGTATAGCAAAAACGTACTTGGGTGACTCTCCATTTCTGAAACCGGGGGTGTCCATAATCCCAAAATAAGGAAACTTAATACACTTCCATTCAAGTGAATGTAAAGTGTGCAAAACAAAACTTCCCATTTATTTACTTGCATCCCAAAACGATTTCCCAAGGCGCTGCATTTCATGGAAATAAAAAGCCCAAAACGATTTTCCCATGGAGTTCCTTTACTGACCTTGCCTTTCAATTAAAAAACCCAAAACTATTTGTTTTAATTGTGCCTATTTGTCAAACCCTGCCTTTGAAATAAAAAGCCAAGCAATGATATGATATGATATGATATGGCATTTGTAACGTGCCTATACACAAGTGTTTCAAGGCGCCACGAGGCGGGGTGGGAAACAAGGGGAGACAGACAACGATCCTACTAGGCCAGGTGTCATTCTGATCACGCAAGTGCAAGGGTAAAGGGGAAGGGAAAGTGCAAAAGGGAGTTGGAGAGGGGAGAGTGCAATACAGGGTTAAGAGCATGCAGGATAAATAACAAGGGCCAGCTAGAGGCAAGTGCGATATAAGTGCAGAAAAGTGCTGGGAAGGGGGGCTGTAGGGATACAGACACAGTCCCGTGGTGCAGGGGGTTGCCAGGGAGGCAGTGCAGGGGAGAGTGGCTGGGCCAAGGACCGAGAGCGGTGAGTGGCCCAGTTGCAGATTCAGTGCAGTAAGTTTAGCAGTGGAGAGGGGGAGAGAAGTCAGAGGCAAAGAGGAAGGTTTTGAGGTGCTTCCGGAACCGGAGATGGTTCTCCTCGAGTTTCAGGAAGGCAGGAAGGCTGTTCCAGAGGGAGGCCCCTGCAGCGGAGAGAGATCTGCCCCCAACTCGTTGTTTTTAGAAGCGGCTGACCCTGAGGGAGTTGGAGGCAGATGAGCGAAGAGCTTGAGAAGGAAGATATTTAGGAAGAGAGAGTTGAAGGTATTTTGGCCCAAGGCCCCAGAAGGCCTTGTGGACAATGCAGAGGGTTTTGAACTTGATCCTCGCAGTCACTGGGAGCCAGTGTAGTGATTTCAGTCCTGGAGAGATATGGTCCCTGGGCTTGAGGCCAAGGACAAGTCTCGCAGTCCTGTTCTGGATGAGTTGCAAAGGGCGGAGAGTAGAGGCAGGCAGATTTAGATAGAGGCTGTTACAGTAGTCCAGCTTCCAGAGAACCAGGGCTCTAGAGACAGTGAGCTTCTGGGGGAAGGAGAGGAAAGGAAGGATACAACGGAGGAGGTGGAGCTGGTAGTGTGACTTCTTAGAGACGTCGGATATGTAAGGAGAGAAGGAGAGTGTGGAGTCGAAGATAGGTAGGAGCAGGAAGAGGGCCAAGAGAGGCCGGCCAGAGAGCTGCAGGGAAGGAGGGCGTGGGTGTGCCGATGAGTAGAATCTCAGTCTTACTGGCATTAAGGCAGAGGTCATTGGTGGCACACCATCTCTGGATAGCAGAAAGATAGTCAGAGATGAGGGAAGGAGAAGAGGAGGCCGAGGGTAGTCTGAAAATGAGCTGGGTGTCATCCGCATCGCACTGAAAGTTGGGGCAGCGAGGGGCGATGTGGTGGGCGAGGAGTGCCAGATACGGTTAAACAGCCAAGGAGAGAGGTTAGATCCCTGGAGGACACCACATGTAGAGAAAAATATGTCAGAGAGGAAACACCCCAGTTGGACCTGGGAGGGTCGATTGGAGAGGAAAGAGGACAGCCACGCCAGAGCCTGACCAGTGATACCCAGGTTATCACGGAGACGGTTGAGCAGGGTGGTATGGTTGACGGTGTCAAAGGCAGAAGAGAGATCAAGCAAAATGAGAACACATGGAGTGTTAGAGTCAAGATTTGAGAGCAGGTCCTCACGGATGTTCAGGAGAGCAGTTTCCGTGCTTTTGGCGGCTCTGAAGCCAGACTGATGGTCATGAAGACTACCAACAGATTCAGCATGGAGATTAAGCTGGGAGATGGCTAGTTTCTCCAGGAGCTTGCCCAGGGAGGGAGTGATAGAGATGTTTCCATTGTAGTCCCACTCCCTGTACCATGCCTTCGAATCGGAGGGGTCATATCTAATTGATGCCTGGAGGGTGGACTTTTTTGGGAGAATGGAGTATGGTGCCAAACTAAGCAATCACTGTGTGTTTTGTATTTTCCTATTCATTTGCAATAAATGTGATATAAATTGTGACTGCAAACTTCAAAATATTAGCTGTGTCTTATAGCAACTGGAAGTGCTTTAAATCTATGTTAGTCAATTAGTTCAAGCAAATTGAAATTGTGACATTGTGTTGCACCACAGCGTTGGTGTTTGATGTTTTGGTTGATATTATTATTTGTCAAACCTTAAATAAATATATATTCTTACTATACGCCTGCCTGGTTCCTAGCTCATTGGTGGTACAGAGGGTATTTGCTGGGGTGGTGTGAAATAGGTTGGAGGCCTCACTAAAGTTGAATCTGTATGAGTGCTTTGGGTGCGCGCCACCTTGCTCGGGGGGCGGGGGGCGGAATAACTCCCTGAGTTGAAAGTGACCACCTAATAAATCCCGACAATATGCTCTTGTACATTATTTACTGGAATAATGTATCAGAACACTTGATGACAGAACATACTTGCTGTAGGTCTTTATCTAATCATCATTCTATTTACAGAATAGTATAAAGGCACAGTATGGCTACATGTTGTGATTATACATGTTCCTAGATATCACTCTTAATATATCACTGTTAAATAGTGGTTCATGCAATCACACCCTGAGTGTGCTTCCATACCTGTGCATTATTTTAGGGGTGTGCCACCTTTGGCTCACCAGCTGTGTTTACTTCAGCTCCCAACAGCCCCAGCTAGCATAGGCAATGGTGAGGGATCATAAGAGTCATAGGGGGGTCATTCCGAGGTTGGAGGTAAGGAATTACCGGCACCGGTAAGGGTGGCGATGCCAGTAATCCCTTAACTCCGTATTCCGAGGTCCGTAATTACCTCCTTCCCCATTCCCATTGAGCTCTATGGTGCAGAAATGGGGAAGGGCAAAAGGTGAATGGGGAATTACCGGTCCCTCCAACCTTGGAATGGACCGGTAATTACTACATTCACCATGCCGGATTTGGGACGGTTTCGGAGGCAACCATGGAGCTAATTACTCCATGGTTAGCTCCAACCCCGGAATGAGGCCCATAGTCCGGAACATCTGGAAAGCCAGAGATTGAGGACCCTTCTTCTTTGCCCATCAACATGCAGTTCTTTGCCAGAACTCCTTGACTATATACTTTCCAATACATTAGTGAGTCTATATAATAGTGTAGGAACATTTGGTGGTGGAACAACCCTGCTGTACATTCCAGTCTATACATAGGACAATAGCATCAGTGCCCTGCATGGCAGAATATCTTGATCGCACATGTTCCTATAGATCACCCATTATATATCACTCTGTAAGAATACATGACGGTGGGACATGTGCATCAAAGTGTCAGAGTCCTGCATGACAGACATAAACGCGAAAGAGCACGTAATGGAAGACTGCAAGCATTTTCATGTACATTCATTGCTGTATTTTAATGTATATGAACTCTCTCGCTGCACACATTTCTGTTCACATTACAATGTTTCTCAAAATGTACAAGATCACTTGTTTGCACATCTCTCATACAGCATACATAGCATAATGATTACATTGGGGGTCACGACCTGGGAGCAAAGGGATAATGACATCGGTGCCGGTAATCCCTTTGCGCCCTATTCCGAGGTCCCTTTGCAGGTCCTGGTTTTACCAGGCGTTATGAAGGGGACCCACAAATGGATACTGGGGTCAATAACAGTACCGCAATTTGCGGTACCATTATTGACACCTTCCCCCTTCCCAATGGGGAATGGCTTTTCAAATGGGGACTTACCGGTCCCTTGAAGATCGGAATAGATCGGTAAGTCCCCATTAGCTCCATGACTAGCACCAACCTTGGAACGAGGGCCATTACATTATGTTGTATCTATGAATGTATCATCCCTAACAGAATGATATGTTGCGTGTCCCTGATTTGACTCGGAAAATATAAAGTGCATGTTGTCCTCATGTCAGAGGCGAGTGCTTGCTCGTTAAATTAGCAACTCGGACAGTGTGTGCATGCGTTGGAGGACTCCATACATGAATGTACACGCAGTGATCAATTCGCATAACATTCTTATATCTGAAACCATGCACTAGGCCTTTTGCATCAGAAACCCAGTGATAGAATATACGCGCAGTGCATACAATAGTTTATTATTGCACATGCAATGTGCAATTAATTGCATTTACATTTCAGAGCTCAGATGAAATAGAATGAATCACTGGTGAAGCTGGACTGCTATTGAGTGTGTTTGATGCCACTACAGAATATCGGAGACAAGTTCACAGCGGGTCATATACTTTTGGTTGCTCTATCAATCACAGAATAATGTTAAGAGCACTGAATGCATTGGGAATGTTCTGTCATTGGGGGTTATGTACAGTTAAAAGCAGGATGAAGCAAGGAAGGAGGATGGTCCCTTCTTAACAGCTCTATTGTTGGTAGATAGTAATATGTTCATCTGTGGAATGTGCATGCATTTCATATGTTTGATTAATGACCTCTTACAGTACATTACTGATATTTTCCAGAAAAGCGTAACCCGTATTTTCTAATAAGCGTAAATGACATTCAGGGGATATGATATGATATGGCATTTATAGCGCGCCTATACACAAATGTTTCAAGGTTTGACAAGGCAAGGGAGAAGAAACACAGGGAGGACAAAAAACAGCCATCTTACTAGGCCTGGTGACATTCTGATCACAAAAGTGCATGGGGCAGTGGAGAAGTGCAGGGGGGTGTGGAAGGATGGACAAGTGCAGCACAATGAAAAACAGGAAAACAACAAGTAATGCAGCCAACATGTGGCAAGTGTCAGTGTTAAGAGTGCAGACGAGTGTCTGATAAGTGCAGGAGAGGGGACTGTAGGGTTACAAATACAGACCACAAGTCTGGGGGCTGCCGAGAGGCAGTGCAGGTATGCAGCTGGACAGGCAGGGACCTGAGGGTTGGGAGGTGACCAGTACGTGAAAGAGTCAGGAGATCAGCAGGGGAGAGGAAGAGAGAAGGCAGAAGCAAAGAGGACTTGAGGTGCTTCTGTAACCGTGGATGGTTCTGCTCAAGTTTCAGAGAGGTAGGGAGGCTGTTCCAGAGGGAGGCACCAGCCGAAGAGAGAGATCTGTCTGCAACTCATTGCTTGGAGAAGTGACTGACCCTCAAGGAGTTTGAGGTGGAAGAGTGAAGAGCTTGAGTAGGAAGATATTTCGGAAGAGAGAGTTGGAGGTATTGCGGTCCCAGGCCCCAGAAAGCCTTGTGGACGATGCAGAGGTTCTTGAACTTTATCCTTGCTGCCGCTCGGAGCCAGTGAAGAGATGTCAGTGCTGGAGAGATACAATCCCTGAAGCTTGAGGCCAAAAACAAGTCTCACGGTCCTCTTTTGGATGAGTTGTAGAGGACAGAGAGTAGAGGTAGGTAGATTTGGAAAGAGGCTGTTGCAATAGTCCAGCCTAGGGAGAACCAGAGCTCTGGAGACAGTGAGCTTCTAGAAGAAAGTGAGGAAGGCAAGAATACCTCTAAGGAGGTTCAGCTGGTTGTTTGACTTCTTAGAGACGTCAGAGATGTGAGGAGAGAAGGAGAGTGTGAGGTCAAAGATGACACAGATGTTCTAAGCCTCACAGGTAGAGTAGGAAGAGGGCGGAGGGTGGGCAGCCAGAGAGTGAGTGTAAAGGAAGGTGCAGGTGAACCGATGAGGAGGATCTCCATTTTACTGGCATTAACGCAGAGATCATTGGTGGCACAACATGCCTGGATTGTGGACAGACAATCGGGGATGAGAGAGGGAGGACAGGTGTCTGAGGGGAGCCTGAAAGCGAGCTGAGAGTCATCCACATAGCACTAAAAGGCGGAGCAGAAAGCAGCTATGCAGCGGGCAAGAGGTGCCAGGTATTGATTGAATAGCCAAGCAGAAAGATTAGACCCCTGTGAAATACGACAGGTAGAGAGAGAGAGAGATAGAGAAGATGAAGGACCCAAGTTGGACCTGGAAGGGTCGGTCAGATAGAAATGAGGTCAGCCAGGCCAGGGCCGTTTCAGTGATACCCAGATTATCCCAGAGCCGGTTGAGCAGGATGGCGTGGCTGACAGTATCAAAAGCAGACGAGAGATCGAGGAGAATGAGGACAGAGGGATGGTTAGTGTCAACGTTTGAGAGCAGATCTTCACAGATGTTCAGGAGAGAAGTTTCTATGCTCTGACTGCTCTGAAGCCAGACTGATGGTCATGGAGACAACCAACAGATTCAGTGTGAAGGTTAAGGTCGGAGATGGCCAGCTTTTCCAAGAGTTTTCCCAAAAAAGGTGTGATGGAGATGGGGTGATAATTGGCAGGACAGGAGGGGCGGCTTAGGGTTTCTTAAGAAGAGGGTGCACAAGGGAGTGCTTCAGGGGGAAGGGAAGGTTCCAGTAGCAAAAGAGTGGTTGCAGAAGTCAGCCAAGGCTGGAGCGAATGTGTCAATATGGTCCTTGATGGTTTTGGATGAACAGAGAAGAACCTGTTTTGATGAAACTTTCATAGATCGGACTTGTCTAGAAAACTTGTCAGGAGTGAACAAAGGAAAGGAAGAGAAGGGAGGAGGAGAGGCAGCCACATGAAGGCCAGAGGTAGAGGAAAGAGTAAAGGAAGAAGGGGGAGAGGGAGAGAGGGAGGACAGGATGCCCTGGGTTTTATTGATGAAATGTGAAGTCATGGCTGTGCAGAGGGCCTGGGAGGGAACAGGGGAGATAGAGGCTGCAGCAGGATTGGTCAGCTCCTTGCAGAGTTTGAAGAGTTCAACCAAGTTGTTAGATGCCACAGAAACACAGGGTTGGATGTGAGTTCTCTTCTTAGTATGGACAGAAATTCGGTACTACCTTAGGAGCAGGTGGTATGCCAGTTTGTCAAAGGGTGCACAAGATCCCCACCATTTCCTCTCAGCCACTGTACACTTTTGTTTAAGGGTGACAAGGCAGGAGGCAAATCAAGAGTTGCACTTGGCTTTGGGCTTCCAGCGGATCCTCATGACAGGGGCAAGTACATCAAGAGTGTCAGAAATAGAAGAATGGATGTTGGAGGGGGCTGTGTCAGGATGTGAGTCAGCCAAAGGTGCAAGAGGAGGAGAGCAAGTGGTGACTAAAGCTTCAATAGTCACATCCTTCATGGGATGGACGACCGAGAAGGTGGGTGTCAGAGCTGGAGTTGGCTCAGCCTGAGGAGTAGAGAGTGAGAGATGAAAGAAAAGGAGAAGGTGGTTACTCCAGGAGAGAGGAATGGTGAGAGGGCTAGAGAGGGTGAGCTCTGAGGAGATCACAGCTTCCAAGGTGTGCTCTGCAGAGTGATTCCGGCCATAGGGATGAATAGAGAAAGAGAATTGCAGGGGTCGCAAAAGAGTCCAGAGGAATGACAGGAAGCATCCAGATGGATGTTAGGGTCTCCAAGGAGTAGGAGTTGAATGGTAGAGACACAGCGAGAGGAGGAGAGGTCAGCCCACTCCGAGAGGAAGGCGGTAACCTGGCCAGACAGCCGGTAGATAGTAGCCACAGTAGGAGAGCAGCCTGGAGAGAGAGAGAGCCTGCAGATCAGGCCTTCAAAGGAGGAAAGGACCTGTATAGGAATGATAAAGGCAGGTATCCACTCCGGCAAGATCATGGCTACACCCCCACCGGGACGGTTGGATCTGGGTGCAGAGAGGATCTTGTAGCCATCAGGCAGAAGAGTATAAAAACTTGTGACAGATCTGGCCATTAACCACATCTCCGTCAGACCGAGAACATCAAAGTCGAGTTCTTCCAGGAGATGGCAGATGTCAGAGAAGTGTTTGACAGCTGAGCCAGAGTTGAGAGTAGAAATGTGGATAAGGTTGCCACCCTTGAAAGACTTCCGTGGAGGCTTATAGGTTAGAGGTATGCCCTGTGGAAGTGCAGAAGGAGCCAGAGGGTGGGGGAAGGGAGGAAGGAGGAAAGGGCAAGGTAGCCAAGTAGGAGGGTGTAGAGGCCAGAGAGGTGACAGAGGATGAAGGCAACAAGGCAGCCAGAGAAGAAGTAAAGGAATCCAAAGAGGTGGCAGAGGGTTGAGGCAGAGGAGCTGGAGAGGGGAAAGAAAGGACAGCAGGAGAAGAAAGCAAATTGATAAGGCCTGGGAAGCATCTATCAAAGAAGAGGAGGTTGGCCTGAGGGCCTTGGACCAAGACGGTGCAGTTTAGGTAAACATTAATAATGGTCTTAGAGGAGTGGAAGGGGGCCAGGAGGGCCTCCCACCAGGTGCCACCATTAATGTGACAAAAGGAAAAAGTAGAGAGCACAGAGACCATATGTGGTGTCCATAGGTCTGGCGAAGGAACAACAACGAGGATGTCGGTGAGTGTCTGTCTGGAGGAAGCACTGGTGTAGGTATCAGCAATAGGGAGGCCTGAATTGGAGACCAGGATATCCCTTTTGAACTTCTTCCTCCCAGACTTAGTAAGTAGGACAGGCTAGTCAGTAAAGAAGAAGTTAGAGAAGATAGGAGAGACAGAGAGCACCATACAGGCTGCAGAGGGAGGGGAGAGGTGGGAAAGGGAGAGAGAGAGGGGGAATAAGGGTTGGGGAACCAAAGGTGGGGGAGGAGACACTAGGAGGTAGGCACAAGAGAGGGGTGTAAGCAGACAAGATGAGACAAGAACAAGACAAGAACAAAACAAGAACACATTAATTTCAATTGACAATATGCTTGATGAGACAAGAAAGAAGAGCACTCTTGTAGATGTGAGTAACAAACCAGTTAGAAGAGCAAGAAACGCCCAGGCAACTTGAAAGAAAAGTAACACAGCAGGGGTGGTTGCAGTACAATGTGAGGGAAAGACCCCGCAGGGAGAGGGCTAAGTAACAGAACAATGATCAAGGGTACCTAAAGGAGAGTGAGAAACATCCAGAAGTATGCAATACAGTATAAAGCAGTCAAAGATAGCAGACACAGGAACAGAGCAGTCAAGCAAATAGGGGCCAAGAGAAGAAAGCAGCAGAGAACAGAGAAAACACAAAAGAGGTAAGGGAAGGGACAGGGAAGGGGAAAAGGGCAGGGAGAAGGAAGGTAGGGGCCTGCAGGGGGAGCAGAGATGCCCACAGGATGTGAAGGCGCAAGTACAGCCAAGGATGGAAGGGGTGCAGAGCAAACATGATCAAAGATTGCAAACTAACCATGCAGGCAGAGGGCGCATGGGCACCGCGCAGGCAAGGATGAAAGGGGAGCAGTGCACATGTGATCAAGCATTGGGAATGAACCATGCTGCAATGGGCACGCGGGCGTGAACAGCGCCAAGGTTTGAAGGGGCGCGGAGCACACACAATGAAAGATTGCGAGTGAACCACGTGGGCAGAGGACACGCAGGCACTAATGCAGCCAAGGATGGAAGGGTGCGGAGCACACGTGATCAAGGATTGCAAATGAACCACGCAAGCAGAGCTCACACAGGCGTGAACGCAGCCAAGGATGAAAGGGCGTGGAGCGCGTGTGAACAAGAATTGCGAAAGAACCACATGGGCAGAAGATGTGCAGGTGCAAACACAGCCAAGGTTGGAAGGACGAAGAGCACACACAATCAAGGATTGCGAATGAACCATGTGGGCAGATGACATGCAGGTGCAAGCGCAGCCAAGGAAGGGAGGGTGCAGAGCACACGCGATCAAAGATTGCAAATGAACCACTCGGGCAGAGGACGCGCAAGCGCGAGTGCAGCCAAGGAAGGGAGGGCATGGAGCACACGCGTTCAAGAATTGCAAATGAACCGCACAGGCAGAGGTGGCGCGGGCACCAGCATAGCCTAAGGATGGAAGGGGCGAGGGTGTGGAACGCAGTGGAAGAGTGTGGAGGAACACACGGGTTGGGAACAAGGTTAACAGAGGAGGAAGCGATCAGGGAAAAAGGGGTGCACCCAACCAATAGGCACAGGCAGAGGAAAGTCACAGGGGGAGGGGAGAACCCTCAATGTAAGCACTTGCGTGGTATGGGTTCCTTTGAATGCAGTTTTAAATGTCTACGAAGTAAAGTGGACAAGCAAAGAGTAAAAATTAAGCAAACTTGCTATGACGCCTTCCTTTTGCACTTTGTCTAATGGGAATGCAAACTGAGGAGCAGAGTGTCACGGAGTGCCTCAGAGTTCATTGGCACTTGTTCTGTTGGCTACATGGACCTGTTTGTAGATCGAACACCACATGGATTAAATAACGCTACCAAGGCACGGGGCAACGAGAAGAGGGCCTCAAGGTTGCAGTTGCATTGGCTCTATTGGCTGTAGTTTCTATACAGGCATGTTTGGCTGTCACACACCCAGTGGATTGTAGAAAGCTACCAAGGCGCAGAGTGCTGAACTGAGTGCCTCTGAGTGCAGTTGCATGCAATTGAACAAAGTGGGCTGCGCTTATCCCAGGAAAGGAACTTACCTTACAGTGACATCCCATTTATTAAAGTACTTTACACAGTAGACATCATATACTGTATACTTTCACTATTTTGCTTATGCATTTGAAATGTATAACCTACGTAGAAAAAACACTGATAGAAGCATCTCCTTCTCTTGCTGACTCTGACTTGAATGAGGTTGCATGGGAGTTTTTACTTGAAAAAGAACCTGTAACAATAGTGGGACATATGTTCAAAACAGTGCCTGTACGTGGTTCAAAGATCATAGACTTCTGTATCAATAAATGTATCTTTGCCCAACAAATGTAACTTCCATCCTCGGCCAGACCAGATAAGCATCTTGAGGCAGATCTTAACCACATGGTTGCAGGAGGAGGTCCACCCCTCACACCATTTGAGGTAAGTACGTTGGTCATTGTGTGTTAATGCAGCACATTCTACTAGAACTGAGAGACTAGCGCTCTAAATAACTCCATACAAACTGCTCAGTTCTTTTCATTCTCTGCCGCGTTCACTGCTGACGGGGCCAACCTTTTCTAACTTTTTTTCCACATCTGAGCTGAGCTGCTTACTTCAAGGCCTGGTCTATGCCGTCCAACATGTCAGCCGACTGAATATGCGTCAGAGAGCCTGTCCTACCCACCGGTGCCACCTCACTGATTGGACTGTGCATTATAGAAGATCCAATCAGGAAGCTGACAGACGTAAGCCGAGCCCCTGCCAATGCCCTCCCTAAGGCCCTCTGCCTGTCCCTGTCGAGATCTGGAGGGTGCCCCTCCCCATGCTGCTACTCCATCACGCTGCCTGCAGGCAATGCTCCCAAAAATTAAACTGGTAGTGACCCCTATATGCTCTGAACATGAAAAAACCTGCTTCTGCAATGCATCGGCCTGGCCTTCACACCTCCCTTGACCATCTACCATTGACTGCTTCCTTTTCCCCACTAGCTTAACTGTACATTCTAAGTTCTGCACCCATCGAAACATGTTGCTTGCTGTGCCTCAAACTGAATGCTTTGCTGTTTCCTAACACTGTGCTTAAAATTCAATTGTAGGTGTGCCTTACACCTGTGGAACCTCCATTTTGTGCAGCATTGTTGTGCTTTTGGGATAATTCGAATTTAGGTTTGCTTTAAATCTGTGAATCATCCATTGTGTGCTGCATTCCTGCACTTTTGAAATAATTTGAATTTTGGTGTGCTTTACATTTCTGCACCATCCATGTTGTTCTGTATTATGTGTTTGGGATAATTCAAATTTACGTGTGTTTTACATCTGTGCAACCTCCATTTTGTGCTGCACTGTTGCTTTTTTGGAATAATTCAAATGTAGGTGTGCTTTACATCTGTGCATCCTCCTGCCCCCCTCGGTTGCTGGGTCGCTTGGTGAGTTTGTTTCTGTATTGTTCGTGCTGTCCATCTCTCCCTCTTTCTTCCACCTCAATGACACTACCTATCTCCCCCTGTTATTCTGTTACTCTATCACCTATACCACCTCTCTCACAATGTCTGGAAGAAAAAAGCTCAAAAAAGATCTTTGGGCCTCTAATCCTGGCTCGCATATTGCTGACACCTACGTCAGTGCTAATTCCTATCACACTATACCCCATGTGTGGGTGACTGTACAAAAAGATATGCACCCACAACAACAACCAAGCAATAATAAGTGACTAACCTGTTCAGAATGATGCAACAGCGTGCAGAAAAAGGGATAGACAGAACTGAGCAATAAAAGCCCCAGGAAAACCCTCTGCGGAAAAAAAAACCCTGACAAGGTCATTATGAGAAGTCTTCTTTAGTAGCTTAGGTTTCTTGTGGAAATGCATCCTGCTAATCAGAACGTCTGAATGCAATGTAAAATAGAGGGCTGGCAAAGTAGCAGAATGACGGAAGAAGTCGTGCTGCAGGGACGAGAGGAGAGAGGACGTTATTCTCACTAAAGGGAGAACGATATTTAGGTAAGAGCTCAAAGTGCAGCGTACCATTTTGAGGGTTCAGGAGGGCCTGGGTAGTATGCAGAGGCTGTGCAATGACTGAGGTGATGCTGACCTCTGTGTAGTAGAGAGAAAGTTAGTACAGCATTTAGACTTGAAGGGAAGAGACAGCAAATAAAAAGGCTGTGGGAAAGTTTCAAACTCACGGAGCATCTAAGCAAATGATAGCAATGTGCAGATGTCCAAGCCTCTGCTGACACAAAGCTTGTTTGCCTCACAGGAAGGTGAAGGAAGAGGGCCCAAGGAGGGTGGCCAGAGTGAGAGAGGTAAAGCAGGAGTAGGGGTCCCAATGAGAAGGATCTCTGTCTTACTGGCATTAATGCAGAGAACAATGGAGGTGCCAATCCTGAATCACAGATAGACAATCCGGAATGAGCAAGAGAGGATAGGTGGCTGAGTGGACCTTGTGCACCCCCTCCTCAAGAAGCTATCTGCCAATCCTTCCTGCCTGGCAAACTAAGCTAGCCATCTCCCGGCTTACTCTCCACACTGAATCTGTTGGTTGTCTCCATGACCATCTGTCTGGCTTCAGAGCTGCCAGAGGCAAAGAAACTGCTCTCTTGAACACCCTTGAAGAACTGATCTCTAACCTTGATTTGACTATTCCTTCTGACCTCATCCTCCTTGATCTTTCCTCTGCTTTCAAGACGATCAACCACGCCAGCCTCATGAATCGACTCCATGAGAACCTGGGCATCACGGATCAGGCCCTGGAGTGGCTGGCCTCCTTCCTCTTGGACTGCCCCTCCCAGGTCCAACTTGGTCCCTTTCTCCACCAACTCTCACTCTACCTGTGGCATTCCCCAGGGCTCTATAATCTCAACCTGGTTTGTCAACCTCTACTTGGCCCCCTGTGCCTACCTGATGTCTAGCTTCTTTTGTACTTTCAGTGTTATGCGGATGACATTCAGCTTTCCCTCAGGCTCTCCTCAGCCTCTTCTCCTCTTTTGCTCATTCCTGACTGTCTATCCACAATTTGGGATTGGTGTGCCTCTAGCGATCTCTGCCTTAATGCCCGTAAAACAGAGATCCTTCTCATTGGGAACCCTGCACCTGCTTTCCCTCTCTCACTCTGGCGGCCCACCTTGGGCCCTCTTCCTTTGCCTTCCTTGATGCAAACCTTTGTGTCATCTTCGACTCTTTCTCTCCTCACATCTCGGATGACGCCAAGAAGCCCCACTACCTGCTGGATCTCCTCAAAGGGACTTTTCCCTTCCTCACTTCCCCAGAATCTTACTGTCTCCAGAGCACTTGTTCCCTATAGGCTGGACTGCTGCAAAAGCCTCTTTCTCAATCTGCCTTGCTCTACACTCCACCCTCTGCAACTAATCCAGAACAGGACGGCAAGACTTATCCTTGACTTCAAGCCCAGGGATGGTATCTCTCCTGCACTGACATCTCTCCACTAGCTCCCGATGCCTGCAAGGATCAAGTTCAAGACCATTTGCATTGTCTACAAAGATTTCTGGGGCAGGAGCCTGCACTAAATCCACTGCTTTCCTCCAAAATACCTATCTGCTCGTGCTCTTTGCTCAGCTACCTCCAACACTCTAAGGGTTAGACGCTTCTTCAGTCAGAGATTGTGGAACTCTCTTCTCTGCAGGTACCTCCCTCGGGAATGCCCTCCCTGCCCCTCTCAAACTTAAGCCAGACCACCTGTAGTTACGGAAGCAGCTCAAAACTTTCCTCTTCTCCTCTGCTTTCTCTCTCTCCCTCCCCTGCTGACCTTCCGGTCGGCTGTACCGACTGGTTGCCTGGCTACCGTCAAAGTCTCACTGGGTAACAGGCTGTTTCTTGATAAGTAACCCTTGCACTACCTCCTGCCTACCACGCAGTTAGGGCTGTAACTGTAACCCTACAGTCCCTTGTTCTCCCTGCACTACTCAGAGCCTTGCTGCCCTGGCAGCACATACTCAGGGCATTTTGCCCTGTTTTCCCACGATCTGAATGACACAAGGCCTAGCAAGATCATTTGTCTAGTCCTCCCTCTGTCTTCCCTCCCTTGTCTGTTCGCGCCTAGAAACACTTGTGTACAGGCACGTTATGAATGATGAAAGACATTTCAGGACTGTATTCATTTTACAAGTAAGATGTATATCAAAACCTAATATTAAGACCCAATTAATGCCTGTAGACCATTCCTGTCACACGACAGTTGTATTACCCTGGCGAGAGCCCTGTATCTACGAACAAGCAAACGCAATCTGAATAAACTACAAGTAGTACAAATAATGCATTGAGAGCGACTCTTAACATCCCAAAAGCCAACCACATCTCATCAGCTAGACAAAACGCCCACTGACTTCCTGTTCGAGACAGAAACACGTTTAAAACGTTAGCACTTACACACAAGTGTCTCTCCAACTCAGCTCCAACATACCTAGTGAACAAATTCACCTGAAATCACTCTGACTGACCTACCTTGACCACACATACACACTGCCTACAGATTCCAAGATTCAAGTTGCAAAAAGATGGGGGCAACAGTTTCCCGGTTCTAGCCGATAAACTATGGCACTCCATGCCAACCCTCCTTCTGAAACTTTAGAAAAAAAACTTGTAAACCTGGATCTTTACACAAGAGCGATAATGGGGCCCCTGACCGCACTCACCTGTCCATACTGTTATCCATTTACCTGCTTTGTAATTATTTGTCATAACTATGTAATGGATGTCCCTATGCCTGATATGTAAATATTGGTAACTACGAAAGGAGCTGCTTTCTCTGTCATTTGTGTAACTCTCAAGGTGCGCTATATAAAAAAAGAAATATATATATATATATATATATCATAATATTTCCAATGGGTAATCTCAATGCAAATTCAATGTATGCACATTTGAACCGATGAAATCATGAAATCTTTGGTTCAAGCTCTTCACTTATCTATTACCAACCATCAGTTCTTAAAAGGGCATTTAGCTCTACACATGAATGATTACCACATGTGTCCGTACAATAGGTCAATTTTAAAGCACAGTGTGCCCAATGCATTCTTTTATATTAATGGTGCAATTCCAAAGTCTAACGGCTTAGCTGGTATTCTATTTAGGATACACCAATTATCTTGACAGTGAAATTGTCATTATTCAAGTGGTGGTGCTGTGGATATTATCACGAAAATAGAAAATCATAATAAAATTGGGTTTAAGCAATACTTATGCTTCGTGCGTTTGTTATCATTTAAAAGGAGACACCTCACATAACGAAACAGATAGTGTGTCCAACAGTCCCCAGTATAAGTGACACATTAATATTGGCCTGTTCAATCTTTCTTATTGAGTACATTTTAAAACACAAAATAAGCACCACACACATTTTGAATGAAACATTATCAATTATTATTGTAATATAGCATATTGTATCTCTACCAAATCCTAAACATTGATCCCTCTTTACGGCGTAATATTTGAAAGTGGAGTGATTTAGAATAAGTATTATGGTTTTATGAATTATGTTCAGTGTTTCATTTCCTTTGTGATAGTACTGAAGTCCTTATGTCACACACAGTTCTTTCTCCAATAGGGTAGATCCTATGCAAATAAATCCGAATGATGTCTTTATTTCAATGAAATTCCAAGAGTTTACACCACCTATTTCACTTTGCTACTTGGAATGCAATGTACATGTACTTTGATGGTAATATTCTGCATCAAAAGAGATTCCCTGGAAATGTAATCATAATACTTTGCACCTGATGAAAGCTTATGCGTTTTGATTGCAATACTCGGATATAATT
The DNA here is from genome assembly GCF_040938575.1 of Ambystoma mexicanum. Lineage (NCBI taxonomy): Eukaryota > Metazoa > Chordata > Amphibia > Caudata > Ambystomatidae > Ambystoma > Ambystoma mexicanum. The sequence goes on along the minus strand of NC_090923.1, from coordinate 206,460,609 downwards.
GCAGTAACTTGCATTAGAGGGCAATGCCTTTCCTTTTATGTGAGCGTTCTGCAATCTAACAGGAAGTTCTGCATTATGTGATCGTTCTGTGATTTCTTAGGAGCACTTTTATTGGAATTTTGTTTCACCCTGCATTTCAAACAAAGGCCACTTCAATGCATATGTGGACATTGCAGTTGGGGAACATTCAAAGTTAAAGCTGAAAGCTAAAATGCAGTTCCTATCCTTTATTCGACAAAGAGTCAATAGGTACCAACACATCATAGGTCAACAATAGTACAAATGATACAATTGATTTATACATTTTTTAAATAAAAATCCAGAACAATCACATAATTAAAAAAGCCAGTCACAGTAAAAAACACGTACTCTGCTATTAAAACACTTAAGTTGCCATCATGAGATACAGGTGGTACTAAAAAAAGGTCAAACCACTGTGTCATACTACATTTACCAAAGTAATTTCCGTCTTGAGCCACGTCCGATAAACATACTTGGAGACATAAAACACATCCAAATTTGGAGTTGATTTACAGAGGTTCCTAACCTCTCGGGTCATTATGCCGTGCTGTCACATCTGTGCCCATTCGTACCAGTGTTCGTGCAGCTCCAGCGCCTACATGTCATCAAAGTAGGTGCGTAGCACATAAAACGGCTAGACCGTTCTACACCTGCTGTTGTCTCTCCAACGCACTTCCGGGTAGGCGGCAGCAGTGGATACGTTGCTAAGGTCACATGACACCGATTCCGATCACGTCACCTCGTCGCACATATTTAGGCGTTCAGCTACGGCCGTTCACTGCTTCTGATTGTTGTTCGTTCGGGTACACCTTGAAGCCTCGACTCAAAGAGTCATCTCCTGGTTGTTTCCTCTAGCTTTCGTGGAATTGGGCGCGGTGGAAATCCTGCTCTGTTTCCAGCTCCAGCTAGAGGTTCCTGCCCATGTCCTTCCCAGCAGTGTTCTGTGCGCTGCTTTCCGATCAGAATCACCAAGTAAGTAACCTGTGGTCGGCTTAATTACTCGTGCTCGCTATTCTGTTTCAGTTGGAGACAGAGCCAAAAGTATTCGTTGCACATTATTGGCTTTTTCCATCAGCAGTTTCCTCAAGCAGTATTGTGGTTGTGCAGGATTTATACTGTTCATTTGTCATCCCTTTTGGCAATAATCCTCAAGCAGTATTGGGGTTGTGCCTAATATATTTTGATATTGGATTAATTTCTTCAAGAGCATTGGACTTCCTATTAAGAAACTATAAACCAAGGGAGGATTAGTTCATTCCAATCTGGACTTTTTTTGCTGTACAAATAGTGCACAGGACATTTGGAACGCTATCCAAGAGTGCACCAACCTGACACTAATGCGGCCCTCATGCCGTTCGGGTTAGCTCCCATACTAACCTTCCCTTCATTGTCATTGTTTCCATAAGGAATTATTGGAATTAAACCTAGAGGATATCTGGACTACTTCAACAGGTTAGTGTGGGTTCAAAGGGGGTATTTAGGGTTGAACTATTCACACCTCATACTCATAGTGTTTTCTTTTTGTTTGCTCACAGCTTGGTGAATGCTCCTGTTCCTTGCCCTTTCCATTGATCACTCACTCTGCCTGTTGTAATATCAGACAGACGGCTTTATCAGTTGGAAGGTCTACCATAGATCAAGTCCCTTCGTAGTAGAATCTCAGCTCCTGGGCTCAGCTATCCACAGAATTGGATATCTTCATCACGTATCCCTTTTGAGGTCTGACCTTCAACTTGTATCTTTTTGAAATCAGGTGGGTAATGTACCTATCCTAGGATTGGTTTATGACATGTGCAAAATAAACAACGGTTTAAGGTATCTAATTCGGAGGTATTAGGATCTTTCACAGAAAAGCACAAAACGGAGGATGCTTTCTACCTCTGCACCACATGAAAGAGAGAAACACCCATAGGTCTCTCCCAACGACTTGAGAAAGACCATAGATGTAGAAAGCCAATGCAGAATTTAATATATGAAACTAGAATAAAGGCTGGTGTAATTACATCTAGGTAATTCTCACGACCATCATATTTTTAATGTTCGGGTATCTGGCCCGTAAGCCAACGCAACACACTTAGTTGCCATCTTACTTGTCTTATAAATATGGTATGTCATTCTTTCTCTGTATTTGAGCTCACTTGTAATTAGCAACGGTTCTTCCCAATAAAGCCCAATTTCTAAAAGCCATATTTTGACATGTGTGAAACAGGGAATTTTAGATCCTCCTCTTATTGACAACACATAGGTGAGTGCTTCTTGGTATTTAATAAAATCAGGGTGATGGAAGGGTGTCAGAAAGGGCCCTAGATGGCCGGGTCATGGACCTTAGGATGAACTAAAGTTATTGAGTACTGTCGGATGTTCACCGACATGTGTTCTGTCTGTTTTAAATCTGCCACTCTCCTTCCAAGGCTACATAAATGTGATATGTTTGGTTTTTATAACAGATAACAGTGCCAGCAAGTGTCGTCAGACCCACAACACATCCTCTTTGTGTGTGCCCAAACACATATACAACAAAAAATATCCTCTTAGGGGACCACTCTGATTGCAGGACAATGCATTATCTGTTTTTCCAGAACATTGAACAGTATTGGTTTCTAATGTATGCAGTATAGTGACCTGAACTGGTTGAGTTGCCTGTGTGGTACATTATGGCTACTGTTGTGAAGGTTTTATTGCCAAGTGATACCTGTCTGTGTGTGAAGGTAGAAAGCTTGCAGTTATTTTTGGTTCCATCTGCCTTGTATCTTAAAAGCTTTAATATTAGGTATTGACTATGTGATTGTATATGTGAGGTAGAACAATTATCAGAATTGTCAGAGCTACACAATAGGGTATGGTGTGCACTGTGTACCAGTTGCTGAAAATGGAATGGAATCACAGTTAGGTATAGATACATAGCAAAAGCGTTCATTAGGCACTTCTTCCTGAATGACATGATTGCAGAGAGTGCATGTTTGTTTCCACAAGTAGGAAATCTGAAAGATTTTATTCATGGGTATGTTTTTACTTTCCACTACTTGCTGTAAGTACATTTGAAATTCCTGTGGATCTTCTTGTCTGTTTAACATGAATTTCACCATTCCAGCAACATAGTCCTATTTTTTTGTCTTATTCCTGAGACACTGTAATTGTTTTCAGGACTGTTGTCCTGCATTTCTGTGAAGGAATACCATTTGTAAACACATTTGGTCTGAGCTGCTTAAATAAATGTTTCCAACAATTGCTGGCATTTGCAATAGAATATTGATTGCAAAATTTGCACAGCAATTTACACCACTTGTATTGGAAAATTTGAATAGGCCAGCCAGTTTTGTGTCGGTGTACTTTGATGGAAGTGTGCATGGCTTCTTTCAAAGAGGAAGTTCTCTTTGTGTTTGCAGTTGGATATGAATAGTTTTTTTCTGTCCATTCTTTTGTGTTTTGGTAGTTGATGGAGTATGTGATGATTTCAATTTCTTTGAAGATTCTGTTGGGAGATCATTTAGAACTTCTGATTGCATTACTTTTCTTTTAAAACCTTTGTGTTTTTGAGGAACACAGTATATTTTGAGATGGGGTGTGTAGAGTGCACATAGTCTGTTGTACTTTACGATTCAAGGAATGTCTCCCCTGACTGCCCTTGCTTCAGAATTGACTAGATATAGTCCTTCCACTGTATGTACATGTAACAGTGCTATGTAACTCATGACTTATTTGAAGACTGTGCTACCAATATTAATTAATTCTTGCTCTAAGGTTTGACCTTACGATTTATGAATAGTGACTGTGTATGCTAGTTATAAAGAAAACTGTTCTCTGCGTACATATATGTCTTTGAAAAGAAGGAATAGGGCTGTTGCATGTCCTATCTTTTTAACTTCTGACAGTTTGTCAAAGCGGCTGTTGCAAACTGAATGCTGTTGTCATGTGGGTGCGTGTGGAACCTAACACCTTTCCCAAGTGTTCTATTAAGTAAACCTTGCTATACTTCAAGGTTACATTTAAGCATTACTCTACAGTTTAAACACAATGTTAACATTTTCTCCAAACCAGCTGTGTTAGACAAAGAGTTTTATTAAGGTATTTAGTTGTTCTGTGGCTTGTTGACACATAGGTATTGTCATACTGTGTACATTCAATTTGTCTGTGGAATCATTTTGAACCAGTGGTTGCATTATTTTTTCAGCCTAGTTTCATTGAATGCTGTACAGCTTGATAGAGTTGGCTTAAGGCCATACAGTTGACATTTTGGTGTGCTATTTGTTCAATGACATCAGTAGCAGATGTGTTATGGCCGTATAGCTCATGGGTGTATCTCGTATTTAGGGTACACTGCGCTTATTTAGATAGTACACCAATCCAAATGTTTTTCAAAATGTTGACGTAGGTGAGGTCTGTAGACTGACACATGTTGCTTCTCTGTATTGGACATGTTGCCAGAGATTGCATTCCCTAGGCTTCCGAGGGTGTTACGGCACAGTTTGTGTCCCAAGTTTTTAAAGATGGGTTCACCTTTAACTGGTGTTAATTGAAGGAGATCTCCAAAATCAACAACATGTTTTCCTCCAAAGAGGTGTTTGTAGTCTGTTTTGAAGACCTCTTGCAATCTGAAGTGATTCAAAGCTAACATTACATTTTCGACCATGCTCATTTCATCTATTAGGAGCATTTTCATTTGTTTCAACACTCTGCTGCCTAGCTCCATAGCACATTCTGTTGACAGTTTGTAGTTGTCTAAAAATGTTTTGGAGTTCCACTAGCAATCAGTGAAAAGTGACAGCACCTATGTTCTAGGCAGCTAAACCTGTGGGGGTGGCTACAACAGCTGAAAGCTAGTTGTTTGTTAATTGTTGGAGGATTTTACTAATGGTTTTTATTAAGAATGTTTTGCCTGAGCCAGCTTGATTACTTACGTATCCCAGTACAGGTTTGTAGTGTTCACAGGTACAAGTTTTAGTTCCGTGCTGTAATCATGTTCAATTATTTTACTTACTTCTAAGAAAATGGTACCCTGCTCATTGTTTAGTTGTGATTTTAGTACAGCAAAGTCTTCTGCAAATTGCTCATACTGACACAGGGTGTTCTCTACTTCCGTCATGGCTAATTCTGCCTCATTTGCTATGAATGGCTTTCCAAGTGGTTATTGGCTTCCTGTGACAGAAGGTACACTGCTCTCAGTAGTGTCTACATTTAGTTGTGCTTGAAGTTCTTCTTCTTGTTAGCGTTCATTGTGCAATATGTTTTTGTACCGCGTAAATGTTATATCTATTATGATCCTTTCACTTGCTTTGAAAGTTTCTTCATAGGAGCCATCGGTGTATAATACATCTTCTTTTCTCCATGGTGCAAAAAGATGTAGTAGGGCCATGTAGTACTATGTTTTCAGATTTCCCATACATTGTGGTGCCGGTTAAACTGTCTGCGGCTTTGTAGCAGCCACATTGTCTATGGGACAGCATTTTTATGCCAAAGCTGTACAATTTCTGTAACAGGGTGTTGTCCGATGATATGTCAACCCACAGGTGTTTGAGATCTGTTTTCTCTGCTTTGGTTATGTAGGCTGTTACATATCATGCACCTGCAGTGGAATTGTCTGCAATATACTGCACATCTACATTTGCATTCCATAGGAGGGCAATGATTGCTTTGGTTCTTTTTATGCAGTATGTGTTCTTAGGGGGTTTTCCTTTCACACTGTGTCTAACCGAAGACATGAAGCAGTTTACTTGCCCTGTTGCTGAAACTGGTTTCGGGATCCAAAGTGGCATTTGGTGCAGTATTTGCCTTTGTTTTTATATTTCCGCCGACAATACTTGCCACACTTGTGTCTTGGAAACTGTAAAATGTGTGCATGTAAGTCACTATGTGTACTTTCTGAAGGGATTTTGAAAGTGACATATTTGTGAATGAACTGCAAAACAGTTGCATCACTTTCCTGACCACATTTAGGAGCATTTGCAATTTACAAAAGCATGTGGCTGTGTGGTGCTCCTCTGGCATGATATTCTTTTCTCCAAAAGAAGTGTTCCTCCTCTCTGAGGGGAGGAAGTGCTTTACTGCAACTAAAGTGCAGCATGACAATGAAGTACCTTCATACATTTACAGGATAAAGAGAGCACAGTTCTCATGATGTTTTAATGTCTATACCTGTTTTGGTTTTATTTGCTATGTGTAGGAAAGTGTTCAAGTCTTCCCATGCATTCTATGCACAACTTAAAGTGACAAACTATGTGGTGGTCTAAGGTTCCATAGCATACACCGTACATTTGTGTGCCATGAAACCAGTATTCTTTTGTACCACGCATGTTTGCCAAGAGGTTTGTAATACTTGACTGCAAAACTTTATCTTTGTCTTGCACCTTTTGAAGAAGCTGTGTAGTGCACATGTTTTGAAAATGGGAACCTGTTTTCAATGTGTGTGCAACTCCATTACAGCAAATTTTGCAGTTTTTGGTTGAAGTCACATTATTGCTTTCAATGGGTGTACTGTTTGGATTACAATGCTTTCATACAAATTAAGCTGTTGGAGTGCGTTTGGCAGTGGGAATATTTACAAATTATTCCTGATAGCCTGTGAAGGCATTTGGTTATTGTCAAGTTTTGCAGTGCACGATGTGCACAATATGTAGGTGTTAGTAATTTCGTATTTGTTTCCTGCTATAAGGTAGAGAGCTATTTGAAACCATTGGGATTTATCATTGTCTTCTATTTTCTGCATTACAACTATAGTTTTCGTGTTCTTTGTATAGAAAGTTCTGTGACAACACACACATACTTGGTTTGGCACTTCAGCAGATGTGCTTTCAAACTTTTGTATTTCTTTTTTGTATGTGTGAAACAGAAAGTTGTCCTCTGCAAAGTTGTTGCTGTTTTCTGAAAGTACTGGAGTCTGTAAGTGCTCTTCAGTTCCAAATATTTTCTTTTGATGTGCTCTCTTTCTTTGAGCAGCTGTTTAGCTCTACTGTGTAGGAGAATATCATTTAAATGTTCCAGTGCTGAAGCTGGAGTTTTTGCATAGTACAGTTTGTAAATGACATTTCTTACAGTACAATGGTGTGTTGCTAAAATGTTGCTATGGTGGAAGGTGCTTTTGCAAGCAGGTCCAGAAATGCAGGCTAAGGAATGTCCTTGAAGTCCTGTGTATTTGTGCACTGGACAGGAGTGCATAGGTTGTAGTATTTTAATTTTTCCTTTGTTGTTGCCTTTCACATAGTGATTGAGAAACTGCTGCCAAGATTTGATAGAGTTTTGGCAAACGTTACACATTGCTGTGCAAGACCATTTGTAGATCGGGTGTTGGTTCGGTGCAGTGGGGAATGGAATCTAAGTTTGATGGGGATATTTGTGAAAGCAGTGTGTCTTCTTCCATTATGGTATTGTCTGCCTTTTCATACCCTCGTCCAATGGTAGGTATGGCAATTTGGTTTGTTTGCTGTTTGTATGATTCTTAAGTGATGTATGGCTCTGTGTTGGTGGTGTGAGTGCACTCACATGTACAGATGTTGCCAAAGGTATCTATGCTGACATTGCATTTGTTTTGTATCATATCAAGTAGTGGTTGCAGTTTACAAATTAATTTTCTTAGTGTTGTCATTCTGATTTGAATTAATACAAATAATTGTTGTTTCAGGAGCATTCCACTGCATATAAGAGCTTCCAGGATTACATTTCTGTGGTAACTGTTAAGGGTTCGGCATGATTTCACCCCTCTTCTTATAAGGTTCTGAAGGGCTCTGTGGTGGATTTATTTTGTAAAATAACTTTTTTGGAATGCTTCCTTGTGGTGACTTTAGCATTTGTAAATGCTCTATTAACGTAGTGAGAGTGGCACTCTTTCTACTACCTTTCTTTTCATTTCTACATCTTGACAGCAGAATTATATTGTCCTTACTGGTAAGTGCTTTTGTTTTCGTTAGTGACTGTATTAGCTATTCTCTTTCAGCTTTCTGTAGAAAATCTACTAAGGGTGGATGGCTACTTTCTATGCTTTTAGGTTGAGCTGCTCTATTTCTGCGTTGTTTTCTACAGAGTTGCTTTTTGGTAGGCATTTTGTAGTAGCTGGTGGAGAAAAAAGGAAAGTGTGGGTGTGCAGATTTTGTAATGTATATGTCTGCAGCCGTGCATGAATTAATGAATATGAGGGTAGGAATATAGATAGATGGTGGGTACGCTGTATAGCTTTCTGGGAGTTACTATAATGGCGGCGAGCTGATAACACAAAGTGAGCCACTGTTGAGGTGCAGGGAGTAAGAATGAAGCAAATACCAGTGGGTTAATGGAATTGTCTATCTTAAAATACACAAACACTGAACTGTCTCAGTAAGAGGTGAAACTCCACAATAGTATTGCACTTACTCTGTTGGCTGTCGAGAGTAGGCGTATTCTAGTTTGTATTTTCAAGTTAACAAGCAACTGGCTTTCAGGACAGAGGTGGTTACTGCAACTGTGAAATAAGCTAGTAAGAACATGTGTTTATTAATGGCATACTGATTGCATTTGAATAATACATTACCTAAAAGGGTAGGGGGATGTCTTGGCAGGAAGACTTAGTGTATGTGTGTGTAATTGGATGGCTTTGTATATCAATGGGGACTTGGAAGGATCAGTATTGTTGGTAAGGAAGTAAGTGGTTTATTTGTAAGTGTTCAGTATGACATGCACTTTACCAAGTGTGTGTATTGTTGTAGGACTATTTAGTTTGCAAATGGGTTAGCTCTATATGTAGAAGGGTGAGAAAAAGGTTCAGAAAGATATACCACTTGGAAAGGAAAATGTTGAGTGTGCAGTTCCATTAACTTCTCTGCAGGTATACGCTTCCTGGATGAGTAAAGCAATCATTTAAGTTGTTGGATTTCTTTATCCACAATTATCAATGGTACGGTTGTAAATGCACATATACATTATTTGGCCTTTTTAAGTAATGATGCGCTCTGTGAAGTGTGCAAGGTAAGTGGCTGGCACTCTGTTGTCATGCATGCAATGTATGTTCTTGATTAAGGTTGGTAGGGTACATTTAGTGATCCTTTTCTTTGTTGTGATAATTTTAAAAATTTTATATCGGAGGTGCGTTAGTGCATGAAAATGTTGTACAATTGACAGAAGGAAAGAAGAGAGTAAACATTTGGATATTACAATAGCTGATATAAGCAAACTAAAACTTTAAAAACACATACCATTGCAGGTGCCATTTGATGGTAGGTGATGGGAGAAATGACAGTGTGTTTTTTGAGTATGTTACAGAGGTTTAGCCGCATTTACCCTGTTCAGAGGCACTTATAACAGAGTTGCAAAAGTAGTGTATAAAAAATATTGATACCTGCACTTTGTGGTGATGGGTGGCGATGTGGATAAATCTGGATGAAGAAATCTTGGATAGTTTTATAGTACTTTCTAGTGACGGTGCTTTTGAATGACAGGAGACTTGTAGTCTGAGTGCTTAACGGCACCTATGCAGTGCTGCACAGAGATGACAGTGTTAGGTGCAGAGGTCTTTGATGTGATTGGTGGATGTGTGTGCGACTGTTTAACAGTGCCAAATGAGGGAGTGCTGGAAAAAGAGTAATGGAAAGGGAAGAAGGAATGCCCCTGCTTCACTGTGGTGCGGCCCTTGTGGTAGTTGGGGAAGCGCATGTGCCACAAACTGCCCTTCTCAGCATGCCTGGCATGGAAATTGGACTGTCGGGATTATCCAATCAATCAGGTGTTGAGGTTGTGCTTAACATGAAGTGGTGGTAATGTTTCTTTTCATTGCTCTGTCTAGTCGCATGGCAGAGATGGAGAGAGTCACAGTGTTGATCGTGGGTGATTCCTTTGTCGATGATCTGCAGAGGTATGCAGAGGAAAGAGGCATTGCTGGCAATTTTTATTTTTATTTTGAAGGAGCGGAGGCTTTGTGGTTCAGTGTGCCTGTGTGCAGTTTCCACGCTGTGGTTGCACTTTGCAGACATGTGGCAACTCTCACTACTGTTGATGTTTTAGTAGTGCACTATGGAGCTCTGCATTTCGGTTACATCACTTGTCAACGTTTGCTCCTTGAACTGAAGAACTTGGTAAAAGCAGTGATGCACATTTTTCCCATTGCCAAGGTGGTTTTCTCATGCATACCACCTAGAAAGGTATGGAACAATCCTGATGTACTTTGTCCCCAGCCAAAGGTCAGAAGGTGTCTTGTCAACAGAAGCATGTCTCAATTTTTGTACACTGCTGGGATGTTCTCCTGTGACAATGACATCCTTAATTCTCATAATGTGCATTATTTCAGTGCAGATGGCATTTCTTTGTCCAGCATTGGAAATGCTATTTTGTTTTACAATATGAAAGATGCTTTGAAGAGGATCGTGTAAGAATGTAAGAAGGAGAAGAAAAGAGAACCCTCCCCCCAAAAATATAAAAGGTGTTTGTTTACAAGCACCTACAAAAATAAAATGCTCTTTTCAGAGCCACCACTGATGAGGAAATCCCCTAACCTGGTTGAAATGTGTTCCCCCACCCCTTTACAAAGCATGATATGTCCGCGGACACCGCAGTAGTTTGAGGATTGCATGTGCCACCTCCGGGCAGGCATGGAATTCGGACTGTCGAGTCTAGGGGATTGGTAAATAAGGTTTCTGGGTGTGGTGCGTAGGGAGAGACTGTGGCAGAAGGTCTGTTTGCATAGAGGAGTGCAGATGCCTATGGTTATGGCTGTGTCATTCAGGAGGCAGAGTGTATGGATTTTGGGGACTCCTGCATACATTGGTTGGAAGTGCATGCAGAGCACTGTGGAGTGGCTGCACATCTGGATTCTTTCATGTGGATGCCCACTGAGATGTGGAAAGAAGTGGCTGAATTTGGTTCCTCTTTATGCCACTTTGGTGACGCTCCATCACCCAGACATTCGTATTATTCATTGTGGCAGAAACAGTTTAGGACATGTTCTAGAATTTCTCTGCAATTTGTGATGAAGGAAGCACTTGGGCAAGTCATGGACATGTTTCCAAACTCCAAAAGTACTTTTTTCTCACATTGCACACAGACAGATGTGGCTGCGTTCTTCTTCCTTTGGTCTGCAAATGGAGAAAGTGAGGCACAATGTCAGCAAGGCTGTTTGCATCTTTTCACAGATGTTGGCATGCCCTCCTTCCACACTGAAAATATTATGTTTCGTCGCACAAAGAATTAAAGATTTTCCGTACAGAAGGCGTCCAACTTACTGATGCTGGCAATCAGTTTTTTCAGCAAAATATCCAAAATACATTGCAGCCCATTTTGCAAGTACAGCAAGCATTTTTCTAGTAGGTGTTGGCCATTTGAAACCTTCCAAAAATAAACAAACACCACAAAAAAGCTTCTCCCACAAAGGAGTACAATGTTTTTGACGGAGCCACACCTCGCATTATTTACTGTGATGTCCGCAGAGCATATAGGCTGCACGGGGGCCTGCATCCTTTTATTGGCAATTCTATTTTTGAACTCTGAAAGGTGGCTCTGAAATGAGCCTTTTTAAACTTTTTTTATTGTTAGTTGTTTTGTATTTTTTGTGTTCTTGTAACACATGACACAGAAGGAAAGGAAGGGAAGGGAGGTTAGGGAAAGGTCACCAACCACAGTGATAAGAAAGGGCAAGTGTAGAGAGGAAGATGTTGGGTGGCCCTTACTCCCATGCTCCCGGACCAAAGGCTTGAAAGCACTTTGAAGTTGCTCCCCCCTGCAGAATACCACGTTGCACTACATACACAATACAGTGCCCTTTGAAAGGGTCTGCTGCATTGCGTATGGCCTGCAAGGCTGGTCTAAGGATACGCTGCCCCAAAGGAGTGTCCCTAGTGGTGGCAGGCGCAGATGCGGTGGATGGTGTAGAGGAAATTAACCTACTGCTTTCTTTGAAAGGGACTTCCCTCCGAACTGCTGCCTTGTGGTTTAATTTGAGGTGTTGCTCAGTGCATCTCACCTGGTTCACACAAGATTTCGGCACGTCTTCTACGGTGATAAATAGTTTCCACACCCAGGATTCATGCTGGCAGCAGGCAACAGGGAATTGCTTTACTTCATCCTCGCTCTCCTCTTGATCTCTATCTACATCACCATGCCTGTTCCCTTGTCCAGGCCCTTCGGAAGGTCGTGGCGTAGGCTAGTCAGGCATAGGTTAGTCAGGTATGTTAGTTATAATAGTCTAGTCTGGTGAGGGCTGATACAGAATGCTCAATTGGCTAGTCACATATAGGTACATGCAGTTGAAATCAATGGGCTGGTCTGATATAGCAAATACAAATAAAAATTGGGGGGCATTCTCCCAATTCTACTCCTTAGTCTTCCGGTGTGCCACCCCTCCTCTTCTCCCTCATCACTCAATACTGTTCTCCTAGGTAGGGACACCCCTGCTGCCCTTGCTCCCTCCTCATATTCATCCAGGTCACTCCAACATTCTTCCTCCCTTTTGGATGTTACACTCCCCGGTCCCGTACTCACCTGTTCTTCTCCTTCCCCTACTCGTATTACCTTAACGGGTGTGTTGTCTATGCGGAATAGGAAGTCTCCTGACTTCCACTCGTCTTCAGCTGTGATTGTGGGGGGGGGGGAGTTTAGTGTGGGGATGGCAGAGTTTGTTCACCCCCAGTCAAAAGTTTACTTCTTTCGCATAGATCTCTTAACCGTCCTAGCTCAGCCTGTGCCATAGTTATCTGACTTTCCAAATCTTGTGTCAAGTGCTCTAAATTCATTGTGGTGCACACGTGGGCCCATATGAACCTTTAAGGTAATAAGGGGAAAGCAATGCTGCTGCCGGTGTGGGGGTAGCACTTGGCTTGGGCAAATACATAGGGTCACTGTATCCCTCGACAGGTTTGTTTAATAATGGATACAGTTTTTTGGGTTCTTTCCCCTCCTCTGTTTCTTCTCCCCCCTTCTCCCTTATCCTCGCTGCTTTGGGAGGGTGTTCCTTGTTGTTATTTTTAACCTGGGGCACCTCCTGAAACAGTCTCAACAAATCTAACACCTCTCTCCTCTTTTAGAGCTGTTTAACTTTTTATTTAATTGACAAATATGTTGCAACGAGGCCCAGTACTAACTTGTCAAATTACCCTCCTTTCTGGCCATATTTGGGAGCTCCCATCCCCTTTTATTTGGACTTGGTGTATTCGTTCGATTAGGTAGGTGGGTGCAGATTGGGATGGACATCTGTGGTTGATTGTGAGTGTCTTGAACAATATGCACTCTTTGACCGGGAGCCAGTATGTCATGATCACTGCTTCCAAGGAGCTAGGACCAGCCCAACGTCCTTGGAAGCAGACCCCTAACCTTCATCCTAGGCACCAGCCGGTCCCCACTGGGACCTTTTGGACCTTGTCCTGGCGCCGGTGGCACCAGGCTCATCAAAGTCACTGGTCCCGGCACTGGAAGCGCCGGGCTCATAATTTGTATGAAGATGCTTGGGTGGACTTACCTGCAGCAGACCATGCTGCTTACTTACCAGCCACATAGGAATCCTCTGTGAGCCGGGACTACTTTCTTACCTGGGTGGGGCAAGCTCCACTCCCAGGATACAACACTGGAACTCTTCTTGAACAGGAACTCTTTTCTTACCTAGGCGAGGCCGTGGAGGAAGACGCCTCATCACTCCAAGGCTATTTAAACCACACCCGATTGATGAAACGTGCTTCGCGTTATTCTGCATCCGCAGCAGAACGCTCACCGTGTCTGTTCCAGTTTTCTTCTTTCCGATCCTGAACCTGCAAGAACAAACGCTTACCATTCCTGTATCCAGCCTTCAGTAGCACCTGCAAAGACAAGAAACAACAGGTTAGCACGGCAACCTTCACGCGCAGCGCTTTCCTCACCTGATCCATCGGCAGCTACCATCTCTTCACGCTGCTCCTCCGCCTGTGAAGACAAAAGCATAGTTTTTCCTGTGTGGAATTACTTACCGGCACTCCGCGAATTCCGGTTTTCTTCAACGCTGCAATACCGGACCTGAAAGACAAAAGAAGAGACATTAGACAGGTATTTTACTTACGCGCCATCGCGCCCGCCACAATAGGGCGCCTGCAAATACTCTGGTGTTTCCAGCGTCTCTTCAACACCCGAACTCACAACTGCAAGGGAAAAGAGACAGTTAGAGAGCTTTTGAAAAGCAGGCAACCGGCATTTACTTACGCATTTCCAAGCGCGTCATTCCAAGACTCTGGCTCGAACTTCGTCTTTCTTCACACCATCTTCTACCTCAAGAGCCCTGCAAGACAAATAGAAAAAGCATTATACAGAGCCCTGTTCCACATTAACGTGCCCACGCACCTAAAGACTGTAAGGACTTAAAAGGTGTCCGGAAAACTCACCGTTCGTGCAGTTAACGACGGTAGCAATCCTCTGAGGTCAAGAGGCCTACGTTTCACCCAGTGAAGGAACTGGCAACGGCACCCTGCACCAGACGCAGATGGAGAGCCCAACATTCACCTATCTAAGGTGAGCACGTTGACCTTGGGGCTCCACGGAAAAGCGAGGAAGGGAAAGGGAGAGAGATACCCGACAACCCCAGATCATTAACCCCATATTCTTTCACCTGCAGATATCTCACTCTTCGAGTTAGACACACAGTGCGAAGAGGCTCAGCCCCGGAAGCCAATCGAGTCCTGCACTTCACTTTTCGAGTCACAGACACCATCCTGCCAAGACCGGCGCCTCTGTGGGAATCAGGTGAGCGTTACACAGTAGGCCTTTTGTCTTGCTTGGGAGATGTGCTCCCTCCTGGGAATGCTGAGAGCTATCCTCAGTGTATTGTTTTGTGCAATTCGTAATCTGTTGTTTTTGGTGGAGGTACCCAGTAGGAGGACATTGCAATAGTCCAGTGTTGCACCTATAGTGGCCCTGGCAATGTTGAGGCAGTTTACAGCAGAGAGGTGGGGTTTTACCGCATTGATCATTTTGGTCGTGAGAGCTGCTGCAGAGGAGATATAGCTCACTTGTCTATCCATAGACAGGGTTGAGTCCAGAAAAACTCCCAAGGTTTTTACAGAAGTAGAGACTGTGATTACAGTGTTCTCTATTTTGAAGTTGCAGCATTTGTTGTCTAATTTTTTGAGAATATCCTTGGGGCCAACCATTAAGATCTATGTCTTGTCCCTATTAAGACAGAGGCCATTTGCTGCCATCCAAGCCTGGAAGATAGCATATGTGGTGTGTAGGGTTTTTAGGTCCTGCTCGTAATCACCAGATAGTGGGAGAAGAATTTGTGTATCTTCGGCATAATTGGTGAACGTTATGTCAAACTCCTCTAGGTCATTAAAGAGTGGTAGGGTAAACAGGTTATAGAGTGTAGGGGAGGTGCAAGAGCCTTGTGGTACACCACAGCTAATGGGGGATGGAGTGGTTGATGCCTGGTCTGAGAAGACCCTCATGGCTCTGCCCTCCAGGAAGGATGTAATCCAGGTGGTAGACTCAGGAGTGAAGTAGGCAGTGTCTGTGAGGTGTTTCTTTAAGACCTTGTGGCCCAACAGGTCAAACACTGTGGAAAGGTCAAGGATTAGAAGACTTTCAGATTTGCCCTTGTCCATATTTCCTAGAAGCTTTTTTTTCAAGTTGAGCAGGGCTGATTCAGTGCCATGCCGTGGACGAAAACCAGATTGTCTCTTTCCAAAGTTGTTGTGTAATTCCAGGTAGGTTTGGATCTGTAAATACGCAGTCTTGTCCAGAATTTTCAACAGAAATGGAACATTGGTAATGGGCCTATAGTTGTTTGGGAGTCAGGATCTAGAGTGGGCTTTTTTAGTAGTGGCCGAACCCATGCTTCCTTGAGGGAGGAGGGTACTGATCCAGAGGCGAATGATGCATTAATAAAGGTTGTAATGAAGGGTGCCAGTGCTTCAGAGCATTCTTTGATTATGTTTGCTGGACAGATGTCACCTTTGCATAGTGAAGGTTTTATTTGTTTCATGATTAATATGACTTCTTGGAATGGTTACTTTTCTGAAGGTAAACAGCGGTGTGGACTTGGCGTCAAGAAGGATAGGGGGATTTGGTTTAGAGGAAGTGTGTGTTGTGCGGGTGACCTTTGGCAGGTTGGAGTAGGTTGATCTTGACCAACATAGCATGTTGGATGTCGTTGCACCATTCTCATCCTTAACGGTTTGATGTTTGGATGTTGGGGGAACGACCAGATCATTGAAGATGGTGAACAGTTCTTTGGATTGGGATTTAGCATTGTCAATTCTAGTGTTGTAGGCAGCGGCCTTTGCTGTGGCGATGGAGTCTCTTAGCAATTGAGAGGTAGGAGTCACGAGTAGAGGCCGAAGGGCAGGATTGCTATTTGTTCAGGGCATGTCTTTTAAGCACTTTTAAGTGGATTCAGGGGTGGAAAAATCATGTGTAAAGGAAAATTGGAAATGCAGGGATTTTCTGGGGCAGTGGTCACAGTTCCTTACACTAAAGATTTGGACGTAACAGTGGGGGGAAAACAGTGCGTTCACCCCTATTGTACCACGAAGACTCACCAATAAATTTGCTAGGGAGGGATATCCTTAGTAAGCTTAACATGACCATCTCCTTCAGAGAAAGGGGAATAGTGTGCTCTACACCATTCATATGTGCAATGAGAGCAATGTTGCTGATTAACACAATTGCTAATGAAATACTGGTTTGGGGAGTGCCAAAGGATACAAGTGTTAGCAAAAGCAGTGCTTTGAAATAACACGACAAGAGTGGATTGTACTTCTGATTTTGTGTTTCGACCCGTGACTGCACCCGAGGGTCGATATTGTCCCTAGATTTACATGATGTGCAAGTATCCGCACAGCGAATAGCAGTGATAGAGTTGGACACACATGGGTGTGAGTGGAGAAAAGTGCTATGCATAGACCCCAACATAGCGCTGCGTAATCTAACAGATGAGGAATGATTCACTGATAGTGACACTGATGGGGAAATCATAATGGAAATTTGTATCCCTTGCAACATAATGATTCAAAATAGACAAGTGACGATCCACCTCATGGCCATTGTCAGTGCACCTCCCACATTTTTCAACGAAGACATGCCACAAGTGCCAACCACATTATGGACGACAAATCCCCATGACATAGGGCTCCTGCAAGGAGTAACGCCTGTTAAAATAAAGCTCAAGCCTGGTGTAGTATTGCCCCGAGTAAAACAATACCCCTTGTTAAGGGAGGCAAAGGAGGGAATAAAGTAGACTATACACGCCCTACTAGAACAAGGGATAATCGTGCCATCAAATTCACCTTGCAATACAGCAATTTACCCAAATAAAAAAGCGAAGGGTGGGGCTTAGAGGATGATACAGGACCTATGCCCAATTAATGACCTCATACGAAAGGAATTTCCACTTGTCCCAAACCCTGCATCAATTTTGTGCAGCATCCCTAAATCGGCAACCTGTTTCACAGTGGTAGATTTCAAAAATACATCCTTCTCAGTACCTCTGGACCCAGAATACCTGACTGTCTTTACCCTGGGGGAAAAAAGATATGAGCATTGCAGATTGCCCCAAGGATATTGTGAGTGCCCAAGCATTTTCAATAGTATTCTACAAGAAGACCTTGGTAACATTGAAAAAAAGAACACAATTATCAATCAGTATATAGACGATCTTAATATACAGTGAAAACGAGGAACAGTGCAGGACAGACTCAATCACATCACTAAATGTACTGGCCTACAAGAGGTACAAGGTAGACAGACATAAATGACAGTACTGCCTAGGAGAAGTGCTGTATTTGGGACATCTGAAATCAAAAGATGGTAAATGGATACTCCCACACAAGGCAGCAGCAGTACGTGCCACCATCAGGCCCCACAAAGTGGAGGGCATGCAGAAGTTTCTTGCATATGTAATTACTGCTCAACATGGATTATATGACTATGCAGTTGTAACGCTCACCTGATTCTCGCAGAGGCGCCGGTCTTGACTGGGCGACTACCGTATCTTCAAAGGTGATGTGTAGCACCCGGTTGGCTCTTTGGGCTGGACCTCTGTGCACTGTATGCCTGACGTGTAGAGTAAGATGTCTGCAGATAGAAAATATGGGGTTAATGAACTGGGGTTATTG
This sequence comes from Ambystoma mexicanum, assembly GCF_040938575.1. NCBI lineage: Eukaryota > Metazoa > Chordata > Amphibia > Caudata > Ambystomatidae > Ambystoma > Ambystoma mexicanum. The sequence continues at coordinate 206,442,568 of NC_090923.1, read as the reverse complement.
GGGTGTCCCTATCTCTTTCCTCTTCTCCTCTCCTGTAGACCCCAAAGGTTAACGCTCTCACCTTAGGTAAGTGAATGCCGAGCTCTCCATCTGTCTCGGGGCAGGGTGCTGTAACCAGTTTCTTCACTGGATAGGTAGCGCAGGCCTCTTGACTTCAGAGGACTGCTGTCCGTCGTTTACTGCACGAACAGTAAGTTTCGAGTCATTCAAATGTCTTTAAAGTCTTTAGTAATGATGTCTCTTGTTTTGCAGGGTTCCGGCGATGGCGGATGACGGGCAGAAGTGAGTTGAAGATGGAGCCCGTGTGATGAATAGAAGCGCCTGGAAGCACGTAAGTAAGCGCTTGTTGCCTGCTTCACTATGCGCTCTAACTGTCTTTTTATTTTGCAGGTACGAGTTCGGAGCGGCTGCAGGGTGCCGGAATACCCACTGGATTAGATGTGGAAAGGAGTAATGGCACGCGAGTATTAAAGTTCCCCAATGTCTTTAAACGCACCTTGTTTTGTCTTTCAGATGCGGAATGCAGCGCCGAAGGCCTCCGGAGCGTGCGAAGAGTTGGTAAACTTTTGTCTTTCAGATGCCGGAATGCAGTGTGAAGACCTCCGGAGCGCACGAAGAGTAGGTAAGCCTTTGCCTTTCAGATGCCGGAATGCTAACCTGTTCTTTCTTGTCTTTATAGGTGTTGCTGAAGACTGGATTCAGGATGGTAAGCCTTTGCCTTTCAGATGCCGGAATGCTAACCTGTTCTTTCTTGTCTTTATAGGTGTTGCTGAAGACTGGATTCAGGATGGTAAGCCTTTTTCCTTAGGCCCAGGACCGGATGCAGAAGACACGATGAGCGTTCTGCTGCAGAGGTTGCAGAATAACGCAAAGCAAGATTCATCCACCGGGTGTGGTTTAAATAGCCTCCTGTAGTGCTTAGGTGTCTCCTTCCACAGCCACGCCTAAGTAAGAAAAGAGTTCCTGGTAAGAAAAGAGTTCCTGCCTTCCAGAAGAGTTCCAGTGTTCTGAATCTAGGGAGTGGCTCCAGCCCCACCCAACAGGAAAAGTAGTTCCAAACAGAAGAGGATCAGAGGCTCAACTGGCAGGCAAGTAAGCAGCATGGTCTGCTGAAGGTAAGTCCACCCAAGCATTATGAGCCCGGCGCTTCCAGCGCTGGGACTGGGCATATTTATGAGCCTGGTGCCACTGGCGCCAGGACTGGGTCCAAAAGGTCCCAATTGGGACTGGTTGGCACTCGGAACCTGGGTTATGGATCTGCTTCCAAGGGAGTTGGGAAAACCCTGACCTTTTGGAAGCAGAGATCATGACAGTACCCCCCCTCAAGGCCCCTCCCAAACCGGGCTTCTCCGGGGGTTTTGGCTTGTCAGGAAATGTTCGGTGAAATCTTTTGATTAGGCGAGGAGCGTGGACATATTCAGCAGGTTCCCAGGATCTCTCTTGGGGGCCGTAGCCTTTCCAGTCAATTAGGTAGAATAGTTTAGATTTGGAGATCTTGGAGTCCAGAATGCTTTTGACTTCAAACTCGAGTTCTCCATCCACTAGGATAGGTTTTGGAGATTTGGTTAGTCGGGTTTGAGGTTGCACGGGTTTTAATAGAGAGACGTGGAAGACCGGATGTATCTTCATGTGCGGGGGCAAGTCCAACTTGACCGCTACTGGGTTTACTATGGTAGTGATGGAATAGGGACCAAGGTATCTTGGGTTGAATGTGCGTGGCCCTTTTAGAGATAGATATTTGGTGGATAACCAGACTTGATCCCCTACTTGATAGTGAGGGGCTTCCTTCCGATGTTGATCTGCTCCTTTCTTGTATTGTTCTTTAGCCCTTTGAAGGTGAGAAACAGCTTCCTTAAAGGCTTGGGTGATTGTAGAATGCAGGTAGTCTATTGCTGGTGTTTCAAGATCTTGGAGGGGATCCAACTCCGAGGTTCGAGGGTGACTGCCGTACAAAAGAAAAAACGGGGTTTTCCCAGTTCCCGAATGGACAGAGTTATTGTAGGCATACTCGGCTATCCAAAGGATATCTTTCCAAGTTTTTTCAGTTTGTTGCAGCATGCAGCGTAAATACTGTTCCAGAGTTTGATTGGTCCTCTCGGTTTGTCCGTCGGTCTGAGGGTGGTGACTGGTCGATAGTCTCACATCAATTTGAGCCGACCGACAGCAACTTCGCCAAAAATGAGAAATAAATTGACTACCTCGATCCGAAATTAGAACCGAAGGAAAACCGTGCAGTCGGACGATGTTTTCGAGAAATTCTCGGGCCAGAGTTGCTGCTGTTGGCAAGCCTTTGAGCGGAATGAAATGCGCCATCTTGGAGAATAAGTCCACGATTACTAGAATCGTATTGTATCCGGAGCATGGAGGTAGATCGTTGATGAAGTCCATAGAAAGCGTATGCCAAGGGCGAGGTGGGATGTCAATAGGGCGTAAGAGGCCTGCAGGTCTTTCCTTTTGACTCTTGTTTTGGGCGCATACTCCACAGGACATTATAAAGTCTCTGATATCTTTTTTCCAAGACGGCCACCAGAAGTAGCGCTTGATCTTTTCTGAGGTCTTGGCTATACCGGGATGACCTTCCATTAAAGAGTCGTGATAACAAGAGATTACTTTTTTCTGTAAATCTGTGCTGGGTAGGTATAATCGTTCTTGGAAATACAATAAGTTGTCCTTTACTGCAAAGTCCTTTCCCTGCAGATGCCAATTCTGTATGTCTGCTGGAGTTACAAGTTGCCTGGCTTTATCCTTAACTTCCTCTATGGATTCTGTGGCGATTACACCCAGAATTCTTTGTTCGGGAATGATTGGTACAGGTTTAGGGTTGACCAAGTGTTCTTCCACTCCCATCCGAGAAAGGGCATCGGCTTTACCGTTCTTTGTACCAGGTCGATAGGTAATTATGAAGTCAAACTCGGCAAAGAATAATGCCCAACGGAGTTGTCTAGAGGATTGGGCTTTTGCGGTCTTCAAATATTGCAGGTTTCGGTGATCCGTAATCACAGTAACGGTGTGTCGGGCCCCCAGCAGATAATGCCGCCAAGCCTTAAAGGCAGACTTGATAGCCAGAAGTTCCTTGTCAGTAATCGTGTAATTGATTTCAGGAGGCGAGAATTTGCGGGACCAAAATGCCACGGGATGCAACTGATTGGTTACCGGGTCCTTTTGTGATAGAACTGCCCCCATGGCAAGGCTTGAAGCATCAGTTTCCACGATGTAGGGGAGTTCGGGGCGAGGGTGTTTTAAGATTGGTGCAGAGATAAATTTAGTCTTCAAATCCTGGAAAGCTTGTTCCGCCTCGGTAGACCATTCAAAACGTTTGTTTTTCTTTAACAAGGCAGTGATGGGCTGGACTATTCGAGAGAATTCGGGGATAAACCTGCGGTAAAAGTTAGCGAAGCCTAACATGCTTTGCACACCTTTTACGGAGGATGGTGATGGCCATTTGAGAACTGCATCAACCTTCTTTGAATCCATACGCACTCCGCCAGGTGATAATATGAATCCCAAGAATTCAACTTCAGTCACGTTGAAAACACATTTTTCCAACTTAGCGAAAAGTTTGTGTTGACGCAATCTTTCGAGGACCATTTTCACGTGTTTCCGATGTTCAGATTCCGATTAAGAATAAACGAGGATGTCGTCAATGTAAACAACAACACCTACATCTATGAGCTCTCTGAGGACATCGTTCATAAAATATTGAAAGGCGGCCGGGGCATTGCAAAGTCCGAAGGGCATGACCTGATATTCAAATAGCCCATACTTGGTGCGGAAGGCCGTCTTCCATTCATCGCCCTCTTTTACTCGTACCAAGTGGTAAGCTCCTCTAAGATCCAGCTTTGTATATATGCATGCTTTTCTGACTTGGTCCAGGAGTTCAGGGATCAAAGGTAACGGATATCTATTCTTAACGGTGATCTGGTTCAGGGAGCGATAATCGATACAAGTTCTAAGGTCTCCTTCCTTTTTTGGAACGAAGAACAAAGCTGAAGAAGCAGGGGACTTGGAAGGACGAATAAACCCATTTGCCAGGTATTGATCCAGGTATTGTCGAAGGTGAAGGTTCTCAGGCTCGGTGAGGGCATAAATTCTACTACAAGGAGGAGTAGATCCAGGTATAAGGTCTATCTGGCAGTCATAAGACCTATGAGGAAGTAGAGAGTTAGCCTGATCCTTCCGGAAAACATCTTGGTATTCTAGGTATTCGGGAGGTAACTGGGGAGTCTCTGAAGAAATTGCGGCCAGTGCAACACCAGGTGGAGGGTGACAAGTAGAGACACATTCTGGAAACTGGACCGTTCTTGCTCGCCAATCGATCAGAGGATTGTGTTTCTCTAACCAAGGTATTCCTAGAATAATCTGAAACTGAGGGGCCTTGATCACATCGAACACGATCTTCTCATGGTGTCCATCTTGACTTACTAGTGTCATCTCTTGAGTGGTATGCGTTACTGGCCCGGAGGCTATCTCTGTACCATCCACCGTAGTAATGACGTCCTTTACAGCCTTGGGACAAAGAGTTAGATTCATCCTCAAAACCATTTCATGATCCACATAATTGCCGATGGCACCGCTATCGACGTAAGCTTCAATTGCATGTAATCGATCCGGATTATCAGGGCTAATGAGGACCATAGGTATCACGAAATGCGAGGTCACGGAACTGGTTTTCACGCTCGGCAAGAGGACCTCTATTCTTGTCGGGCGAGGTCGTTTCCCTGCTCAGAGTTTGTAACTTTGGTAACTGCAGCTCCTACTGCCTTCTTGGCAGGTTTCACCGGACAGTCTCGAAGAAAGTGCCCTGAGTTTCCGCAATATAGGCATAATTGCAACTGTTTCCTCCTTTCCCGCTCCCTTTGTGTTAGAAGACCTTTCAGACCCCCTATTTGCATGGGTTCCCCGGAGTCTACTCCTTTGGAAGGAGTTGGCGGTTTGGAAAATACTCGAGCATCAAACTTGGAACGATCGGCCTTCCTGTTCTGCAGCCTGTGATCTATTTGAACGACCAAGTCTATATAATCCGAACAGTCTTGTGGGGGATTCACTACTTGGGCTAAAATGTCTTTGAGCTCTCCACGTAGACCTCTATAAAACAGCGTAATCCTTTTGTCCTCAGGCCATTGAGTTTCCACTATTAGTCTATTGAAAGATGCAATATAAGCCAAAAGGTCTTGATTACCCTGTCGCAACGAAAGAAGCTCATTGTCCAAGGCCTGCCCCTGTGAATGTCTTGCGAACAGTTTTTCCATACTAAGCTGAAAGGCTTGAAAATCATGGAGAACCGGATCATCTTGATTTACTAGAGGGATCGACCAGTCTGCCGCATTGCCACTAAGGTACGAAAGTACAAAAGCTACTTTTGCTTGATCAGTTGGAAAGGCTGCTGGCCGGCATAAGAAGTGTCCCGGCACTGATTGATAAATACTGCAACCCTCTTTGGGTCACCAGAAAATCGTTCGGGCGGAGCCAGAGGTACATTCCCAGGTAGGTTGATCTGCACTGGATTCATAGAGGATGTTGAAGGAAGATTTGCCCCTGATGCGGGTAACGGGGTCTGTCCGGCTTGTGACTGTAGCACTTGTCTAGCAAGATTGTCTGGTCTCTCCTTGGAAATAATTAGTTCCCTTCTTAGAGCATTCGTTTCCTGACGAGCTGCATGCACTTCTGCCCTTAGTTCCCCAAGTAACCGGGCTAGGGGGTCAGTATCCGAGGTTTCCATAGCGCCTGGGCGAGAGTTTTGGGGTAGGCTTTGCGTTCTGTAACGCTCACCTGATTCTCGCAGAGGCGCCGGTCTTGACTGGGCGACTACCGTATCTTCAAAGGTGATGTGTAGCACCCGGTTGGCTCTTTGGGCTGGACCTCTGTGCACTGTATGCCTGACGTGTAGAGTAAGATGTCTGCAGATAGAAAATATGGGGTTAATGAACTGGGGTTATTGGGGTGTCCCTATCTCTTTCCTCTTCTCCTCTCCTGTAGACCCCAAAGGTTAACGCTCTCACCTTAGGTAAGTGAATGCCGAGCTCTCCATCTGCCTCGGGGCAGGGTGCTGTAACCAGTTTCTTCACTGGATAGGTAGCTCAGGCCTCTTGACTTCAGAGGACTGCTGTCTGTCGTTTACTGCACGAACGGTAAGTTTCGAGTCATTCAAATGTCTTTAAAGTCTTTAGTAATGATGTCTCTTGTTTTGCAGGGTTCCGGCGATGGCGGATGACGGGCAGAAGTGAGTTGAAGATGGAGCCCGTGTGATGAATAGAAGCGCCTGGAAGCACGTAAGTAAGCGCTTGTTGCCTGCTTCACTATGCGCTCTAACTGTCTTTTTATTTTGCAGGTACAAGTTCGGAGCGGCTGCAGGGTGCCGGAATACCCACTGGATTAGATGTGGAAAGGAGTAATGGCACGCGAGTATTAAAGTTCCCCAATGTCTTTAAACGCACCTTGTTTTGTCTTTCAGATGCGGAATGCAGCGCCGAAGGCCTCCGGAGCGTGCGAAGAGTTGGTAAACTTTTGTCTTTCAGATGCCGGAATGCAGTGTGAAGACCTCCGGAGCGCACGAAGAGTAGGTAAGCCTTTGCCTTTCAGATGCCGAAATGCTAACCTGTTCTTTCTTGTCTTTATAGGTGTTGCTGAAGACTGGATTCAGGATGGTAAGCCTTTGCCTTTCAGATGCCGGAATGCTAACCTGTTCTTTCTTGTCTTTATAGGTGTTGCTGAAGACTGGATTCAGGATGGTAAGCCTTTTTCCTTAGGCCCAGGACCGGATGCAGAAGACACGATGAGCGTTCTGCTGCAGAGGTTGCAGAATAACGCAAAGCAAGATTCATCCACCGGGTGTGGTTTAAATAGCCTCCTGTAGTGCTTAGGTGTCTCCTTCCACAGCCACGCCTAAGTAAGAAAAGAGTTCCTGGTAAGAAAAGAGTTCCTGCCTTCCAGAAGAGTTCCAGTGTTCTGAATCTAGGGAGTGGCTCCAGCCCCACCCAACAGGAAAAGTAGTTCCAAACAGAAGAGGATCAGAGGCTCAACTGGCAGGCAAGTAAGCAGCATGGTCTGCTGAAGGTAAGTCCACCCAAGCATTATGAGCCCGGCGCTTCCAGCGCTGGGACTGGGCATATTTATGAGCCTGGTGCCACTGGCGCCAGGACTGGGTCCAAAAGGTCCCAATTGGGACTGGTTGGCACTCGGAACCTGGGTTATGGATCTGCTTCCAAGGGAGTTGGGAAAACCCAGACCTTTTGGAAGCAGAGATCATGACAGCAGTATACACCAGACCACTGCTTCAGGCACTAAAGGAAGCGTAGAAGGAGAGTTCAGGGATCGTGTGGACCCCCGAAATAAACACAGCCTTCGACACATTGAAAGAACTCATCTCCACGGCACCAGTCCTAGCAACCCCTGATTATGACCGTGAGTCATTCCTATTTTCACACTGTAACGTATCACTCATGACAAGCCTTGCTCACACTGTGTTTGCCTCTTTACTATTTACCATGCGCACCTTCTAAGGGTTGTTCAAAAATACTGTTCACATTGTGATTGGGAGGCTAGCTCAGGGGCAACATGCTCACTTGGAGCAAAACAACATGGATTAACGCAGGTTCGATACCCAGATCCATGCTTAGAAGCCTCTGGTTATTAAGTGCATTATAAATAACCAATTACAATTGTGTCCCATTTAGGCTGTTCATATTGTGACTGATCCCACTTCTCCAGCACCTGGACACTCATTAATCCTATATCGCTTTGGTCACTCCTCTTCCCCCCCTTACATCCTCCTGTGCTCCAAACCTACTCCTCCACCGTGTCAAACATTTCCAAAGCCAGATGAGCCCTCTGGCGTACCAGAAACAGAAGACCTCCCATTCACCACACCTCCTTCCTTTCCTCCCACTTACCATAGTGCACCACAGTTGACCTCCTCCACACCTCCCATCCCCTCGCCCTCTCAAGTGCCCCCTCCTCCCTGATCTCTCCTCGCAGTCCTCCATTCTTTGGCACTATCCCAAACTTGTACATCTCCCTTCTTCTCCCCTGATAATGGCAACAGCCTTCCCCTCCCCCTCCTCTATCCACCCTCATATCCTCATGCAATCACCCCTTTCTCCTGGTCCAAACCCCAACTGCAGGTCACTCAATATTCAGCTCCCTAAGCAAAGCCTGTGCAGCCTTGGCCAAAACTGCCCAATCAGCAGACCCCCCCACCCTTACCCACACACCACAGGCACCACCACATTAGCCCATGCACAGAAGGCCATCTAGGTGCAGCCCCAAGCTGCACACCTCCCCCTCATACACTCATGACACCATCTTTTCCCATTATCCTACTCCCCTCCCTCTCTGCCCAACCCTGTCTGTCCACCCCATTCTGCAAGCATCCACACTCCCCCGTTCCCCTCTCCCATCCTCCCCATCATCTCTCTCTCTCTCCCTCCCTACTCTTACCGTTCCCCCATCCTCCCTCCCTACCTGCAGCATCTCCTACTATGAGTCCCCCCAACCTTGTCTGGACATTGTCCTAAATCCCCTCTCTCTTACATCCTTTTCAACACCAGATCAGTCACCAGAAACAAACACATGCTCTATGACCTTATCTCTGACGAAAACCCAGACATCTTCTGCATCACCGAAACCTGGTTCTCTGATGACCCCCTCCCACCCCGGCTACTCTCTGAACACACACAACAGAGCTAGTAGAGTGGGTGGAATAGCCATCTTCCATGAAAGGCACCTCACACCCTTACATGTTGAGAAACAATCCTGCAGTGGCAACTGCAAATCCCTGCTAGTCGAATTCCAACAATCACCCTCTTTCTCCCTCAGCTTCCTCCTCTGCTCCAGACCCCCATGCTTGAACAGAACATTTGCAGACTCTCTGAGCAGCTCTGTAGCAGCCATCATGATCTCTCATCCCACATATGCCCTCCTAGGTGATCTGAACATCTGGTTCGACACCCCCTCCAACCCCGTGACCCACCATCTCATTGACAACTTAGAAACCCTCAGGTTCAAAAGGTAGGGTGAATACTATGTCTGCACCTTTCTGTCGTTAAGTACATAATTGTCAAATGTATGCCGGCTGCAAGAACCTAAATATGACTGATATCCACCTAATCAGTCAAAGAGGAAAAAGAGGACTGCATGTTATTTAGGTATAGTTTGGTGCCATGACAAATAGGCATCAAAACAAGTGGATATGACCAATTAGATGTTTTATTCTTAATTTTAAAAAAAAACTGAATGGTCCTTAGGAACAATCTAGTTCATTATAGGTTATATTTAAGCCTTCCTAAGCCAACGTTAATCAAATGGTGGCACATGATATTGTTTCACCCTGGTGCAGGCTTTATCGAGGCATAGCAATAATTAGACAACAATAAATACAAAATACCATGTTCCAAATCACAGCCAATTGTGTGTTAGTAACGTTGTGTGTAACACTCCATTAGGTGTCTGAATATCCTGATATAGTTAATACATACTTTTTGGATGTTAGCAACTTTGGTTAATCTGAATTTGGACCACTTAAACTGTTTCCTTCTTTAGTAAAATGCATTAGTATCCAATAATCATTATGTTGCTATATTAAATAGCTGTCATTCCTTACAGTACGTTCCGATTTACATATGCAGTTGGCCACTGCCCATCTTATAAATAGTCCTTCAGATTCCTCCTCCTCTACAGACCCCTGGGCTACAACAGAATGTTCACAGACTCTCTGAGCAACTCTGTAGCAGCCATGATGACCTCCCATCCCACACCTACCCTCCTAGGTGATCTGAAAATCTAGCTGGACACCCACTGCCAAACCTGTGACCCGCAATCTCATTGACAATTTAGAAGCCCTCAATGTAACCCAACTCATATCATGCCCCACTTACATTGCTGCACCTATCCTAGATGTAGTGTTCACCTCGTCCAACCTGATCCCATCCCCTCTCACCATCCCCCTCATCTGGACTGACCATTCTGACATCTTTTTCTCAGCTTTGGCTTGTGCACCTGCTCCCCCTCCCTGCGTCAGACCCTAGCTGACCCCTGAGTATCTCGCTCTGTAACAAGGTAACTATCTCCTGGATGTATGCTCCTCCTTCTCACCTCCCTTCCCAATCTCTCCCCCCAAGGAGGAACACACTCCCCAGACATGTTCGACTGTCATGATGCCTACGCCCGGCATCAGGACCAAGGCCCTCAGCTCCAGGAGCAGGCATCCAGACATTTGTTTAAACCTCAGCAGCCCCGGCTAGGGGCTGTCTGGGTTCAGTCCTGGCGCCATAGGCGCCAGGCTCATAGACTTTACTTACCTGATGCAGACCATGCTCCAAAAGAGTCCAAGCCTACATGAGGCCTGGATGGGACTATTTTGTTACAGGGACTATTTTTTACTCGGCCGTGGCTCTAGGGAACTTCTTACCTGGAACTACTTTGGAGGCTATTTAAACCACACCTGAACAGCAGCACATGGTTCGCGTTATTCTGCATCCAGCAGCGTGACGCTCACCGTGCCTGCAGCCAGCATCCAGTCTTCTGCCACGCCCGCGTGCCTGCAGCCAGCATCCAGTCTTGTGCCATGCCCGCCTCGAATCCGGAGCTCCTAGAATAAAGAAGAAGAAAAGGACAAGGTTAGAAAACAAACTTATTTCAAATTCCTCACCTAATTCCGGAACCATTTCATCTCTGGACCTGGAAAGTACATCAGTCCTGCACGCGTCGCTTCGCCAGCTCCAGCACGGCGCCATACTCACCAGTTCTCACAGCATCTTTCGATCAGGCACTGTCTGCATCATTTCTTCCCCGTAATCCGGCCCCTAGGGGACACAAGAAAAAACAAGGTGAGCCAAGGGAATCAACAAATACAACCTCTTAACACCATAGACTTACCACCGGCGGTATTATTCCATAACTCTCCACATTTTCATATGCCACATCTGTAAAGAGGGAGAAAAACAACACGTTAACGCATGCAATAGTTACCGGACAGCGTTGGGTAACACAGACTCTTACCTTGAATGCCAGCAGCAGCTACGAGACCTTCTTCTCACAAACTCAGTTGCAATTTAAGGAAGGAAGGGGACAAGAGTGAACATCGGGCACATTGAACTCTTTGAACTTGATACTTACCAATCCCGCCAGGGACTTCAGAGTCAATACTTACCGGAACTCTCCTAACGCCTTCAAACCAGTGAAGTAACTGGTATCTACGCACCCCTGCAAGACACGCAGGATGGAGAGCTCATCTTTTACGAACATAAGGTGAGGTTACTAAGGGGATATCGGAGGTGATTAGTGGGGGAGAGCGAGAACAGTTGGGAGGCCATCACTAAAACCCACAGGTGGTTAATCCCTGTCTCCACTTGCAGGAAAATACTTCTTCGGGTCCAGCAGACAAGACTAGGCGGGCCAGTCCAGACAGTCATCTCTGCACTACGCATCACGTTGAAGGAGACCGCAGCTGTCCGGGTCTGATCGACACCCCTGTGGGGTCCAGGTGAGCGTAACATCGACCAATTGCTCTTCAATGCTCTTACCCCCCTAGCCCCATCCAGATCCCCCTCCCACCATACGGGACATTGACTGAGGTGGTTCGGCCCTTCCCTCAAATCCCTCAAACCCCTCAACCGTTGCCTAAAATTCCTTTCGGATACCAACCCTTCTGCCCAAAACAAAGCCACCCTTGCTAGACAGATGAGAGCCTATAGATTAGAAATCAGCAAAGCCAAACATGCATTCTACAGCTCCCGCATTGCCAATTCAACCAACTCCTGCAAATAACTCCACAAGATTATCTCTGAGTTCAAGACCACTTTTCTGCTCCTCCTCTCCCTCCCCCATGTCCCAAACACTGTTAGGCTCTCTTCCTGACCATTACTTCAACATAGGCATTGAAATTAACCTCGCCACCATCACCAAACTTTCACCCCTCCCGCGACTGGCCACCATCCATCCCCAGCACCTGACATGGACTCTCTACAACTTCTTTTCAGCATTCTCCCGCCCTTAATTGTTAAGGATTCTCTCTAATAGTCATTCCTCAGCAGCTCTACGAGACCCTTGCCTGCCAGCCCTCCTTAAAAATATTCTGTCCTCCACCTGACCAGGCATCCTCGCCAGATCCATTATCAACCACTCACTAACACCAGGGATCATCCAAGCAGAATACAAAACCTCTCTCGTAGAACCGCTACTGAAAAAGGCCTCTCTTTACCTCATTGTCCCTTCCAATTACCGGCCCATTTCCAAATATCACTTTATAGCCAAACTGATAGATCACACAGCCTATTCCCAGCTGAACCTCTTTGCAAAATCCCAAAGCCTTCTTGACACGGCCCAGTCTGACTTCAGACCCCTACACAGAACTGAATCTTCCCTTGTCTCAATCTGGGATGATATGAAAAGTTCTGCCGATTCTGTGAGCTGCGACAAACCCATCCTCTTTGACCTCTCAGCAGCTTTCAACATGATCAACCATCCACACAAACGGACACTTTGACTTAGCCATCAGTGACTCCAACCCCTGATGGATTGCCTCTTTCATCTCTGACTGCTCCCAAAGAACAATTTTCTCTCCTTTCTCCTCTGTCCCCTACCAAGTCATCCAGAGGAGCTTCTCTCTTCCTTCTCCTCTTCAAACTCTACCTTTTGTCCCCTACCTGCTCATCGGCTCCCACAATCTCACCTGTTACAACCAAACCGATGACACTCAGATCATCCTCATGATTCCCATTTCCCCGTCTTTACCAGTCCCAGATCTGGCAGCTTGACTCTCAGACATTTACTTCTGTATGGCAAGCAACTACCTCCTCCTCAACCCAGGGAAAACCAAAATCGTAATCTGCAGAAATACAGCTCTTTCCCCAACAAACCCCTTTGCCCCTTGCCTTAGGACCCACCCACTGCATCCCCCATCAGTCAAAAACCTAGAATGCACATTTAGCTCAAATATGCCTCTCCCACCACATAGAAAAAACAGAGGGCTCCTGGCTTTATACAAATAAATGGTTGAAGTGACTGAACTTTTGTACAGTTACACAAATAACCCTACACAAAGAAAAATATTGCTCTAGATTGAGGTGTGAACAATTTGGCTTTTTGCCCAATTATTTTAATATATACAATATAATTTTCAAAGTTGTTCCTTCGAGCAGGACACAAATTAAAACAAAGAACTATGTCTGTCAGCAAAACATTAGTATTCTATCCAGTTAAGTTCGCTGAATCTATGTGCAAATGAACATGTATCATCCATTCCAGAATTTTAGGGATTTTGGTGAAAAAATAACATGTGAACGTAATACAAAACAGTACAAATAATTACAGTATTGACAAAATACACTGGTGGAAAGAGGGTGGAGTCAACACTACTGTGTTTCAGCCATTCATCAGGTGATCCATAAAGCTGGTAAGTGGTTGGCCTTCATCAGGACTGGAAAAACAGTTGAAAAGGAGGTGTCCTACTGGTCTCTGTCGGAAAATGACAAGCAACGTGTGGTTTAAAGTTTATATTAGTTCAGTTATTGATGGTATTATTTATAGAAGGCAGTTAATGCTGATTCATTAGAACAAAGAAGAGTGCTATTTCTCACAGAAAATAGGTCACTGATCTTACCATGTCATAAGTTCGACACGTGAAAGTGCTTACTCCCCACATTTAAATACACATTCAGAATACAGGACACATCCCAGTAGGGAATGAGACCAAGAGATTGGTATAGAGATTCTGCAAAGGTTTATGTAAAATTCAGCATCAGAGAACTCTGCTGCCATGAGAGCACTCTGGCAAACAATATAAAAACAATACTTTTTAAAGGGTTACAGAGTCATCAGTGGCAATGTCTATACAGTCTATACATTACTTTTCCATTGGTTAGGGAGGTGGTGCACATATAGTTCTGTAAGGGCCGGCTCCACTGGATTGGCTGATGACTTGGCGGGAGGGTGGACATCACGTGGTTCAGCTAGGCCAGTCCATGCAAGGTGAAGGTTGGGTTAAGCCTGGAGAGGCGGCTGGATCTGGCTAAACTAATCTACACACTTAGCCTAGACAAGCAGTAAATAATGATCATCACTATACCTTTAAAGTATATATTCAAGGCACATAAATTGTACAAGTGTGTTTGCACTCTCCCACCTTGGGTTACTAGCGAGGTGAATGGTGTGGGGGTCTTGCCCCTGAGGTAACCTGTGGGGTTCTGGATTGATAGTTTTCAGGAATGGCACATCAGAGCAGGAAGGGGGTGGAGTGACACATGTTAGTTTAAGACAGAATATACTGTGACATGAGTCTGGTTTTATTGAGGACAATCCCACCACCTTAGTCTGCAGGTTTTATGGTGATTGATTTGTCTCTGTTTAGTGTTACGAGTGCTGTTCTTTCTTCTTTGTCTAGATTGTCTTGATAATAATTCTTTTTCTTCATATCTTCAAGTATACTTTTGTGAGAAAAAAAAGTGTCAAACTCACACGTTATGGTATGGGGCGGGTGAATAAAGATTGATTTTGGTTCTTATTTTCACACTCACTGCCTTCCACACAGTCAACCTAATTCAATGCGGTCTGGTGTTCTGGTAGGTATATCTCAAAAAAGTTTTTCAATCTGATGTTTTGTTGGATATTTCATCAACAAGCACCTTAATAGAGCTCTTTTCAACCGGTATGGGCAGCTGGTGAAGCTAATTAGCAGAAAATGGCTACTGGGACAGTGGAGATGGTGGTTAGGCCCTGCTCTTGGGGAATTTTCCAAGAGATCACCCCACATGCAATAGGTTAACATAGATTTGCCCCCTCTCAGTGATGACACACAAACATGTCCCATTCTCACCACTAATGACTGCTGGAACTTGCTTATTCCAACAGAATAAGGGGCTAAACTAAGCTCCACCTTCCCTCTCCAAATTCCACCAAACACTCTTCTGCAGCTCCCATATGAACACTCCACACCTGGGGACTGTCTAGGGATGCCTTTGTACTCTTATTTAACCTCCCTTAATGTAGAGCCTAGGGGAACCTGTGTCCCTGATAAGGTTGGATTTGGTTTTGGATTGCCTCATTGCTTAGTGCCAGGTTGTGATTAATTGGATTCTACTATGAAGGAGTGCAAGGATGGTTAGGGGTAACCAGCCCTCACACTTCTACAAACCAAAGCACAATGCAATCATAAAGGTAAAACAGTGACAGTTAAGAGATATACCTCCTTCACCTGTTTTGGTAACATGGGAAGACTATGATCTTAAGAGGGGTGCGTAGGTGAAAAAGTAGTGACCCAAACAACACAGTATCACAGTCCAAATCAAGCAAATGTCCAATCAATGTTCTATAAAACTATATATTTGAATCAAACACGCCATCTGTGAGAAAAGAACACACTGCACAAAAACCTACCCCAAAGGAAGAACAGAGAAGATGTGACAGAATGGGGAAAGTCGCACTCTGAGAGTAGTTCCAGGGGTAGTTGGTAAATTAATAGCCACAAAAAGATATGTTGTTTAGAGAAAACAGGAGGTATCGTAACATAACCATCTATTGGGCCCAAGTGAACCAAGGGGGCAGTTTAGGTCTAACAGTACCTGGATTTAGTTGTTGGGAGGTTGATAGACTAAGACCCGGTATTGAATGTTCATGCAAGCAGATAACGCTCCTTTCCAGCATATTGGGTTATGCTGGGCCAAGCGGAACAAATGTGGTCCTTCTATATTGCTAAAGGGATGCTCTAAAAGATGCAGGTCGGGTAGATCCCAGCATCAATTCACAGTTGGCCAGTTGAAGTCAGGATTTAGCTGGCAGAAAGGGTCAATGTGTGATGATCCAGTGGTTCAAGTCAGTTGGCGACAGTCGTTGAAGTGGTGATCGTGTGTGCCTTGATCAGCGCTTAGATGAGGTGGCCGTCCAAGGGTTAGCTGGGTGGAGCTTTTGTTATAACCTCCGGTCAGAGTTGCCATGTGATGCATCAATGTTTTGGTTCTTGCCCAGGCATTGAACAATCACTTCGGACCTAAGAGGGGAAAGGCTTAGCTAGGGCACAATGCAGAAGCAAGCTGGTTCGAAATGTCAGCAATAGTTCAATTGGTGGAGGACCACAGAAACCAGTGCCAGCACCTTATCTCTTGTTCAAGGTATGATGAACATGGAGCGACCCGTTCTGTGCGGTGTGGGTCTCCCGTTGCTGTGAGGCCCACTCAGGGTGGACTCGAGAGTAGGATGGTTCTGTCAGGGTCTACGCTCCCAGCTTTAGGCAATTCCAGTACAGAGTGGTAGGTCCTATTCCACAGCAGAGGTCACTCTAAATGTGCTCTGGCAGTGGGTAAGGGACAGATCTTGCTTTTGCCTTGGATAGCTCTTTCTTCACATCAGGCTGGGGGCTTTGGAAAGCACAATTTACAATGGACTTCAAATGAGTTCTTCTCCAGCAAATCTGTACGTCTTGAGAGGTTCCAAAAGGATCTGGAGTCTGGAGAATATCTGAAGAAGTGTTGGGAGAAAGCTTTGTTGGCACAATTCCTCAGGTGTGGACAAAAGCTAGGCTGTCTTTGTGGTCTAATCCTTGCTCTTGAACAGAGCCGTCTTTGCCCTTCAGATGTCATAACTGTAAAGGCGCAAACACAAAAAACACAAAAACACTTGGAGGAATACAGACAGCTGCATGGAACTGAACTAGAAACCATTTTCTCATCATTATACTTCCCAGCTACACCTTTTAAAGAAAATAATTGCAACAATTAATTTAATTGCAACATGTTGATTGGTCGCTCGAAATCAGGCCCCTAAAGATTGCTAAATATTAACAAATCTAAATTTGTGGTTTCCTTTCTTATGACAAGTGAACATACCATCCCAGGAACATTACCTAGTGTAGTATTCAGCACAAATTGTTCGTAGTGCAAGCTGATAGAATGCTAGGTGCTGATTGGGCAGTTATGTTGGAGATATCGTCAGACCATAGCATCCCACGAGAAGGATCAATGATCTTATTAGTGGAAATCGGCGAGGGCAAAACTTAGTTACCTTCCCCAGAACACTAAAATCCCCGAGCACTGATTGGCTTCTTTCGCCCCTCACCCCCTGCTTGCTCCCTACCTGCCATGCCGATACATGTTAGCAACTCTGGACCCAACCTTCTAGTTATCTTTTCACGCTGAAAAGCAGCATGGAGGAAAAAAAGTGTGTGTAGCCCTGTTGCTAGAAATGAATTCCTATATTTATTTGTTCTACCACACACTTGAATTTCCAATCCAAATGCCCTGTGGTCATTGGTGGTGCTGTTGCTCCAATCCTAGTTCTACACTTTGGCATTTCCATGATCTGAGCCCCTCGTGCGTCATACTGTGTTCTTCGCAATCACTGTCTATTCATTAGTTTATTGTCTGGGAAGATACCTGCTGTCTGGAGATCAATGTCATGCCCATAACAAATACTCCTTGTAACAATTAATTGGACTCTGTTTGGCATCTCTTTCCATCCGGAATTTCGCTCAATAAGTTCCTCTGCCCAGCAGTGAAAATAAAATAAAATTAAGCACATATTGTGGCCTTTAGTTAAACCATGATGCTCTGCAACTTTCAACACTAACTGGACCCAATATGGCCGTCTTCCTGCTCCTTGCAGCAATTGGCACGGTTACCAGACATTTGGTCGAAAAAAATTGGTCGACCAGACAAATGGTCGAACCAATTTGGTCGAAAACCAAATGGTCGAATTTTTCTTTTTTATTATTTTCACCCCTTTTTTTATTTTTGTGGGCGGGTCCCCCCCAACCGTCTTTTTTTCTCTAAAACCCCCTTTTTTTAAAAAACGAAAACACGAAAAATAAATATATAAATAAAAAAAATAATTCGACCATTTGGTTTTCGGCCAAATTGCGTTGACCAAATGTCATTCGACCAGTTTTCAGTCGACCAAATGACTGGACACCAATTGGCACTGCTACATAATACAGTTCAACCTACCAAGCTCCACCTACCTCCCCTTTTACCTACTGATATAGGTGTACTGACCCAAGTTCCCTCGAAAAACGACCTCTCTGCACGTGTATTTTCGGCATCACTCCCAACCTACCAACTCCCTGATGTGAAACACAGCTCTATATATATATTACATGGCCACGGTAGTGGCCATGGAGTTATGGTTAAGTTGCTGTTTCTATAGGAAGAGCACTTTTTGGGCGGCTTATAACTTCGCTCCCCCTGGACGAATCCTCACCAAACTTTGCATAAAAAAGTATATGGCCCACTCTGAATTTCTTTGCAACGTTTGGTGAGGTTTGGTCAAGGGGGGGCAAAGTTATAGGGGTGGTGCCACAACTTTTTTTTTCCCATAGACATAATGGGAAAAAACTTTGCTCACGCCTACAGCCCAAACCGCTGGACGGATTAACACCAAATCTGCAGCAGGAGCGGCAGCTTGGTCCCGAAAGCATGCTTTTTTTTTATTTGGTGTAAATCCGTCCAGTAGTTTTTAAAAAAATGACAAAAATGTAAGTGAAAAAAATGAGTTATATCTGCGGACAGGACCGGGATTGGGCAAGCGGCTTGCGTGATGTCCGCGGACATCTGATGTGCTCTTCCATTGGCTGCGGTGAAGCGTGCAGTGCGTCTATTTTCAGAGACGCCCGCCATCTTAGTTTATCTTTGCATCAGGCCTGCGGAGGGCCGAAGAGGGGGATCTGCGGCCTGCACAGTAAGACACCAGCAGCCTTGCGTGTCTCCCTCCTGTCCCCCACTCCCTGCTCATGCCCCGTTTGTGCTCGTGTCCCCCCCACCCCCCGCTCATACCCCGTGTTGTGCCCGTGTCCTCCCCCACCCCCGCTCATGCCCGGTTTTATGCTTGTGTGCCCCCCACCCCCCGCTCATGCCTCGTTTTATGCTCGTGTCCCCCCCACCCCCTGCTCATGCCCTGTTTGTGCTCATGTCCTCCCCCACCCCCGCTTATGCCCCGTATTGTGCCCTTGTCCTCCCCCACCCCCCGCTCATGCCCCGTGTTGTGCCTGTGTCCTCCCCCACCCCCCGCTCTTGCCCCGTGTTGTGCCCGTGTCCTCCCCCACCCCCTGTTCTTTCCCTGTGTTGTGCTTGTGTCCCCCCCACTCCCCGCTCATGCACCTTGTTGTGCCCGTGTCCTCCCCCGCTCATGCCCTGTGTTGTGCCCGTGTCCTCCCCCACCCCCTGCTCATGCCCCGTGTTGTGCCCGTGTCCTCCCACATGCCCCGCTCATGCCCCGTGTTGTGCCCGTGTCCTCCCCGACCCCCCGCTCATGCCCCGTTTTATGCTCGTGTCTCCCCACCCCCTGCTCATGCCCCGTTTGTGCTCGTGTCCCTGCCACCCCCCGCTCATGCCCCGTGTTGTGCTCGTGTCCTCGCCCACCCTCCGCTCATGCCCTGTGTGGTGCCCGTGTCCTCCCCAACCCCCACTCTTGCCCCGTGTTGTGCCCGTGTCCTCCCCAACCCCCCTCTCATGCCCCGTTTTCTGCTTGTGTCCCCCCCACCCCCCCGCTCATGACCCGTGTTGTGCCCATGTCCTCCCCAACCCCCCTCTCATGCCCCGTTTTCTGCTTGTGTCCTCCCCACCCTCCGCTCATGCCCCGTGTTGTGCTTGTGTCCTCCACCACCCTCCGCTCATGCCCCGTGTTGTGCTTATGTCCTCCCCACATCCCGCTCATGCCCCTTGTTGTGCCCGTGTCCTCCCCCACCCCCTGCTCATGCCCCATTTGTGCTCGTGCTCCCCTGCCCCTTGTTGTGCTCATGCCCCCCCACCCCCCGCTCATGCCCCGTGTTGTGTTTGTGTCCTCCCCCACCCCCCGCTCATGCCCCGTGTTGTGCCTGTGTCCCTCCCACCCCCCGCTCATGACCCGTGTTGTGCTCATGTACCCCCCACCGCCCCTCATGCCCCGTGTTCTGCTCGTGTCCCCCCACTCCCTGCTCATGCACCTTGTTGTGCTTGTGTCCCCCCACCCCCGCTTATGCCCTGTGTTGTGCCCGTGTCCTCCTCCATCCCCTGCTCTTGCCCCGTGTTGTGCTTGTGTCCCCCTCACCCCCACTCATGCCCCTTGTTGTGCCCGTGTCCCCCCCACCCCCTGCTCATGCCCCGTGTTGTGCTCGTGTCCCTCCCACCCCACGCTCATGCCCCTTGTTGTGCTCATGTTCTCCCCCACCCCCCGCTGATGCCCCGTGTTGTGCCTGTGCCCACCCCACCCCCTCTCATGCCCCGTGTTGTGCCCATGTCCCCCACCCCCTGCTCATGCCCCGTGTTGTGCCTGTGTCCCCCCACCACCTGCTCATGCCCCGTGTTGTGCTTGTGTCTCCCCCACCATCCGCTCATGCCCCGTGTCTTCCGACCAATCCCCCCACCCCCTGCTCATGTCCCGTGTCTCCCTCCGGTCCCTCCCACCCCCAGCTCATGCCCTGTGTCTTTCTCCCATCCCCCCACCCCCCGCTCATGCCCCGTGTCTCCCTCCTGTCCCTCCCACCCCCCGCTCATTCCCCGTGTCTTTCTCCCATCCCCCCTCCCCACTCATGCCCCGTGTCTCCCTCCTGTACCCCCCGCTCATGCCCCGTGTCTTTCTCCCGTCCCCCCAAACCCCGCTCATGCCCCGTGTCTACCTCTTGTTCCCCCCACCCCCCGCTCATGCCCCGTGTCTCCCTCCTGTCCCCCCATCTCCCGTGTCTCCCTCTTGTCCCCCACACCCCCCGCTCATGCCCCGTGTCTCCCTCTTGTCCCCCTACCCCCGCTCATGCCCCGTGTCTCCCTCATGTCCCCAATGCCTGCTCATGGCCCGTGTCTCCCTCCTGTCCCCCCACCTCCCTGCTCATGCCCCGTGTCTCCCTCCTGTCTCTCCCACCCCCCGCTCATTCCCCATGTCTCCCTCCTGTGCCCCCAAACCCCTGCTCATGCCCCGTGTCTCCCCTGTTCCCCCCCACCCCCGCTCATGCCCAATGTCTTTCTCCCGTCCCCCCAACCCCCGCTCATGCCCCATGTCTACCTCTTGTTCCCCCCACACCCAATTCATGCCCTGTGTCTCCCTCCTGTACCCCCCACCCCCGCTCATGCCCTGTGTCTTCCTCCAGTTCCCCCAACCCCTGTTCATGCCCTGTGTCTTTCTCCCGTCCCCCCACCCCCTGCTCATGCCCCGTGTCTTCCTCCCGTTTCCCCCACCCCCGCTCATGCCCTGTGTCTTTCTCCCATCCCCCCAACCCCGCGCATGTCCCGTGTCTCCCTCCTGTCCCTCCCACCCCCGCTCATTCCCCGTGACTTCCTCCCGTTCCCCCCAACCCCCACTCATGCCCCGTGTCTCGCTCCTGTTGCATGTCCTGGCACTAGTGCTGTTTCTGAACCATGAAAGCCCAATCTCTTTTTTTTCTATTATTCCATCTTGGCAATGCACCAGCCTAAGGTTCTAAGCGACTCCTCAAAATGTCTTTTCTCAACTGATGCTTGTCAGCCCAGACACTGGTGCTCAATACAAGTTTGGCAGTGCAGGACAAAAATGGAGATCATTCCATTTACCTCCTTTTTTCCCACACCACCAAATTACTATTTTAGCCAGTATTATCTCTGGCGGAATTACCAGATGGTGATACCTAAATAAATTGACGGTATTACCATCCAGTAATTCCGTCTGAGGTAATGCTGGCAAAAACCCCAGTGGAGTCCTACTCCATAAAATGGAGATTTACCCCACCAAACCGCCACTTGTAATCCAGCTGCCGAGGTAATACTTCCACTGGTTATATGGCTAGACCAAGTGGCGGTAACAGTGTTACCATTTGGTGGTATCTCAGTGGTATTACCGCTGAGATACGATCAAATTCGTGATGAGCCGCACTGTGTGGAACATGTACCTTATCCTTGCCATCCTGCTCAACCGCATCCGTGAAAACCTGGGTATCACTGGTCAGGCTCTGGTGTGGCTGACCTCTTTCCTCTCCAATCAACCTTCCCAGGTCCAACTGGGGTCCTTCCTCTCTGACATCTTTTTCTCTACCTGTGGTGTCCCCCATGGATCTACCCTCTCTCCCTGGCTGTTCAACCAGTATCTGGCACTCATTGCCCACAGCATGGCTGCTCTCTGCCCCAACTTTCAGTGCTATGCGGATGATACCCAGCTCATTTTCAGGCTACCCTCGGCCTCTTCCTCTCCTTCCCTTATCTCTGACTGTCTGCTATCCAGGAATGGTGTGCCGCCAATGACCTCTGCCTTAATACCAGTAAGACTGAGATTCTACTCATTGGCACACCCACTCCCTCCTTCCCTGCAGCTCTCTGGCCGGCCTCTCTTGGCCCTCTTCCTGCTCCTACCTGCAAGTCAAAAAAACATCGGGGTCATCTTCGACTCCACACTCTCCTTCTCTCCTCACATATCTGGCGTCTCAAGCCCAGGGACCGTATCTCTCCAGGACTGACATATCTACACTGGCTCCCAGTGGCTGCGAGGATTAAGTTCAAAACCCTTTGCATTATCCACAAGGCCTTCTGGGGCCTGGGTCCAAAATACCTTCAACTCTCTCTTCCTAAATATCATCCTTCTCAAGCTCTTCACTCATCCGCCTCCAACTCCCTCAGGGTCAGCCGCTTCTCCAAGCAACGAGTTGGGGGTAGATCTCTCTCTGCGGCAGGGGCCTCCCTCTAGAAAAGCCTTCCTGCATCCCTGAAACTTGAGGAGAACCATCTCCGGTTCCGGAAGCACCTCAAAACCTTCCTCTTTGCTTCTGCTTTCTCTCCCCTTCTCCCCTGCTAAATTCCTTACTGAAACAGCACTGATTCTGAAACTGGGCCACTCTCATCGATCTCGGTCCTTGGCCCAGCCACTCTTCCCCTTGCACTGCCTCCCTGGCAACCCATTCACTGCGGGACTGTCTCTGTATCCCTACAGCCCCCCTTTCCAGCACTTGTCTGCACATAATTTGCACTTGCCACCAGCTGACCCTTATTATTTATCTTGTTATTCTTCTACCCCTGTACTGCACTTTCCCCTCTCCCTTTCCCCTTGCACTTTCCCTTCCCCTCTACCCTTGCACTTGAGCAATCTGAATGACACCTGGCCTAGTAGGATCGTTGTCTGTCTTCCCTTGGTTCCCCCCTCCCTGTCTAGTCGCGCCTTGAAACACTTGTGTTATTGGCACATTACAAATGCCAGGCGCATTACAAATGCCATATCATATCATATCATATCATCTCCTCCGAGGTCTTGATATGATATGATAATATGATATGGCATTTATAACGCGCCTATACACAAGTGTTTGAAAGCGCAACGTGGCAAGGGAGGGGAACGAAGGAAAGATAAAGACAATGATCTTGCTAGGCCAGGTGACATTGAGATCGTGCAAGCGCAGGGTAGGGGGGAGAATTGCAATGGGAAAGGGGAGGTGGAAGTGCAGTACATAGGATAACAGCAAATACATAAGCGCATTAAATAAGAACAATACATTAGAAGTGCGGCCAGCAGGTGGCAAATGCAGGGTAAGTGCAGAACATCAGGTGTCACATGCTGGTAAGTGCTGTAGGGATACAGAAACAGCCCCAGGGATCCAGTGCAGGGGTTGCCAGGGAGGCATTGCAGGTGTGCAACTTGTGGGGCGGGGACCTGGGCCCAAGAACAGAGGGTAGCCAGCTAACCATTGCAATTTCAGCCAGGAGTTCAGCAGGGGAGAGGAGGAGAGAAAGCAGAAGCAAAGAGGAAGGTCTTGAGGTGCTTCCGGAACCGGAGATGGATTTCCTCAATTTTCACATATCAAAATGGCGACATCTTCATACGCATATTATAATGGCAATATTGTCCAGTGGGCCAAGAGTTTTAACAGTTCTTATGGTCTCTTACCCTCCTGGGTCCATAACTCAGTACAGACCGATAATACCAGCTACTGTTGTCACCGCAGACACTGCAATGACACAAAGCATTCTTCCAAAAAAGAGGTGACAATGTTTTCCCTTCCTCATTTAATTGAAAATGTGGGAACTGGAATGTCTGGAAAATTATCCAAATACTTCTTTCACTGTTCACACTGACTGACCTGGCACAATGAGATCAGACCAAGAGTGGGTTAAGGAATATCAACATACTTTAAAGCGGAGGAATGCCTGGGATAACAAACTGCCTTTTATCCACCAAAATACCATTGTATTGTTATCCGCATGTTAGCTGCAAAAGGTGCATGTCAAGCCTAATTAGCTAAATAAAATACATCCTTATTAATTCCATTTCAAACAATATTGTCTTTTGCTAATGAGTATGTTTGACCCTGTTTCTTCCGATTGTGACACAATGCCGCAATTGGAACAGACTTAAAATATAAATATACCCTCAGGACAGATTTATGCAAGGATATGAAGCCAAGATAGATGAAAAATATAGAGTCACTGCTCGGATTGCTTTCCCCCTTGGTGAGCTATTATAATGAGGATGGTTTCCGTATTAATATTATTCGCTAAACATTTAAACATGCTGAGCTAATCACAGAGAGAATGCATTGGAAGAGGATGGCAGTTCATCAGTATGGATAAGAGGAAGTGGAAAATGGAGAGGAATTGACAATTAACCATGTAAATTCAACGGTACAAATTACAAGTTCAGTGTAAATTGGTAGTCGTGAAACATTATTATTATTATTATCACTATTATTAAGTCATACTAGTAATAATAACGATGCTCGTAGTATCACCATCATCATTATCATAATGACATTCACTACTATTTTTATTGACCTATATCGAGTTATAGAGTAGGGAACCCATCTCAGTCCTGATCAAGCAGACACAAATATTAACAACAATACTACTACTAAAAATTATAATAACAATCGGGCAATCGCAAGCAGTTTTACTGTGTTCTCCAACTACATATACCCTGCCTTATCATGCAGCATGAACATGTATGAAATACACACCTGCTGGTATAAGCACCTCTTGGTGCACATGTTTTCCAGCGGGCTATCACCACAATGTTGCATGCTATTTGTGGGTTATCCTATGGATGGTGTCCACTGTTGAGACATTCTCCATGCTCCATTTGTGTGTTGCAGTAGTAGAAATATGAGCTCTGCATTCTGGGGTGTGTAGGTTGCTCTACAGTGATCAGGTCAGATCACTTCCCCAGCACCAGTGGGTGTGTCGATACTTGCATCCTCTTTTGTGTCTTCATAGCTGTAAGTTTTAGTGGAAGGCAGGAGATCGCAGGAAAATGGATATCAGTAGGAGGTGGAATGTCTTCCAAGAGTGCTGTGCGATAAGAGGTCTTGTGCCTCAGCCACGCTTGCTGTGGGCTGTGAGATGCGCAATGTTTGTAACTGTGAAGTGTTGACAGGTTGGATGTATGTGTTCCCTTGTCTCGTGTATGAATGTATGATGTGCACAGGAATGACTCTTTTTGATACGCTCTGGTGGCGGTGGAGACCTTTGCACTGTCTTTGCTTTACGTAATTCTGAGGGGTATTGGCTTTTAGAACTATACTAGCAGAAGTACCCATTCTCTGAACGGGTTTTGTCGACAGATATGATAAAACTCACATCAATTGTTGAAAATGAAAGATATTGTAGCTCTCTGTACGGCGTCACCCTGGCATGGTGTGGTTCGATGCATTGTAATACAAATATCAGAAACCACTCATCTAAGGGACTTGAAAAGTGGTGAGTTTTGTTCCTTGTGTGGGGAACGGTTGAGAAACATTTTTGTTTCCCTACCCAGTGAACATTGTTCACGTCTTTGTCGGCAGGCACCTTCTCGCAAAAATCCTCTGGAAAAGTAATTTCACCTGATGCAGCAAAAAAGTTTGTTTCCCTTCCAGGTGAACATGGTTTACGTGCTTGAAAGCTTGTTTAGAAACAACATTGTTTATTTCCCTTCCCAGTGAACGTGGTTTCGACTTTGTCGGCAGGCACCATCACTCAAAAAATCCTCTGAGAAGTAATTTCACCTGATGCAGAAAAAATGTGGAAACTTCTGGAATGATAACTGCCTTCCCCTTTGCCTCTCAGGTCCATTCGCCTCCCATTCATTTTTTGTTTCCCTTCCCGGTGAACATGGTTTACAGTTTTGTCAGCAGGCTATAAACCCACACATTTTAGTTTTTGTTGAAATCCGGGGAAAGGTGTGGGGTGTCGAAAAATGTTATGCAGCCAGTAAGGTCTGAAGGGTCCTAACAGGTAACTATACAAATGTTGGTGCAGATTGGCCAAGCCATAAACACACAAACTCACAAATCCCACCACAAACCCACAGGCACATTTAGACTTGTATTTATATAGATTGATTCTGTTGGATGATAATTACAATTGAATAGGTACAAAGAAGAGTGCTCTAATGAAAACACACTGTTTCACCCCTTATTACCCTCTGCATTAAAGGAGAAAAAGAAAGAAACTCACTTTCTTTGTTGTTTGGAGAAAATAATAGTTTGTTTATCTATGCAGTTGAAAAAATCAACATAGAGTGAACAGTTCTCCAAACAGCATAACATCACACGGTTTAATTGTCATTTTCGGACGCACTCGATCCAAAATGGCCGCCGTATAAATAGAAAAGGCTCCTAGTAACAGCGTTACTAACGCTATGCCGCCAGGCCCCTTTCGAGCCCCGGAGTGAGTCAGCACATTTCTACAGCGCTCTCCACTGGCCCGCTATTCGTGATTCATGAACAAAGGTAAGATCTTTGTAGACACACCACCATTAGGTCAGGCATTTTGTTCCCTGAGTGGAACCCCCACTAATATGCCCCTTATTCATTTAGGTGTTCAGGTTTCCGCGCGAGGACCGCATATTTAAAATCAGAGTCCATCCCACTCCAAGATCCTCACAAGTGAGGTAAGATTGGTTGACCTATAACTCATTTGTTATTTAAGTATCTGTAAGACACCAGATCACTATTGAGTGCCCTTCTTTGCTTTTTAATAGGATTACACTAAGATCCTTCCCACGCCTGGCGTAATACTAGAAATTCGTGCCAGTGGAAATAATTATCCACAGGTAAGCTGGGGCCTCCCAGTATTGGATTTATTCCTTTGTTTAAATGATACACGCTCGAACACACTCCCCTGACGAGTTTTTCCCTTTCCCCTGCAGCACCTATTCCACCCCGTGCAGCACTTCGTCCTGATGAAGGCCGTACATATGCTGGGACATAATTGGTCCACCTAAACGGCCGAAACACCTTGGTGTAGACGCACCCCGAACAACAGTGCATTGTCACTGTCCACTACCAATTGTCAATTCACGAACCCCTTTTTTTTCTGTTGTTGCTTACTTTGTCTAATTGTGTTGTTTTATACTGAAGTATATGAATCACCATAACAAACTATGTATTTTGATTGAGTTTGCGTTACCTACACGACTGTTGTGTCAAACTATGTGACCCCATGTGTTTGTAAATATATCCTATAAGCCTGTACGGTTGGTTTCATTAAACCGTGTGATGTTATGCTGTTTGGAGAACTGTTCACTCTATGTTGATTTTTTCAACTGCATAGATAAACAAACTATTATTTTCTCCAAACAACAAAGAAAGTGAGTTTCTTTCTTTTTCTCCTTTAATGCAGAGGGTAATAAGGGGTGAAACAGTGTGTTTTCATTAGAGCACTCTTCTTTGTACCTATTCAATTGTAATTTTTGTCTTAAAGTAACCCTCCTGGGTAGAATAGGTCCATAACCAGGAGCCCATTTTTTGAATTGATTCTGTTGGATGATGACTGTAGTAATTCTCCTAGATGCACTTTCTTGAATGTGGAAAACCCTCCGGCCATTTCTCGAGGATGGCGTATTTGGATCTCCTTTCACCTAGTTGTGCGTCTGTGGATATGTGTGCTTGTATAAGCATGTGTATAAGCTTGGTTGGGGAGCAGTCTATTAGGGTAGTGATGTCTTATGCCAGTTCTCATGACCTTCCCGGATTACATGTCTGTATTTCTTCCATGGCTGCACACTGTCCTGCCTGTATTCTCTTCTGTTCACTGGTTGCACATGCTGCATGTCATGTGTTATTTGCGGGGGGGGGGGAGGGATAGACAGTGATTGTCACGATGACATGTCTGGTGATGAGTCTTTTTAATGTACTGAGCATGGACTGGGCTAATTTACTGTGTAGAAAACAGGCTGATGTCGGTAGTACTGGGCGAAATTACCACTGGTGAGTACAAATACGTGGAGTGTCTGCTTTTGCCAAAAGAAACTTGATTCCATGTGACAAAGCTGCTACAAAACCCTATAATTCGTTGCAAACATCATTCCTCGACACATATTGTTAGAGAAATTCTCAACTTTTGCGCATTTCCCACAATCCCCTTTGCTGATGCGGCTGCCTCCGGCAGACCATTTATGGACTGAGAACGTGGCTTGGTTTTGTTGTGAATGAGGACGTGTTAGCCTCACCTGATGTACTAATTTCTGTTGTTTAGACTTCAAGTGGAGGGAGAGCATCTCCCATTATTATTATAATGACATTACTGTCCAGTGGGTGGAGAGTTGTAACAGTTATAATTCAGCACATCCCATACTGCTGGAGGGGCGCTTGGTTGTCTTTGTTTTTTGGGAACATTCTGTTTCTGTTTCTGGTGTGCATACAACAGTGTGGTGGCAGATTACTGAACGAATATGGTATTCGGGCAATATTGGTATTTGACAATTTTCCTGAGCTTTCTGAATGGAAATAGCCATATTTGGCCATGCAATTTTTGATTGATCCGGCCATGGGATCCGGGTGGTGCTTTTAGTGTGTGTGTGGGCATCTTTGCGTGTCTGTGTGCGTAGGTAAGTATGTACATTCACGTGCGTGCACATCTGTGTGGGTTGTGTGTGTTTGCTGGCATAATTTGGAACTGGGTCTTGGAGATGTCTGGTCTCAATCAATATTCTAGCATGACAGCTGCCAGTTGCAGGGCAGAGGTGGAGGTTGCACATGATTGGACAGCTCCTTCCTGTTTGAGCGGTGCATAACCTTACTAGTGCAGGACTGGGTCACTCCTAGCTGTGATTTGGGATGCTAAAACAGAGTCTGGAGTCATTAAGTATATCTGAAACTGGAGTCAAGCATTCTAAGACATAAGGCATCACACAGGAATGCCTGAGAAGTACAACTCTGGACCAGCATTGTCAAAGTCATCCACCGCAGAACCTCTGGACCATCATCTTGAACCATGTAGAGACCCTCATTGGGTATCTATCTGCCTTAGAGAGGTGAGCTTCACTTCTATGAAGAACTGTACAGCCATCCTGCCTCTTCAAGACCTTGGAAGTGTTACTAGAATTCCCCAATACCTTGGCCATCCGAAGAAGGGACACTGCTGTGGTGCCCACGCTGTGGTGACTGGAGGCCTGGAACTCTGCATATCCATCTGCTGTATAACGCACTCAGGCCCGCCACCCCCTGCCCCAATGCTGACGCTCTCCATTGTGAAGAGGGCCCTTCCTGGACCTTGAACACTGTGTTGCCTGTAGCCTGACACTATGCAGATCCATCTGATATGGGACACAATCCTGGTCCCCTAAAGGTGTTGCTCTCCATTGTGAAGAAGGTGCTTTCTGGAGATCGTGATTTACTACTCTGAAACCTGGAGCATGCCTGACTCAGTGAGGGGAAACAAAATCAAATCACTGTGCTTGAAGTGCCCTGCCTGCTCCCGACATCATTTGGAGTTTAAGCAGTCATACCTCACCATCATCTGTCCTGTCCCAATGGTGGTTCACTTGATGGCTTACTCATGTGAGAGACCGCAAATGCTGCCGGTTGGGCTTCACCTGGATATTGAAAATAACCACTTCACATGCAACCCCTAGAACTCCTGCAACTGGGCAAAAGACTTGATCAGTTGTCTCCAATGGAAGTTACTTCTCTTAAAGTCAGACTTCAAGGGATGAGATTGAATACCACTGTTGAAGCCCCCTTGTTCCCTTATGGATTTAACAGGTGGGAAGTCCTATATCTACAACTACCCTTAACAGGCCATAGGCAGTAACGTTTTGGTGTAGGAATCCTTCCTGGGAACCTCCAAGTATTGATGAATCAGGTGTTGCACTGCCCGTTTGTCAGAAATTATGTATGTGAAATATTTGTCACTAACTAAAGAACATACTTATTAGCTTTGGTTAATCTGAGATTTGGCGGACTATCTATAAACCATTTTCATGTAATCACCTTTTAAATGTGCCCAGTGGAAATCTAGTGATTTAAGTGGTAAGATGGAGAAGGACCTCTAAAGCACTTACAAAGGTATAACTTCCATCTCTACGGTTTTCTGCCACTACTCTTCTTTGGTTCCCTTTCTGTCTTTTTGATCGTTCATTCAAAGGTACTTGGTAGGGGTCCCCCTCTAAGATCCATTCCCTTTCTTATGGTGTTCCTCAGGATTCAGGTTTCTGTCCTTGGTCCTCTTCTTTTTTTCTCTATACACATTCCCCTTGGCATCCCTTATTCTTGCTTTTGGATTCCAGGTGCACCTGCACACCAACAACACACACATCTTTACCTCTTTTCCTTCCTTTGATGATTCTGTCCATCAGTGGTTCACCTCTTGTCTCGCTACTGTTAAATCATGGAGACTTCCCAGTTTCTCTGTCTTAATCCTGACATTGTGTTAGTTCCTACTTTTCGTTCCATTTCTCCTTCTTTCACTATCTCTTTCCCCTCTTGAACTTCCTAATGACAATCAAGCTTGTAATCTTGGTTTCATTTTTGTGTGTAAAGGTTTTAATAAACTAGATATACAATTTAAAAAAAAATGATTAGAAAAAATGTGTCTTCTTCTAACCGTTGCACCAACTAAATTGCTTCTCCAAACAATTATTATTTCATGTTTTAACTTAAGATGCTCTTTATTATATTGGTTATATTGGTCTTCCTAATTTTGTTATCCTTCCTTTGCATTCAATCCTACATTCTGCTGTTAGAATAATGTTAAACTGTTCCTTGTCTTCAAGCATTTCTGCTTATTTGATCCATCTGTATTGGCTTCCAATTAAACAATGCTTTTATGTTTTTAAGAGTATTGATGCTTTTGCACCACCTTATCTTTCTTCCTTGATTGCTCTGTACCATCCCGTTTATGAGCTCTGATATTCTTCTCAATTTCTTCTTTCTGTTCTTCACCCTCCCTGTGCTTCTTCTCTTTTTTGCTCTTTCATACTCATGGCCCTGCCTTTGGAATGACTTACTCATTGATATGTGTTCCTGTCCTACTCTCAATCAATGTTAGAAGTGTCTTAAACCCCATTTAATGTGCCTTTGTAATTTTCTTTGACCTTGAAGTCTGGTCCTATATGGCTTGGCAATAACTGGCTTTTGCTTTTCCTTTTTGCATCTTTTGTAGTTGTTAGGGAGAATTCTCATTTGATGGCTAATTTTGTCTTACCTATAGAGTCCCCCAGCAGCTCTGCTGGATTTGAAGGGTTTGTTTTCTTCTCCTGCTAAGAGTGTGACTCTTTTTCCCACTCTTAGGCATATTTGATATGTGTGTTCTAGGCTATTTTTGTGTGTTTAATGTCTATGGGGTTTATCTCACCCCCATAGGAACCATCTTTATACACATGTGTTACACAGCACCCTCCGTGCAGTGACACAGGGGTGTCGTAGAGACCCCCAAACATAGACTCCATACCCTGAGACTGACTACTGTCTCCCATGGCATGTAAAGTCCCCATTGACTTTACTAGTCAATCTTTATGAACAAAACCAGTACAACCCATCTTACTATGGAGGTACTGGCAAGGGTTAATAGGTTTTCCCTTCTGTTCATTTTCGAGAGGGTACAGTACAGTCCCTCTCTCAAAGTTTTCTGGCTGGTGGCAGTGGTTACTACCAAAAATATTCGACCGCAAATATTTCCCTATGGGATTTTCCCATTGTTCAAGGCTACAACATTTACTGACAGCCTCTACCATACCGCCGGTTTATTTTTATAATAACTACTCCGGTAGGTTTTATTTGCCAATACTTTTATATAAATTCTTTCTCGTGTCTTTCTCTAAACTCCTAACCCAGGTTGGGGATCCTTTGTTTGTCCTTTTGGTGGGCTTCTGCCAAGAAGCCCTCCTTTTGGTGCCACTGGGTCTGGGGAGGATCCATTGTGTGGGAGGGGGAGTAGGACCCCTGGACAGGGTTGCCTCAGCAACCCATGTTGCACTCTGCCCTGATAGGCTGGAGGGTGTCCTGCCAGGATGACCACTCCACTGTGTGAGTGACAGCTAGGCTGTATGAATGGGGATCTTTTCGCATAAAAGCAGGGTCCTGAGGACTGGAAGAGCAAGATGTCGCCACTGGAACTAAGAAGCCGAAGAGGAGAGAAGCCAAAGACATCTGCAACAACTGAACCACCGGTGAAGCCCTGCTGCAGCGTCTCACCACTTTTCTCCACACGACGAGAGAAGATCTTCATCTGCAAGAGCCTTCTTCCTTTGAGCCGGTGGGGCCAACCAGTTTGCCAATCACCTTCCTGGACCTGCCTTGGTCGAATCGCCAGTACCCTGTACTCAGAGACCAGATAGCCAGGCACTCGTCTACCCGGACTGCGATTTGAAGGAGCGTACCTTTTATTCGTTGGGCAGCACCGTGGCTGGTTTCATCCCTGGGCAGTGCAGTAACTCGAACCTTCCTCCACGACTAGAGCCTCTCTTCCTCTGCTGGATCACCCGAACTGCAGGATCTGCCAGGAACAACCGCTACTGCAGGAGCCTCTTCTTCATTTTAAGATACTTTGTTCTGCCAGGCCGCCCTTTTTCGTTGGCAGCCCTAAAGGTCTTTTAAATCCTTTACCTACCTGATGGGTTGGCCGCCCCTATCTCCGAACATTGTCTTTCACCTTCTGCATCCCCCTTTTCGAATCGGTTAACAAAGACTTGACTGCAGCTACAAGAACATTTTACTCCTGGGCCATTTGCCCTGTACCACTGACTCTGGCACAGGCCTATTGACTCTGGCTTAATTTGTTAGAACTGCCTTCTGTAGATTGCTTCTCAACTAGAACTGTATTGATGAACCTAATAGTTATAACCACCTTTTCCTTCCCATTTTTTAAACTTGTGAAGTGCCATTTTGCTCAGTTTTCATTTTAGTATTATACCAACTAAAGTGCTGCTTTGCCTAAACTTGTTCACAAACTTATGGAAAGTGTTGTTAGGGTGTGTAAGACGATATTTCTGTATAACTCCCTTGTGAGAAATTGATAGAGTGCCATTTGTGTTTGGTTTTCACTCTGCCGTTTTGCTCAGTTTTCAATTTTGCTCAAACTTGTCTACAATTTAACTAGGGAGTTGTGTATACTTTTCTTGACTGATTTTAACTTGCTTTTATAACTGTGATTAATGTGTTGAACTGGAAGTGTGTAATAAAAATATATATATAATATATATATATATATATATATATATATATATATATATATATATATTCAATGAAAAAACTTTGTTAAAAGGGACGTTATGGTTAAGCTGCGCTACTAAAAACCTATCAAATTCAGTAAAAAAAACTTTGTTAAAGGGACGTTATGGTTCAAAGTAAAACCGAAAAACCCCTGAAATTTGGCTGTTATGGTAAGATAAGCAACCATAACTCGCGCCACCGTGCACTGCTAACACTAACACCCAGGACATCACAGATGACATCACAAATGTCATTGAAACATTTTAACAAAGTTTTTTCATTGAATTTCATAGTTTTTATTAGCGCAACTTAACCATAACGTCCCTTTAACAAAGTTGTTTTACTGAATTTCATAGGTTTTTCGTAGCGCAACTGAACCATAATGTCCCTTTAACAAAGTTGTTTTACTGAATTTCATAGTTTTTTAGTAGCACAACTTAACAATAATAACTTTGGCTTTATGTACATGTAATATGGAACATACTGAACCCGTTCTACTGAATTTGACTGTCCGCGGACATGTTCGAACAACAGTACCACCACCTAAAAACTCTGGGGGGGTATGTGTAATTGTTATATCATAATATAGGAACACTTAATAAATTCACAAAGCAGCACACATACAAAGTATATGTAGTAATACTTAAGAAATGTAACCCATATATGTAACACACTAACAATTCATTTAAATACAATATGTTCTAAAATGGAATATACCAAAAGAAGATAAAGTGGCTTGCAACATAATTACCTCACAGACACTCCACAACTAAGAGCAAGACCAGACGTACAGACTACTCATCACGTACTTTCCAGAAATAGTAAGTGCACTTCATTTTACTCATATATTTATAAACGTTCTGTATTAGATAAAAAAAATATTACTTTTTTGTTTTCTCACAAAAATGTGTACTACTCTGGAGTGGCTAGAGGAGCATTTCCCACAAGACGAAACCTCAGAAGATAGTGCACCTAATGGTACACACTTTACTATATAAACCAATTAATACATATTATTTTGTATACATTTAACATATACATTTTTATATATTTCAAATAAAGTTACTTTTTTATATTGTTTTGTAATTACTTTCAGTTCTTTGTGTTAAAACCAATTTTGGTGTCCACGGACAGCGCGGCGGTTCGGAAATGTTCGTAAATAAACGAAAATGTAGGTGTCCTGAGGACACTATATCTGTCCGTAATGTTCTCATGCAAGTTGAAACTGTTCTAAGAACACTCGTACTGTCCTGAAATGTTCGTAAATAAACGAAAATGGAGGTGTCCTTAAGAACACGATGCCTGTGCATAGTGTTCGCTAGCAAGTTGAAACTGTTCTAAGAACACACCTGGTGTCCTGTATTGTTCGTAAATAAACGAAAATGGAGGTGTGCTGGGGACGCTATGTCTGTCCATATTGTTCGCAAGTAAGTTAAACTGTGTTGAGAAAAAACGGCTGTCCGTAACTGTTTTACGTGTGACACACTTTTAATTAGTTCAGGACCCGAACACTGTACGTAGAACATATACACGCATGTGCAAAACAATGTCCGTACATTGGGTGTCCTGCGGACGGCCGCTTCCTTAGCGAACATGCTCACGAAGCAATCATGTCACCGCGCCCACGCTGATCGCGTGTTTTGAATGCGGACACTGTTCATATCCCCGAACAGTTTAAAAGTACATTTCGAAGTAATCCACAATATTTCTCATTAAAAACTCACCATACCACGAATCCCACATACTAATCCTAAGTTTCCACATAGTTTTTGTGACTTTTTGAACCTTTTTTGGTGTTTGATCTGTCTTGTGGACGGCGTGCATGTCCGCGAACCGTGTACAAGCACCCCTATAAAACACCACGCCCTAGAGTTCATTCTCATTGTGTTTCTGACTATTCCACAGAGCACACTGCATTTCGCTGCATACTTTGCAGATTTTGAGATTTCCATCTCCAAGACGATGACATCCATGGCTCCACTATTGCCACCTGGTGCTACATATGCCTCAGCACCACCCCACCCCCTCCACCACCACCATCTGCCCAAGGGCCTGAAGAGGGGAACAGGAGTGAGGATACAGAGGAGGAAGAAGAGGATGATGAGAATGAGGTAGAGAAAATCCCTACTACCCACCCTCGGCGTGATTCTTGGGTGTGGCGGTTGTTTACCATTCATGGGAATGTTCCTAAGGCTCGTGCGAACTGTGTCACCTGCAATGAGTGCAAAATGGTACTGAGTCCTGGGAGGCATTGTGCGTACAGCTTTGGGACCACGACCATGAAACGACACCTGAACTCATTCCACACTGGGGCCATTCGCCAGGTTGTACCTTGCGAAGAGCGTAGTAGGTTGATTGCCTCTACTTCATCCTCCGTTTCTGATCCTGTCACCACAAGGAACACCTCTGTGGGACAGCGTCTTCCACAAGCAGCCTCACAGGCCATACAGAATTCTGATAACCCTTACCTTTTGAGGGTCACAGTTGTATGTATGTACTGTGTCACAGTACTCTGCAGGGGGGAGCGACTTCGGAGTGCTTTTGAGGCTATCGTCTCAGAGCACGAGAAGGCCTGCTCACTACCCAAATAAAACCCACTCTACATCTTCCTCTCTCAGCTCGCCCATTCTTATCCCTGTGGTTGGTGTCGCCCCTTTCCCCTCCTTTCCCCTCCTCTCCTAGTGTGTCGAGTATAAAAAACCAAAAAAAATACAAAATAACAAAAATCCCAAAAAAATAAGGCTCTTTTCAGAGCCGCCTTTCACAGTTAAAAAATAGAAGTGAAGATAAATAAAGCAGGGCCCTTTGTATACCTTAAAAGTCTGCTACCCTATTGTAACCATTACATTTTTCTCTGGGAGCAAGTGTTGGCTCTGAAAAGAGCCTTTGGGAGGTGTTTGTATGTCAAAAATTATAAATACTTAACACCTACTTCAAAATGGATGCTGTATTTCTAAAAAAGGTTGCAATGCATTTTGTACATTTCTCAGAAAAATCTGATTGCCAGCATAAGTAACATGGACTCCATCTCTGCGAAAAATGTATGTACTACGAAACATAATATTTTCATTGTGAAAAGACGACATGCCAAAATCTCTTAGGAAGGCACAAACGGCCTTATTGACATTACGCCTTGCTTTCTCCATTTGTGGACCACATGAGAAAGAACGAAGCCACATTTGTCTCTGCGCAATCCGTGAAAAAATTACTTTGGAGTTTGGAAACATGTCCATGATCTTCTGAAGTCCTTCTTTCATTGCAAATTGCAAAGAAATTCCAGACGCATGTCCTAAACTGTTCCCTCCACAATGAAATACAATTATGTCTGGATGTTCCTCTATCTTCAAAGTTGCACAGAGAGGTAGCAAGTCCAACCACTTCATTCCACGTACTCCATGTCAGTACACTTCCACATATGGGAATCCAAGATCTATAGATACTCCACAGCTTTCTGCATGCACCTTCAACCAATGTATCCATGAGTCTCCCAAAATCCACACAATCTGTTTTTTGAAACACTCAGCCATATCTGTTCTTCTCTCAGCAAAAAGAATATCTGAGAAAACCTCTCCTAGCACAACACACTCACTAAACTTTACTAATCAATCCCTTGCTACATTCAATCTCAAACTACAGGTATGCATATTTTCTATACAGTACATGAACACATTTTCTAACCAACTTTTACCTTGTATAATCTGTAAAATGAATCTACGATCATTTTTTTATTGTCCTAAAATGAACTGTGACTTACAAACCAAACCTTACAAACCTTTATACCGTTTATTTTCTTCATACACACACGCAAATAATATATAGACTATATATAATCAAACAAAAGTACATGCACACTCTATGATCAAATCTCAGACAATAATATTTGTACATATATATATATATATATATATATACATTGACTCACTATTACGTGGAAAAGCTTAGTTAGAGGAATAGTGGTATACAGTGGTACATTATGAATTTCACAAGCTATAGTAAAGATATTTTCATTCCAACAGTTAGTCATAAGATAGTTTTAATGGTTTTGAGAAAGGCGCTGAGCATTTCAATTTAAAAAAAATCTATGTCTAAATTAAAAACAGTGCTATATACAAACCAAATTATGAATTTCTTTCTTTTACAATTGCAGTGAAGACCATTCTCCAGAAAAGAAGCAGCCGAATTTGAAGTACAAAGAACAACTAAGAAGTAAACTGCTCATTTTAGAAAAAAAGTAAGTAAAATGTTACCATAATATTTGAATTATTACTCAAACACACTGTAAGGTTAATTCATGCTATTTCTGTGCCTAAAAATAGAGATTCTGCACCATTCTGACCGTCTTAAACAGTGATTTACTGGCAGAATGGCCCATAACTTTCTATTTTTCGACACACAAATTACCCAACTCAGCCGCTAGAATTTATATGTTGTAGAACAAACAACTGTTTTAATTGTATAGCTTTAGATATACTATTTATACTTCTCCAAACCACTGGCTTACTTTTTTCTGTCATCTGAACCCCAGTTTAGTAACACATTAATTCAAGAATACCGATCCCTCGTAGTTGTACTTCCCAAAGCACAAACACACACCATTACATACATCTTTATCATCTTACTCAAACACTCATGCACACAACACACATGCATTCCAGAACACCCCAACCCAAACCTTCTGTATTTTCTTTCAACAGAACCTAAAGAATGCCTACCAAAAAGCAACTCTGTAGAAAGGAACGCAGAAGTAGAGGACATGAAAAGAAAACTCTCCAACATAAACATCCATCTATAGCAGAATTTGTAAAAAAAAAAAATGTTGAAACACAACAGCTAATATATTCATGTAGTGAAACAGAAGAAGTTTCTAGTACAAAAACTTTGCCTCCTCTATCAAAAAGTAAAACAAACCAAAAAACAATTAACAAAAAATCAACCATCACTACAAATAAAACTTCTTCTATAAATCCTGATGTATTACAAAGTAAGCATACCAAGAAAAGTATTTTAGCCAAAATGTTCCATCACAAAGTCCTTCAAAATCTTATGAAAACAGGAGAGAAACCAGGTTCAACACTTAAAACCTATCGTAGAAAAGTTATCTTAGAAGCGTTGATAGACAATGCAATTCTTCTCAAAAGAAAGTTATTTATTTTAGTGTTAAACAGAATAAAACCACTAACAAAACAAATAACTAAATTACAAAAAAGACTTCTCAATAAACGAAATGTCAACAGAAATAACTTCTTAAATATCTGTGGAGGTGAATGGAGTCACACTACAAGCACAGAACCATACTTTAATGAAGAAGCGTACAAACAAAAGCAAACAAATACAATTGCCATACATAGTAGTGGTTGAGGTTATGAAAAAGTTAATAATACCATAATGGAACAAGAAGTACTCCTTACAAAAATATGCCCTGAAAACGTAGATTTACCCCTCCATTCAACTGAATCAGGACATAGAGTGTACAAATGGCCATGCACGTCAATGTGTAACATTCCCAAAAAAAATGTTCAAGTCTTTACGCCAATTCCTCAATGAATATAGGAAAAGCAAAGACAAAATCAAAATTAAACTACTGCAAAATATGGATGCTTGTCCAATACGCAAGTACACAGGACTACAAGGACATTCATTGGCCTGCATTACAGGACCTACTTGCAAAACAACCTTCCATGATATCAAAAGGATATCAACACAATGCAAGTATAAGAAATCTAGTTTATAAACTGTACTATGCTAAAAGTCCTGCTTTAGCACTAGCCAATTTAAATAACATTCTTCTACATGGTACAGCAAAAGACCTACTAAAAGAAATCGACTATATCCAGACAAAATATTTTGGAAGTGAAACCCACTTACAAGATGAATTAGCTGTAAACCAACTTCGTAACAATTCTGCAAATGGCAACCTTTCACTACACACATACAAAAAAGAAATACTAAAATTTGAAAGTACTTCAGCTGAAGTACCAAACCACGTGTGTGTATGTTGCCGCAGAACTTTTTATAAAAGTAACACAAAAACTGTAGACCTATCATACAAAATAGAAGACAATGAAGAATCTAAATGGTTTGAATTAGCGCTCTACCTTATAGCAGAAAACAAATACGAAATAACTAAGCCCATAATACTTTGCAGTTACTGCACTACAAAACTTGACAACAACCAAACTCCTTCACGTTCTATCACAAATAACTTTTAATTATGTCCACTACCAAAACCCCTTCAACAACTTAATTTGTATGAGAGCATCA
The DNA here is from genome assembly GCF_040938575.1 of Ambystoma mexicanum. Classification (NCBI taxonomy): domain Eukaryota; kingdom Metazoa; phylum Chordata; class Amphibia; order Caudata; family Ambystomatidae; genus Ambystoma; species Ambystoma mexicanum. The sequence goes on along the minus strand of NC_090923.1, from coordinate 206,402,994 downwards.
TAATTCAAACAGTGCACCCATTTCAAGCAATAATACGCCTTCAACCATAAACTGCAAAATTACCTCCCTCTGAATTAGTGAAAGGTATTCGTGGAAAAGTAGGGTATTTACCATTAGATCTACAAGAAAATGTGCACACTCTAGGAGTGCAACGTCCAATGCAACAATCTTTAATTATCTTGGTAAATGGAGTACCTACAAAAGACAAAAAAATTTGGCAACTGGTAGATTTACATAAAGTTAGAGAAGCCCTGCAATATCTTAAAGAGAATAATGAATATTACAAAGAAATTAATATTGAAGAAAACTTGAAAGATACAACTGAAATAATTCAAGAGACACAAGAAGCTGGTCAATTTGAGCTCCTAGATCCTGCTACAATATCAAACACTTTAGAACATTATACAATTCATCCATTGCACTCTAATGACACCATAAAAGATGCACTGGAAATGTACCAAATGCGGCAAACAAAAGGAGCACCAATCCGCATATGGGAGAAAAGTATAGAAGCATGTGCTTTTCCTCTACTCTTTCCGACTGGCAAAGGAGGAAGATACGATGATAGACCTATTCAAATATCAGCATCAGAATATCGCTCATTACGAATGTATTCTGAAGATCCCAGATTTCGACAAAATGTGGAATACATATTCCACCTACTCTTTGAATGTGAACTAGCAATTTTATGTTACGGAGTTGCACACATATTAAAATCATGATCACACTTTCAAAATATGACAGCTACAAAATTATTACAAAAAGTTCAACAAAAAGATGAGGTTTTACAAGCAAATCTTACAATTCTGTAAGCAAATATGCGTGGTACTAAAGAGTACTGGTTTCGACATCATGGAGATGTACGTTGTATGATCAGAAACCTTGGCCCATCCACTTGGTTTGTTACATTAAGTTGTGCAGAATATGCATGGGAAGATTTACATGCTTTCCTACGCATATCAAACAAAAACAAAACAAACATAGATATACTAACACCTGGAGAACTTTGTTCTCAGGATCCTGTTAATGTTTCAAGATATTTTCACCATCGCTTCATTGCTATGCTACATTTTATTTGTAATAAAACTGTTCCTCCCCTTGAAGAAGTGCAACCCTTCTTTTGGAGAAAAGAATACCAAGCCAGGGGAGCACCACATGTCCACATGCTTTTATGGATTAAAGATGCTCCTAAATTTGGTCAAGACAGTGATGCCACTGTTTTACAGTTTATTTAAAAATATGTAACTTGTGAAATTCCATCAGAATATTCAATAAGTGATCTTCATGCAAAAATTGTACAATTCCAAAGACACAAATGTGGCAAATATTGTCGTCACAAATACAAAAACAAAAGGGAAATACTACACCAAATGCCAATTTGATTTCCCTAGACCAGTTACAAATACAGGTCAAGTGAACAACCTCATGTCTTCAGTTAGACATAGTGTTAAAGGTAATTCACCTAAAAATACATATTGCATAAAAAGAAAAGAAGAAGAAAAATATATCAATGATTACAATGCAATCATTGCCCACTTATGGAATGCAAACATAGATGTGCAGTACATTGCAGACAATTCTACTGCAGTTGCTCGATATGTCACAGCATACTTAACCAAATCAGAAAAGACAGAGCTCCAAGACCTCTGGAAAGACATGTCATCAGATAAAACAGTGTCTCAGAAATTATACAGCTTGGGCATAAAAATGCAGTCCCATAGCGAATGTGGATCCTATGAAGCAGTTGATCGATTAACTGGTACTGCATTGTATGGTAAATCTGCAAATATAGTATGGCTAAGTCTCGGTCCATCTAAATCTAGAAAAAGAGTTCTAAAATCATACGAAGATATAGAAACAATAGCCAAACATGATCCCAACAGCCAAGACATTTTAAAATACAATGGGCCTCATTACGACCCTGGCGCTAAGGGGTCTGCGCCAGCGTTAGCTGCGCGGACCCCTTACCGCCAACTACGAGTTCCTGGAGCGCCATGGTCATTTTTCCGCCCGCTTTTTGCGGGCGGAAAAATCCATGGCGCTCTGGGACCTTGGTGTTAATTACGCCACCGTATTTTACGGTGGCGTAATTAACTCCTTCCCCACTCCCATTGAGCCCTATGGGGCCGAAATGGGAATGGGGAAGGGTAAATGGGTCAATGGGGACTTACCGCCCCGCCGACCTCGGAATGGGGCGGTAAGTCCGCCATCCGCCATGGCGTAAAGGGACTTTGCGCCATGGCCGGAAAGTCCGTCGATGGCGGAAAAAATCCGCCAGGGTCGTAATGAGGGCCAATGTGTTGGACACATACTACCCAAACAGGAGTACCACTTTGGAAACCATGTGTCTATACCACATAGCCCAAAACTACACATACAAAAATAATATAAAACCTGATGAACAAAACTGTAAATACAAAGTGACAAACTGTGAAGGCAGCTTAGTAAAACTCACCAAACCAAATTTAATTAATCATATCAAATTGTCATTAAAGGCTCCTCAACATAAAGCAGAATATTACATGTCCCTGCTACAACTCTTTAAACCATGGAGAAAAGAAGAAGAAATACTAGATAACTAGGACTCATATGAAGACGCTTTCAAAGCAAATGAAAGCAGTATAACTGATGTAAACTTTGCACAGTACAAAACAATGTTGCACAATGAACAGCAACACAAAGAAGAACTCCAGGCCTAACTAGATAAGGACACTCCTGACAGTAGTCAGCCTTCTGTCACGGGAAGCCAAGAACCACTGGGAGACCCACAAATAACAAATGAGGCAGAAGTAGCTATGATAGAAGTAGAAAACACCATGTGTCAGTATGAAGATAAAGAAGACTTAACTATACTACAATCAAACCTAAACAATGAGCAACGTAGCATTTTTCAAGAAGTAACAAAAGAAATTGCACATGGTGTGCAACATGAAAACAAAGAATGCACCTGTCAAAATTACAAACCTATACTATTGTATGTCAGTGGTGAAGCTGGTTCTGGCAAAACATTCCTAATCAAAATCATCAGTAAGTTCCTTCAACAATTGACAAACAACAAACTGTCAGCTGTTGTCACTACCCCCACAGGTTTAGCTGCCTACAACATAGGTGGGGTCACTTTACACCGATTACTATTCCTGCCAGTAGAACACCAAAACAAATTAGATTATTACAAACTTTCTGCAGAAGCTGCAATGGAACTACACAGAGTATTGAAACAAATGAAAATGATACTAATAGATGAAGTGAGCATGGTGTCCAACCTAATGTTGGCTTTGATTCACCTGAAATACTCAACACAAACTATGAAGAGTTCTTTGCAGGAAAACACATTATTGTTTTCAGAGATCTTCTTCAATTGACACCAGTAAAAGGTGAGCCTATTTTTAAAACATTAGGACACAAACTCTGCCGTAAAACTGTTGGCAGCATAGGAAATGTCAACCTTTGGCAACATTTCCAATACAGAGAATTAACAGAAAACATGCGCCAATCTGCAGATCTCACTTATGCCAACATCTTAAAAAGTATCAGAGTTAGTATACTTTCTAAAGAAGCAGAAGCAATATTGAAAACCCGGCACATTCATGCACTTTATGGTGATAATGCATGTGCTACAGATGTAATGGAACAATTAGCCCACAAAAATGTCAATTGTATGGCCTTAATGCCAACTCTTGCAAGCTGTTTCAAATTCAATGAAATAATGTTAAGTAAAGAAATGCAACCAATAATGGAAATTAGCGCCATAGACAAACTAGATGTACATGGAATGACATATCCCATGTGTGTCCAAGCCACAACAAGACTAAATAGTTTAGAAAAATCAATCTCAAACACAGCAGGTTTGGAAAAGATATTAACATTAGCCTTGAATTGCATAGTAATGCTGAAACGTAACCTTGACATGGACCAAGGACTAGTTAATGAAGCGCTGGGTACAGTTGTTGGCTTTCAAACATACCCACGTGACAACAAAATTCAGTTTGTCAATATTCTCTTTGACAAACTTTCAGAAGTAAAAAGAATAGGACGCTCAACAGCTCGATTCCTTCTCTTCAAAGAGATGTATGTACGCAGAGAACAATTTTTAACCTTTAACCCAGAACACATTAGTAAACATCAACAAAGTAACTCACAGAGATGCACTGCCTCTACATTTGCGTTCGGCCATCTTATAAAGTGCAAAGTGCATATATATAAAAGTATATGTCTGCATACTCAGTCGTTCCCACATCTGTTACATTTCAATAATGAAAGAGGATATATATTCTCAAAGTGTATTTTGTTGTATTTTAACAATTACAATGTTGCCAACAATGTCCATTCCGGCAATGAGCATAGAATCAGCGTCTTAGTGACGCTATATGCAGAAAATATATACGCATAAATAGGATTAAATTTTGTCTGATTCTAAATCCGACCTCAATTTGATAACATCAAGCAATGATATAACAGTTTTGCAGTTCTGTGTATGTAGGGACAATTTTGCAATCAAGTGCTAATGCTTAATATCAACATAATAAAGTGCTAATGCATAGTGCAAAACATCATAGCAGCAGATTATGATGATTATTCATCATTAATAAAGTGCAAGTGCTTCTCTAAAACCACTGTCCCTCCATATCACAGCATCACATAGGTCTATTCATGTTTAGAATTGGGCTTGCTTGGCAATAGTCAGGACTCCATGTTACAAAAATAGCTGCAATTCTAAGTGGCACAATGCGCAATATAGGAGCACATCTCCATTTTGATGTTCAGTTATAACCCATACAAATCAGTGTTATATAGGGAAAAGGAATAAAGAGTTTAAAAAGACTGAAAATCTCCCACATAGTACCAAGAAGGAAGGGAGGGCCAAAAAAAATAAAAAAATAAAAAAGAGTGAAAAGAATATATATAATGAGAGAAGAAAAAATCATCATCAATATGAAAATTCAAGGAGGAGGCTGAAGATTTTTCCTAGTAATTTAAACAAGCAAAATACTGCTCGGGCAAGTCTGAGGGCTTATTTCGGCATCCATATTTAACAGAGCTGTTATACATAATAAACACCCTAAATGTCAATATGGGAGACAAATTAACTCATGTTATATTCCCAAGAAGGTGTACAGCTCTTCATCGATATTATGGCCCAGCGCGTTTTTGCTCTCAAAGTCTATGATTTATCTAGTCTCTTCCTGTCGTAAAAGTTTCTCCTTATCGCCTCCTCTTGGGCTGTTGGTCATTTTATGGACACCAAAGAACCTAAGAGTACTTGGATCCCCATCATGAAACTCCAAAAAATGGTTTGCCATGGGATATGCAAGGTCCTAATTGACGATAGCTCTGATGTGTTGCAAAATTTGTATCTTCAATTTGCACTTAGTACTGCCCACATACCATTTCAGGCATGGGCACTCCAGGACATAGACCACGAATTCTGACTCGCAGGTGATTCTGCTTTCAATTTGTATTTGGGTTCTCAAAATAGGATGGGTGTAACTGTTGCAATTAAATGCATATTTGCATGCTTTGCATTTGCAACACTTACAAAAACCCTTTTGTCCACCTGAGAGCCAGTTTCGGGCTGAGGAAGCCTCCTCAGGGGCCATATAGCTTTGAACCACCAAGTCCTTTATGGCCAAGCTTTTACGAAAGGTAATGTCTGGACATGCATTTAGCATCTTACCTAGATCTTTGTCCACCTTTAGAACCTTCCACTACTTGGTTACAATGTTTCTTATGATAGATGAATGGCTTCCAAATGTCAATATTAGCCTGGTGGTGTCTGTGACAGTGCTGTCTTGGAGATTCGTTTGAGATGTCGTTAGTAAGGTTTGTCGATTCATATCTCTGACCTTTAGGTAAGATCTTTCAATCACCTGTTTGGGATACTTTTGTTTCAAAAATTTCTGGGCCGTAATTTTACTGGCTATGTCATAGTCCTTTACATCACTGCAGTTTCTTCTAATACGGATAAACTCTCCATATGGTATACTCCATAGAAGACTCTTTGGGTGTGCACTGTTGCGTGGAGTGGAATATTAGCACCAGTGGTTTTACAATGTAACTCACACCCAATTTTTTGGTCGATGATCTTGACCTTCACATCCAGAAAGACGATTGATTGCTTGCTATGCTGTTCGGTGAATTGAAGATTCAATTCATTAACATTGAGGAATTTGACAAACTCTTTCCATGATTTAGCTGTACCGTTCCATACAATGAATAGGTCGTCTATATAGCGTAACCACAAAATAATTTTATCAGTAAAGGTCTCATTTCCTTTGGCCCATACCACAGTTTTCTCCCATTGTCCCATAAAGAGATTTGCATATGCTGGGGCAAATGTGGTGCCCATTGCAGTTCCCTGGATTTGGTGATACAATTCATTATTAAAGAGGAAAACATTGCTCTCTAAGCAAAGTCTTACCATTTCTAGAATCATTGTAGAGTGGTCGAGATAGTTAAGAGAGTGTGTTTCCAAAAATGTTTTGCATGCCTTGATGCCATCCTCATGTTGTATGGAAGTGTATAATGATACCACATCCATGGTGGCAATTAGGTATGTTGGTTCCCACGGAAGATCATCAATTTTACAAAGAAAGTCAGTAGTGTCTCTTATATAAGAGGGAAGAGTGGACACGAATGAACACAAGGTCTCGTCCACAAATTTTGACATATTTTCAAGTAGTGAGTCACACAATGTGACTATTGGTCTGCCAGGAGGTTTGGAAGCATTTTTCTGAATTTTGGGGAGGAAGTAGATTGTGGGAATGGTACAATGTGGGGTGAATAGAAATTTAACCATGTCCTCATCTAAGATTCCTGCGTTTTCCCATCTGGCTAGGAATTCCCAAGTTGTTCCATCTGTTCTATTGGATTTTTTTCAAGTCTCTCATAGCATCTGGGATCCTTAAGTTGTCTGTGAGCTTCTTTGATGTAGTCTACCTTATTCATTAAAACAACATTACAGCCTTTATCCTCTGGTTTGATTATACATCCATCTATTTTGCAGATATTTGACAGGACTTTGCGTTGTTGCCGGGAAAAGTTACTTTTGATGTATTTGTTGTTTTTTCTCCTTTCCAGTTTGAGGTCATCAATAACCACATTGGCGAAAGCTTCAATGTGTACATTCTGGGCACTAAGAGGATTGGAACTTAACTTGGATTTCAATTTAAGTTTACTTTTTGAAGGCCAGTCAGTACAAATTCCCAATTGTTCCATGACTGGTCTATCCAGGTTAGAAGAATTCTCCACTGGTGCCTGTTCGCTTTCATATTGGAGAGTAGCCAAGGTGGTGAGAGTGTCCATATCGGAGATAATGACATCCGTTTGTCCTTCCAACGGTGGTTTTGGTTCCTTTTTATACGTGTTGGAAACAAAGAACATTTTTAACCGCAACTTGCGGACAAAAAACTGTCTAGGTCCAATCTTGTTTGTACGTAGTCAAACCCCGCCATGGGGCAGAAGTTAAGTCCCAATTCAAATAATTTAATTTCTTCTGTTGTCAAAATGTGGTTAGATAAATTGATGATCTGTTGTTTAGGTAGACTAGGCTCAATATCACTATTTAGTCGCCAGAGCGCAGAGATCTTGGAGGTAGATTGCTGCTTGTATTTTTTGCTCCTCTGCCCCCTCCTCGTGGCTTTTTGCCTCCCCTTCCTTTTCCTCTTGGGGTTGCCCCACTGCCTCGTGTTTTTTTGTTGTTGGGGTTTGAACGGCCATCTTGGCATAACAGCCTCATTTCTTCAAAAAAATTTAGGCGGACTGCTGGTTCTTCATCCTCACCTTCAGTGACATCCGACTCAGAATTAGATGCGACGGACCCGAGGTTAGCCTCATTTGTTGATTCTGTGGATGCAGCCGTTACTCTCACCTTTTGCCTCATTTGGTCAAAACGATGTGCAAACGTGTACACTCTGCCCGGTTCATAATCTCCTTTGTCACGTAGGAACTTATGCTGTTTTCTCATTTTGATGTCCTCTTCATGTATTTTGAGTCCATTTTCTATATTAATTTTGAGTTTTTTCCCCTCCTCACTTTCTTTTGTATCTTTAAGTTTTTCTTCAATTTCTTTTATTTGTGCCAATATTTTTATCCGATTACTCCCTGCATATTTTACCAAGATACACAGGAAGGTCTTAGAACATTGGTTGGAGGCACCCCCCCATTATCTAAGCATCAAGGGGTCCTGTTCTTCAAAGGAGGGGATTGTCACAATTCTAAGTCCACGAGGGATTCGATCCACATCCAAATAATTCTGTAGGGAATATTCTTCCCACCACTTGCTTGTTTCCTTCTTCTTCAACTTTTCTAAGTCTTTTAATAATGCAATTTCAATATTGTCTTTCACTTTATCAGTTCTTGCCCCATCCTTCCCTCTTGCTACGGGGAGAGTTTCATTAAACAGGCTGGCCTCGATGCTGGCCTGGGAAGCTATAAATCTTTATAGTTGCACAGCTGCCGTGATCCCAAAGCACACACGGTGCAAAAGATTATTATCTATGCTGGATTTCGTCCAAAAGAAACGCACGCCCGTGCGTGTGATAGTCACTTTGTTAGCATATGAATCAGTGTTCACACCTCACATCTAGACTTTAAGTCGAAAGCACTCAGTGAACGAGCGGAAACACTTACACCCGCGGTAATCTACGGCCGCGTCCTCCGACACGTTCAGTTCTCACTGTATCGAGCAGCAGGCCTCCGCCCGGAACACACAAGTGTTGAGTGAGGTCCAAGGAAATCCTCCAAAGCATATTTCTACACCGCTTCTAGGGAGCCTTTAATTGACACACAGGGATATCAGCGACATCAAGGAGGCTGCCGAGCGTGGTAACGTTAATTGTCCACCAGTGCAGCTTAACACTGTGATGTCCTCAGCGTGAAATCCATGCAAATGAAAGCGAATCAAGACCGCAAAGTCTTGTTTACTTTTGTAAGCTGCACTCCCATCAACAGACGAATATCCAAAATGTCCAGCAACAATTGCTCACCAGAACAGTTCACTCCTAGGGATCCAACAGAGGACAGCTACACAGCAATCAGTTTGGCTTTTAAAAAGTTCAAGTTTTATTTAGATAAAGCTAACAATAAAAAACGGCTTCCCAGTCGCAAGGAGGCTGACTAACGCTTTTCACCACAATCCTGTGGCTTGTTCAATATATATATATGTATATTCTTTTTAATACCAAGCTTTGGTCGGTGTTTCCTTGTACCCTGGTATTGTAGTCCTATTATGTAAACCCTGAATATTGTAGTCCTATTATGTAAACCCTGAATACTGCTCATCTCCCTCTTGAGATAAGTCTGACTGCTTAGCCACAGCTACCAACTAAATCTTTGTGGTACGGACTGATACCAAAGGGGATTTATTGCTCATACCTGTAGTCTTAATCTTCTGTAGTGCTCCCTAAGGGAACTGCACAGGATTCTGCCTAACAGTAGTGATAGTCATTGTTTTCAGATCTTTGGATAAAAGTGCTAGATAAGCATTGTGACCAAAAAAAGAAGATAAGAATACATAAATAAATACAGTGACACCATCCCCACCCACACCAGCGCTGTGTGCGCTCCTGAGTACCATGCAACAACTACAAGCAATGACTCACCAGCCTCACATCTCCATGACTCTGCACCCATGCAGCTGATCCTGCTCAAATCAAGCCAACACACTGAAAAATACCCCACACAGTGACACCATCCCTGGCCACAACACCACCACTGTGAGGCCCTCTCAGTGTTTTGAAACAAATGCAAGCAATGACTCACCAGCCTTCCATCTCCATGTCTCCTTATTGCACCTGTGCAGCTGGACCTGCTCACCTCAGGCTGATGCATTGAAAAACACCCCACACAGTGACACCACCTCACCCAGAACACCTCCACTGTGAGCCTCCCTGAGTGCTATGCAACAACTGCAACTTGCCAACCACCCACCTCTATGTCTACGTCTGCACCCATGCAGCTGGACCTGCTCACCTCAGAACAATAAACATAAATACACCCCACACAGTGAATTAACACACCCCTTGCACCAATGTCAACATACCCTGTGCTCCCCTGTGTGCCATGAACCAACAAGCACAAAGAACACAATCGGCTCTTTTCCACATTTTTACCCAAAATCACCTTCTCAGCTTGCATAGACATGCAGTGCATGAAAGTAAACCAACTGGACAGACTTGAGGTGTGCGGTATGGAACAAGGTAACTTGCCAGCTATGGTCTACCCAGTAGCACCAAAGGGTGGGTATTCACCCCTGGCCATTCGGGAATTTGCCCTCGATGCCTCTGAGCGTTTCCCACCAGAGTGGGCTGGGTGCCCTGTAAGGAACACTGCAGAGTAATGTTGCTGGCACACTGAATCGGTGGCAGGTGCACAACGGCTAGTTTCTCACCCCTGGATGGCCATAGCATGGCTGAGACACGTCTGAAACATGCCATCTGGATAGGCCTGGACATTTTATTTAAATGTATTTATTCATTTGTAATGCACCGAATGCCCACAGGCATCAGGGCGCAAAACACACACTCAAAACAAGCATAAGAGAAAGGACAGACAGATCCAAAAGAGGAGAGGCCAGGAGAAAATGTATCAGGTTACTTAAATAGGAGAGTGTTTAGTACTTTTCAGAAAGACTTTAAATCCACCTCTAGTCTAAGTGCAGGAGGCAGTGTGTTCCAGAGATTGGCCACTTTTATTGGAAAGGATCTTCCTAGGTCTTTGGAGTGTTTGCAACTGGTTGGAGAAGCGTAGCGCTCTGGTTGGAATATTGGGGAATCCATGATTTTAGGTACAAAGGTTCTGTTCTGAAAATGCACAAGAGGACCAGGGAACATACTTTGAAATGTAGGTGTTCCTGTATCGAAAGAAATCCCTCCTGTGATCCATAGCTCTCAACCATTTGTGTCATAAAGGCGGGTGAAAAGACCTGAATTTATTTTTGGAGGGTGAAAGGCCCATTGAAACGAATGGGCGTGCAGGAGGCTTGGCGAGTGAGTCAGCTGTTTACAAGGCGGGTGACACCCATCAAAAGCGTGTGAGTTGAGAGCTATGTGTGATCTTATATGTTGACCATTCTTGTGATTTTTTTGACAATGCGCACAGCGTCGTTCTGAAGGATTCAAAATGTTTTCAAGTTGGAAAGTGAGGCTCAGAGAAGTAGTGAGCTACAGTAGTCGACCCTCGACAGAATGGTTGCTCGGGCAATAATTGAGCAGTTATTGTCTGTGATGTAGGGGCAGATGTTTTGAAGCAGGCAAAGATGTTAGTTGCAATTCTGGCTCACCTGGTTAATATAGGCATCTGCATTCAGTGAAGCCTCCAACTGAAAGCCCAAGGTTTTGACCTTGTTTTGCACTTGGATGGTGCTTTTCCCAATTTGGACGTTTTTATATACTGTGCCTAGTGTAGTCAGGGCCTGTCAGGATCCAAAAGAGAAGAGCTTTGTTTTGCTGCCAATCAGGCATAGACAGTTTTCAGACATCCATACCTCAATTTGGTCGTAAACATTGGCTAAAGCAGCAAAATCATGGATGTAGACTCCACTAATTTCCCAAACTAGCTGGGTGTCATTGGCGCAGTTTGTGAAAAATACCCCCAAGTTATCTAGAAGCTGATATATGGGTTGAACAAAACAGGCAATAGGCATGCCCCCTAGAGTGCTCCACACAGGATAGGTGCTGTTGGGGAGGAAGCTGCACCCCACTGAATTCTTGACTCCCGATTTGTTAGAAAAGAGCTAAACCAACCGACGGCTTCTTCAGAACAGTGTCCAAGGTGGTGTAGGGAGTGCAGGAGGCAGTTGTGATCTACTAAATCATATTCAGGCAGAAACAACAACTCAGCTTTTCCCTCATCTATGATTTTTAAAATGTGGGACTATAGATCTATAAGGGCTGTTTCTGTACTGTATGAGGGACGGCAGCCTGATTTTCTGTTCTGGAGGATACCATTAAGTTCCACATAGTTTTGAAGTTTTGAAGTGGCAAACTTATCAAGAATCTTAAGAAGGAAATTACAGTTTGTAGTATGTCTAGGATTGCTTGGTTCCTTTGGATATAGGCTAGGCTTCTTGGTGAGCGGAGTAACTGTCTCTGCCTTGATTGAATCAGGGAACAAACAGTCTTTGACGGGAGCGTTCACAAATCTGATCAAGAAGGGGGCAAATAATTATCTATATTTGCGAATTAGTTTTTGGCGGGAGAAGGTTTTCCGGCCATGTGATAGGACGGATGGAGGATGACTTTTTGTCATGTCTAGTACAGAGATTGGGATAGTGAAAAAGTGGGTTGTTTAAAAGCCTGTCAAACCTCCTTGTCTGCATTATTGAAGAATAAAATAAGGACTTTGACAATGAATCCTACATGGAACTGTGAAACCTGACAGCAATGGTTTACAGGCATGCCTCTGGCCCTGCAAGGCTACAATGTGTTTAGCAGCTGCATTCCCTGCCAAGGTAACCGCTGCCATGCTCCTGCACCATAAAACCACCTGGGTGTTCACTTGTGAGGCAACGTAGAGGTGATTGTTATGTGCCAGGAGGTTAGGGACTGTGCCTGCTTATCAGGCTCATTCAAAGAGCTATCTTGCATCCTGGTGAGAGCTCCGTGATGGCTGGTTGTGCCACCCCTTCCCCTGAGAACCTGCCTCGAACATGGGTCGACCATTTGCCTGGCCAGCAGTGAACCTGCGCCATACTGCTGGGGCCACTGTCCCTCACTGGAGGGAAATGCACAAATGCACCATGGCCAGAGCACCACTGCATAACCGCCTCTCCCCTGACCTTTGTGCGCCTGGATCACATACAGGTCCACTGTGGCCCCTGACCAGCGTGTCCTGTTGTCCCTTGGCCAGGATGGCTACATGAACCTTCCAGACCAGCACTATTCAAATGTATTGCACTACCAGATGGCTGGCCTCATATGGAAGTCTAGATGGCTGACAAATGAAGAATTCAATTTCAGTGTGTGTCCAGAACTCCCCTCTGTCACCCAGAGCACACATGATACAAGAAACCTCACTCCCCTTCCTCTGTATTACTGCACACAGTGTGCAAGGAACCTGTCTGGGCCCCAATTGGTGATTCCTGCCCTACCTGTTCTTTGTGGTGAAAACACTGTGCCGGTGGACACTACCAGCCTAACACCATCCATGTGGTGTGCCCAGAACAGAAGGACTTGGCTCGCTGAATGATGCTCTGGAGTCGGTCATCTGCACAACATATTCCCTGCACACACTGCTGGACATGTTTGCAGTGCTGGTCTCTTCCCTCCCCATGTGCTGTTACTGAGGGAATCCTGGTCAGTTACTCGATCCCTGCTTAGCGAGATGGTCACATTCCGCATCTACCCAAATATTTTCTGAGGCACTACTGGGTGAGCATAAAACCTGGGTAGCTGTGCTTGATCCCAGCCCTGTCCGGGTGTTTCCCCAGCATGGTACTTATTGCGTTGTCAGGTGTGTTCTGTCCTGATCTGCAACAAACATAACCTTGGGAGTGCCTGCCCGATGGACGTGGCTGCGAGGTCTGCTTCCCAAACCTGTCCCATGCTGGCATATGTGGAACACCAAAGACTGCCACATGTGGCACAACCAGCTGCCCTTTGGTAGGGGAATGTGCGTTGTGGGTTTCCAGCTGTGGACGTGCCTCCCTGACCCGAGAAGGAGTGAAACAGTGAGGCCAGGAGGTCCGGCAAACAATTAACTGCACCTGGTTCATGGGTCCAGTAATCATACTGATCTAGGTCTGAGATTAGGTGGACCAAGGCAATGGGGTCTCTGTGACAGGCAAAGTTTCACCCTGGGGAGTGCCTTGGAACAACTGATGTCAAAGTGAAACCCAGACCAGCAAAGCCTCTAAGGAACACAAAGTTGCAAGGTGAAATTGAAGTGACTATGATCAATGTGTTATACAGATCACATATTCATTTGCACCGAGCTGCATATTTTCATTGACGCGTGAGCTGAGTGATCCACCAACCACCAACAAGAGTCACAGACAACTTACATCCATTCAGATGTTGGCCAGTATCTGCTGGTGCAGCAGAGGCAGGGTGGGGGCAGCGACAGACATCCTGCCCTGATGGTGAGATTTGAGCAGGCATTTGTGTGCCTTGTGCAAGACCACCAGTCCCATCACAAGATACAACTACGGCCAATTACAAGTGCAGTAACTTTAACATATGCAACTGGACCTGGACTCACAATGACTGCTGCCACCAGACTAGCGTCTCAATGATTTCCCATTAAAAGCTGTGAACTGAACAGATTCTATTCACAGGGAAATGAAAGAATCCAGCGACATCGATTCAAGTCACTACCTCCCCAAATTAGGAATGTCAAATTAGCATGCCTGCTGCCTTCCTTGGATGTGTTGGCTGTTTGTCAGGCTCACTTACTTGAATTGAAACATGATTCACCCTAACCTGTGAGCACCATTGTAGGCACAGGAAGCTGACTTACAAGACATCAATATGTATGTTTGTTTTCATGGCAAGGTTAAAACTGACCAAGTGTAGCTACATGCACTGAGGGGGCCATGATATGCCATACAGCTTTAGGTATGATTAATGCAAACATCCCCATAGATCAGCGTCTGCTGTCATCTATTAGCTGTACATCCACCACGGAAACCAAAGTAACTGAGCCAGCCATCAGAAGGGACATCACTAACGCAATGAGCCATTTGCATTGTCACCATGCAAGCCATGTGTACACACACATGTATGGCTCACTAATTAAGACAAGCAAATGCCACTGGCTGGATACACACAGGAGCTGCACCTGCCTGAGAGCAGCAATGGGAGTGCCTTGGACCCACCTCAGGCTGATCTGCATGCCTTCTGGTTCTTCTTTGGGACAGAAGCAAGAGAGCATGTAAAGCCCCAAGGGGTGGACAGTTCAACCCAAATTGCACCAGCAGTCCAGCCTGCACCAGGGTGGCGGTGGAAGGGGAGAGAATGGCCACAGGCACAAATGAAAGTAGGAGGGGTCACGCCATGCACCACCACCAGTGTGGTGACAGGGCAGGGGTTGGCACACCACAGAACGGTTGTTCTGAACTTCTGTGCATACGTTCTCGGTGGTGAAGTATGAACAGCACGGCCTAGAGTGCACTCACTAGGGAAAACAACATCCAAACCTGTCCACTATGAACTGGCCACGAGTGAGATTCCAGTATACGCAGCCTCTTCTCTGCCTGTGGGGGGAAGACACCCAACTAAGAAGGCTCACCCGAGGGGGCATAACTTGACAAACCCCCAAGGTGGGTGGAATTCACTTCCTAAAATTGCAGCCTTGAATGTGGGAGGCACACCAGAAGGGGGAAGGCTTTGTGGGTGCACCCAGGCAGAGCCACAGTTCTGGACCAGGGATAAACCAACATGTTTAGGGTGCATTGCATGCACAGATGGACCATGTACCCTCTATGGCAACAACTGTAAGGTCACATCAAAGAATGTGAGCACCAATAAATACACCAAAATCAGAGCTCAGGAACAGAGACATCACTGGCAGTGAAGTAAATAAGTTGCAACCAGAGTACATTCTGCACTCTGGGCACATAGGTTAGTCTGCCCTTCAATGCAGGCACAAGGCGGAGCATCGGTGGCAGGCATACAAGTTAGGCACACCCACTGTCAGGTTGCACAGGGGTCTGAGGGGTACCCTTGGATGCAGGGGAGGGAAAGGAATACCAAGGGGGAGTGGCAGGGCTGTGGAATAAAAGTAAAATTGGGCAGCTGATGGGGAGGATGAAAGAGGGCAAGAGGGATTGGGGATAGAGGAGACAGAGGGAAGCATGTGCAGCTGGGTAGCAGAGAGAGATAGTGGCAGTGGGGAGCAAGGCAGAGCTCTGCTGGTGGGGTGATAAGGGGAGAGAAGGGGGCTGTTAGAGTAGGTGAGGTCAGGGAGAAGGGGGCAAGAGAGGAAGAAAGAGACAGAAGGAGAGGAAAAAAGGAAAGCTGTGATATAGAGGCCCATAGGCACACTGATGGAAAAATAGCACTGGTTGGGGTGAAGGAGGACAATAAGGGGGGGTATGAAGGGCAGACTGGGAAAGAAAGGCCACCTGCTAAAGAGAACTCCTCAGGTTCACATTCCCCTAAGCCACATTGTCAATGCACCACGGCATGCAACTCAGAAAGAGACTTGGGTCATTAATCCCCAAACCTATTAGGCTGTGGCACCCACCACTCCAGTCTATGCCCTACCCACCTATTACCTCTATCTGCATTGTGACAGTGTTTACTGGATAGCGTACCCACTCAGGTGTTGCTACCTTTCATGGGTGTCTCTCCCCTCCAAGCAGTGCTGCAGCAGAGTAGGCCAGCAGTTCACTAGTGGTCATGTTAGAGTACAGTGATGGTGACATGAACGCAGGGCCTGGCTTACAAATATTGGTTGTGGGTCCAGTGGGCTTGCACTTCTCAGCTGAGCTTGTTTGTCAACTGCATTCTGAAGTGACAACAGTTCCACAGGGTTGAAGGCCACCCTTCACCACAACAGTGGTGTGGGCATGTGTGGCAGCCACTCCCTTTTGCCAAATTAGTGCTTGGGCCCAGGCTCTTCCTTACACCCATCCAGCTGGGCTGTTGGTGCATGCATGACCAGCAGGGACAAGCACCCTTTAGTATTGGCCCATCCACTGACACTGAGGTCACACCGAAAGTCCCAAAGGTGTGTCTCTCATTCCAGGACAGCCACGGGGCAGCTGTTACTCAGATCAGAAGTGGCGGAATGTAACATTAGGGGATTTTATGTGTGTGGATCCTAAATACATATCCAGGAGTCCCTCAGTCACATTGAGGAATGTGGGAAGTCCACAGTGCACTGTGCCATTTTTTCATACAACTGCAGACATGGAGCATGATATGATATGATATTATATGGCATTTATAACGTGCCTATACACAAGTGTTTCCAGCACCGCTCAGAGGTCACAAATCATTTTGATGGGGCTCAACCGATAGACACTGTTCTGCCAATGGCAGACCCCCACTCAGTGTTAGTGACTGAAGGCCAGACTCTGGATGGTGGTGTTATTGCTGGCACTACCTCATGGCCACACATCCATCTGTTCTTTCGGCCAGTTACTTTGCCCATGCACAACTTCCCATGTGGCTGGATCAGGCCATCCTGATGGCTTGATTGGCAGCTGGCCCAGCTTGGCCCACATCTGTCTGCAGCCGGCCTCCATAGACCCCACTTTTTGCATGCATTGTACTCTGTGCTAGGTGTTTCCCTGTGTGATTGATATGTGACATGAGAGCTTGAGGAGCTCTTCCTTGCTAGTACTAGTCCACCAGAGAAGGTGTGTGACTACAGGCCTGGAGTCTGTGGGAGTGGCAGAGCAAGACCAGCAGTTGAAGATCCAGGATGGATACAGGTCCCAGTAGGTGGCACGGGGAAGTTCTAGTGTGGCTCCATTAGGAAGTTGGGGTCCCCGACCCTCTCCAGGGGGTTTTGATATGCTGCATTAATGGCATAGCCCCAGTTGTGCACATTGTGGCCACACACTTGTGAGCCACTGTGTAGGGCATGGAAGGTAGGTTTCCCTGTCCCATGTGTCACACATGGAAAGGCCTGTTTGTGGCCTTTCCTACACTGCATGTGTATGCATGCAGACAAGGTGATCATGCAACACATTAAAGGGTGTTAATGAGACATGTTCACAGGGTGCACTTCCCATGGGCCTACAGGATTCAGAATTGCCAGGTGCCGTGAGCTAGTTAGCTCTAGGTAAAGGCCAAGGGGAGCATGGTTAGCTTGCAACCAGCAACTACCATGAGCTTCGATCGATTCTCAGGCAAGGGGTGACATGCAGACATAGCTATATGATATTAAGCCCGGGTTCTGGGAATGTGAATGATAGAGATTGTAGAACAAAAGTAAGTAACATTTAGAGATCAGTGAATAAGATATGATCTGTATAAAGTTAGGGTTTGCATCTTCACAAAAGTTGGATTTTCTCTGGATGGTGTACTTTTTCCTGTGTAACGTGTGATGCATGAAACCCAGGAGATGCATTTTACTCCTGGTCGATGACTCCTAATTTTGACCCAAGGCCTGGCTGCAGGTAATAGTAGGATCACTTTGGCATTGGTATTGTGCCATGCCATGTTTCTTACTTCTTACAATGTGTCTGTAGCCAGACGTCAATGTGCTATATTGACATGTGCATGTGTCATGACTGTGAGTCATCATTGTGACTACATTTGTGTGTCAGAATTCATGGCAATCGCATGGGTGTATGTGTGTAGCTGTTGCTGGTTGACCCATGCTGACTACCTGTTACTGTTTATGTTGTGTATGCCACACATGTTTTCTCACTGTTGACTGATGTCAATAGTCTTTTTCCAATTTTCCACAGTTGATGCAGCTGGTGGAGAGGGCAGAAGCAGTGCTGTGGATCAGAGATGCAGGGACCGTGCTCCCAGACCAAGGTGCAGACCCCAGCCAGTCACTGGTAACTCCTCCTCTTCCGAGAGCGATGTGGCTGTGGGAGCACCTATACCATTGGGCGAGGCTGCTTGGGGTAAGTCCCAGGAGGTGATTGTGGGTGGTGACAACCACAGCAGAGATTGGAAAGGCTGCTGCCAAACAGGGGCCTTCAAGGGTGGAAGATGGAGGTGGTGGTTGAGGTGAAGGTGGATGAGGAGAAATAGGCCACTGCACCCCAGCTCATGTGGTTAGGTGGGAGCATTGAGGAGGGTGTTCAGGCTGCACCCCTGAAACCAGGAACATGAGGATGTGCAGTCCACCATGGCAGGTTCTGCACAACCTCCTGTCCCTGGGCCATCTGCTGCGGCAGTGACTACTTTCCAGGATGCCTTCACCCAGACTAGTACCCCACTTGCGGCGATGTGTCCATCCGGGAATCCGGTGCTGCCCCAGCTGGCTAGCCTTATGAGGTGGACTGCATACATTTGGAATGCTGTACAAGTTTCTCGTCAGAAGCTTGTACAGCATCATAATGAGGTGTGCAGCTTCCTGGGCCAGCTGGCAACGGCACTGCTCTCAGTGGGGGCTCTCTTGGCTGTCCTGTGCAATGGCCCCTTCTTCAACTTCCTCCTCTGTGACCCAGTCATCCTCAGGGACCCTTATAGTCCACATACCATCACATCCCCCTGTGCACTAGTCACACCACCACCGGCCCGTCTGATTGTACCTTCGTCCCTACCCAAGGTGGGAGTCCCTGAGATTCAGATGAGGTGGTCACTGTGCCTGCCCAGGCACCAACACAGGAACAGGCAGTGCAGGGACAGCTGGCACTTCAGGGCAGTGCTGGTGCTGTACTCCAATAATGATGGTCATCACGTCAGAGGGCTTGCACTCTGTCCGGCAGCAGCAGATGACGTCCATGAGTAGACAGTTTTTAACAGGAGTTAACACTACGAGGAGGCATTTGGCACAAGTGAGGCAGAAGGTACGCAAAGGCGGTGGGGAGGCGGACAGCCATCCTGGAGGATGCTTGCAGGTCAGCAGATGAGTCGGAGAGGTAGATGATGGCCACCCTGCAAACCCTCCAGGCACCAACAGGAAGAGGATGTGGATTGTGACCCAGCCCTGGTGGAGACAGTCAGGAAGTGGAGAGGAGTAGCCCACTGACATTGGATATAGTTACAAAGGTTTAGGTTTCATTTGGGATGTTTCCTTTTTTTCAATCCCTGGACAGTTTTAACCTTCCCATCATTGTATTGTAAATAGTTAATTGTTCATGTTTTTATTTGCTGCTCATTCCACACTTCTTGCAGTCTCTTTTTTCTATGTGCATATCTGCTTTTTCCATGTTCTCCCAATGCATATGTACTTTGTTAGTCATGTGGATTGGGGAGTCACTCTGTGTGTCATGTTGTTACTGTGATGTTTTCTGGGGGAGGTGTGCACATGTGCTTGACATGTATCAAGCCATCAGACAGCTTGAGGGGGCACTGGATGTTTATACATTTCCATTCTGTGTAGGTGGGCACTGCGTCCTTGGTGTCAGTGTGTTGGTGTTGTTGGAGTGAAGTATTTTGTGGTGTGTTGAGAAGGCATCATGAAGTAGATAAAGACAACGGAAATGAAGGTTCGGATACAAACTTTTATTTAACGTAAAAAGGGTTGGAGAAAGGCCTATCTTGCCCTTTGCTCAGGTGGAATTTAAGGATAGTCTGCGTCAGGAAGTCCAAAGAAAACAATGAACTGTATGCAGATTCTGCACTTTCCCTAACCTCTATTTACATACACTGTTTGGGATTCTCAATGTCAAAAGAATAAGTGTTTAAAGTAAACGTTCTGAGCGTCTATTAACTCCAGAGTAAAGTTCTTAGCTTCTTCTAGCTCCTGGCTTGCCAAGGAGTTCTCTTCCCCAAGTCTCAAGGCTGTTCACAGTGCCAGGGGGTTCCCATCCCCTAGCTTCCTGGTTCTCCTTCACAATACAATTTCCAGGGACACTTCCGAAATCCTGTGGTTTGGTAATTGTCCATAGGTTTCACACCTAGATTTCCTCAATGCTTCACAGGTTTCCCAGCAAGTATTTTATAAGGCTTTTCAATTGGTGGGTGTCCTCGGTCTAGGCACAGTTGTTGGAGCACACGGTCAACCCATTACAGGTCATGCAACAGATGCACCTTCCTTGTTTTGTCTTTACCTTTGCTTGTTTGGCCACTTCTCATTTGTTGCCACTTCATACACTTCTATGGCGCTTGCCAATCTTTGGTTTATTAATGAACACATCTCAAATGGCTCTTGCCAATACACGTTTCACACAGTTTCCAATGGCTCTTGCCAATTTAGGTTTCACTTTCAATAACACTTTTGTAATGGCAAAAATGAATAGTTTTCACACTCTTATAGCTTTCGCAATGCAGGTTTAAGTTGTCCACGTTGGTAACGTGCACGTTACATTCCCCCAACCTCTCCTTAGACAACACATAATGGTCTCTGGGCTGTTAGAGAATAAGCATACCACTCTTTCCTTCCTTTTACTTCCCAAAAATGCCGGCATCAAAGATTCAGTCTTATTGTAATGGAACGGTTCGCTCGCAAGCTGTCTTTCTACCACAGAGGCGTTTAACAATGTGTTGCCACTTTACTTTTTTGCTTCTTCGCTTCTGTCTTTTCCCCTCTTCTCCCCTGCTGATCTTTTTCTTCTCTCTCTGCACCATTCACCTGACCACTCTCAGTCCTTCAGGCACAGGTACCTGCTCACCCTGCCACCCCCTGCCTTGCCTCCTGGCCACCCCCTGCCTTGGGGTCTGTATCTGTACCCATACAGTCCCCCACCCACTTCTCTTCTGCACTTATCAGATATACCCTATCTGCTTACCTAGCACTTGCCACTTGCTGGCTGCACTACTACCTTTAATTATTTATTTTTATTTATTTAACCTGTTCTCTCCTCTGTTCCGCACTTTCCACTTTTCCTTCCATGCACTTACCCCTTTTCCCCTTCCCATTGTAAGTGACTCCAATCAAGCAATCCCACTAAGTCAGTGCCTTGTCTGGGATGCCCAAGGGAAGCCCTTATTTATGTATTTTGATGGCAAGTTATAATCTGGATGATGAACCCTTGTATAACACCCCTCTCTTAGAATCTCCCTTGACCCCACTGAGTGTTGGCTTGTTTTGCAAATTTAAAAGGTTTATTTGAAAAATTAAACAATATATATATATATATATATGTATATATATATATATATCTCACACTTCTATAAATAAATTGATAATGGATAGTACACTTGTGAATATGAGCAGTAATCAGCAATAGGTAATCCTACAGTAGCACAGTTACTTATGAATAGGAACAGAAGAATAAGGTGGGAAAGAATGCTTTATATGGTTCAAGGAAACACAATGATGAATGAAATGCAGTACAGAAAATAACTTGATATGGCTTCTACAAAAGACAAAGACAATGTAATCACTTTTCCTTGACAATTCACTCCCCCCCTTTATGCAATATAAGGAGATGGAAAGAAGACACAGAGTTCTCAGGAATGCAATCAAATATAATTCAGTTCCCCCCTAGCAAGCTTAGAGGAAAACAGATATGAGTTTTAACACAGGCAAGATACTTTTAATGTGGTTGCAATTAAGTGAAAAATATGCTAAAAAGGCTTTTAATTCCCTACAGGGGGTTCAGGGTGGGTGGTATCTAGTTTATATTAGTTCAGGCACACTTTAGCAATGCTCTATGAATGATTAGCAGGTTAAAATGAATTTTAGCAAAGGATAGCAAGGAGATGCTGATTTTTACAAGTTGCTGAAATTGTGCAAAAAGTCAAATCGCGGCAAATGTAATCGCATGCGTCAAGCGTAATTACGGAGGCCCGATAAGGAGTAGCAAGTCGGTTCTAGGTTTGTTGGAAAGCCTAGAATCTTAGCTTTAAGATACATTTTGCTTCTAGCACAAACGGTTCTGGAGATACGGACGATTTTGTGAAGGTAGTTTTTCGGATTTGAAATTTAAAAGTTCAAAATGACAGGTGACAGTTTTCAGCTTTAAAAAGGACAGAATGACACACACAATTCCTATGAGGTAGTTCTAAATAGGTTAAAATAGTTTTAATTAGATTATTTTAAACTAAGAAATTGGTTTTGGCACAGTGCGAGCTGGGTACTCACACTAGATTTTGGACAGGAATGGGCCTCCTCACGGATCTGGTCAACAGGTTGAACGGGACTTCTGGCTTTTCTGCTCACAGCGTCTGGTCTCTGGTTCTCTCTGGTTCCGGATACAGCACTGCTTTCTGGATACTTCTACAGGTTCTTGCAAAAGTTCTTGGCAAAGAATTCAAACAGCTCGCCCGGCTGTTGAATAGTTTGGTTGGTTTTGAGGCCTGCTGAAGAGGATTCAGCTTGTGGATTCAGGCCTCTCTGCTACAAATTCTGGAGTTAATTTCTGGTCTCTGGAGATCGGATTTGAAGTCTGGATCTCTGGATGTGAAGTCTGAAGTCTCCCGGCAAAGCGTCCTGCAAGAAAGTGGAAAGTGAATGTCCCTACCTGGCTTTCAATGTTCCTTTTATGGGTTTTGAAAATGGGTGTGTGCCTGGGCCTAGATAAGCCTGCCCCTGTCACTTATCATTGGCCAAGCTTTCCTCTCTCCCTTGATTGGGGGAAGGAAATGGATTGTCATTATGATGAGGTCTGTTTATGGGTCAGAGGATCCTCCCCTGGTCAATTTGCCCACAAATCTATATTTGATTCAAATACATATTTCCCAGATACACAAGTGGTTGACATTACATGTACATATTACAGATGAATTAAGACAGGTCTCTGTTCAAGCCCCATGTTCCTGCGAGCTGGGATTCAGAAATGACAAAATTGCACGCTTTTTGGTCGGTTTACCAATATCGGACATTTACCAAAAATTACACAAATGTGTGCAAGGAGTATGGACATTAATTGATGAAGTGTCCGATTTTTAACATGCAGACATTTGTAGTAAGACCCTATTTTCCGCTAGCAACCCCCCGGAATACACCACAGGGTCCTAACACCTCTTAAAACGTGCACAAAAAAATCCCAAAAATAATTATATTATTTATATAATTTAGACCAGTCCGCACTATGAGTTATCTATCTTTTTTAAATTATGCCCTGGTCAAAAAGGGGTTTGGCTTCCCACATCACATGGTGGAATAACTGGTTTATCCACGTCCCACAAGAGGAAGCCATTTTACGACCCCCCCCCAATATAACATTTGCCTGAGTCCAGGACAGGGCTTTGTTCAACTTCCTGCAGTCTGCAGGTACCCCTCCCTTAATTCAATCAGAAAGGTGTGATCTCCTTTTGGTGGGGGCAGCAGGATGCAGCCAGGCCTGGGAAGAGTTGTTGAGCCAGTTCAACTCCTGTCGGGGGTAGTTGTCAGGCAGAATTCAATTTCTTTAAGCCAATCTTCAGCTAAATGTCCTGTTTGTTCCCAATTTAAATCAAACTTACATTTTTTACACATGCAGCTAGAATGCTGATTGTAAGTTCAAAACCATGACATTTAACAGTTGCAAACTATGTGACACTCAAAAGTAGGTCACTCATTTAATTTAAACATTTCGATTTTAGTGGTTTTAAATCCAATTTCAATTAAGCTGCTGACATCCACAGCTCAGCCAGTTTTGTTATAAACATTGTTTTGGGCTCTTCATCTTTCCAGATTTCGTATGCACGCAAGAATTCATTCTGCCATATGTCTGCTGGTGTTCAGTGAGATTTTTGGATATCTCGCAATGTTCGAAATGGGCATTTTGAGCTTGCATTCACAGAAACAAAGGGTGATTTTTAAAGTGATTTTTAGCTAACGGGCACTGCTGTTTTTCTCTTTGGCACCCCATTTCACCCATGGCTCTTCTGACCCAGCATGCTTGCACTGGTGGGTGGCAGGTCAGCCGATTATTTTGGTGTGCGCACAACTGCGCAGTTCTCCTGGACTCTGGGATGGAATGATGGGCGGCGACAGCTCATCCCCACATCTACCCAGTCTATTGGTTCATCATGGGTCAAAACCCTTGACACCATGCACTTGCACGTTCCCAATGTCACTGGGCCTAGTAAAATAGTTGTTTTTGTTCTCCCCTGTTCACCTCCCTTTGCTGTGTCGCGCTCTGAAGCACTTGTGTACGAGCGCAATATAAATAAAATATCATTTAATTTCATTTAATTGCATTTACGTGTGAGTTCCTTTTGTCTTGCAAATGTGTTCAACAATGTCTCATTTACTTGTGTTTGCGTGAAAGCCCACTCTGTGTTTCTTATGTCAGTGAAACTCACTGGTGCTGGCGCTTGCCTTTCAGGTCTATGCGTACCTTCCTGCACTCTTCTTCCACCTTTGGGGGTTCTTTAGCCTGCCCCGTACACACGCTGGCGTTTCCGCAGCGCCTGGAGGTAAAGAGCACTCTTTGTGGGGATCAATGGGATGGCTCTATTCAGCCCTCCTTCCTGCTTCACCAACTCTGCATAACGGAGCTCCCGCTCCAGCGCCACTCACAGGACCTAACCCGACCCAACCAGCACCGAAGTCAGCATCTTGGCGCACCTTTCATTACTGACTGGTTTCTCACAGCGCCCTCCTTGTCAGCCATCCCCTCGCCAGCTCATTCTCCCAGCTCCTTCCTCCTCTCTGATTTAGGTGGGGGAAGCCTCTTATATCCGTTGGGAGAGTTAAGTGACCTCACGTGTTGGTCATTAATTCCAAGTGCCTGACTCTGTCCAAAGCTATTAGGTTGACTTGCCTGATTGTTCCTCCTGCATACCTCTTTAGTCCTCTTCTTCGTCTCAGTACCAGAGTGGTGGGTGTATGTATGAATGTCTCTGGGATACTATGGGGCTGACCTACAATACCTAACAAAAGGTTAGGGGAATTGATGGACCATTTTGAAAGGGAAATGTAGGATACCACATCTCACCCAAGGGTGCCTCATCCCCACTCCCCAAGTCTCCTACACCCAGGTGATCCCCCCTTGCATATCCACCCCAGGGTCAGGATCCAAAAGTGATGGCCTTTCCCTGGCCCCCTGGGAGGAGGCTACATTACATGGGGAAAAGAGGTGATGAAACCCTCAGATTCCTCACAGTGTGTAATGGTGTACATACGGGTATGGTTGTGGTGATGTCTGAGATGTCTCATGATGGTGTTTGTAGTCTCATAGGGGATGGATACTCACTTGTTTATATGGATTGAAACATGTTCCAAATGGTTTTGTTTTGTGTGTTGTATCTGTTGTCATCTCATTTTCCTCTGCACATTCACTACTGGAGGTGGACTTGATTGTACGTTGATTTCCTTCCTGGTCCACAATGTTTAGGTGTTCCTTTGGCACTTGCTTGTCAATGTATACGTGGCCACACATCATTCACTGCTGTGGGTATTTGGCATTGTGGGTATTGAGTAAGGATGTGGTCTCACTGTGGATGAGTAAGCTGCACTCTTTAATTGTGCACTCAATTGTAGATTGCTGTGCCCCTCTCAAGATACAGCCATCCATCCCCACACATCTGCAATCAGCCACCACCTACTCTCATATCGTCCATCGCCTCTGCAAGCGGAATGAGCTGTATCCCATGATTGAATCCTCATTCTAGCTGAACACATTATCAATCTGCTTGACTCACACACTCTCTGAGAACCTTTACATCACCGAACCACAAGCCTGTTCTACTTGAGTCGCTAACAGGTAATTTGCAACCCATACGTACCTACCTTTGTACAGGATTAAATGCGCACACGCATTGTAAATCAGTTGTAGGAATTCATGATTCCTCAAACTTTCTTGGTCCTCCAATGGCATTTGAATTCAGCGCTTTGAGGAAATCTCGGTTTCAAAAAGGCACAATACAAATGGCACATTGCACAAGATTGTGTTGGTATCTCAAATGTACATGGAGTTGTCAAAGTGTATTTTGTGCACCAGATGGTCTTCAGTTGGCATGCAGCTGCATGTGGTCTACAAGCAAGTAATGGGGGAAGCTTCGGCCCTGGACTCTACTGCAGTGTTCCCAGTTGATCATGCTGGAGGAGGATATGTGGCATGTTTACTTCATGGTGGAACCAGGCCTGTGAGTCAAGGTAGGTTGTTGCTACAGAATGCACTAGTTGGGAAGCAAACTAACAGGGTGCTGCCAGGGGTGATGGGACGGTGGTGAGTGGGGCAGGTGGGAGTAGCCTGGACTAGCAGTAAGTTGCCTGGGAGCTGGGGCAGAGTTGAGTGAGTGTTGGTGGGAGTAGGCCAGCTAGCAGTGTGGTGCCTGGAGGTTTGAGCAGCAGTCAGTGGGTGTGGTGGGCGTTGTGAGGACTTGAGGGAGCTTCTATGACTTAAGGGTGACTGGCTGCAGTTTTGCTGGTATGCTGCTTGGACTTATATGGCGGTATGTAGTTTGGCTGGTGCTTGAACTTAGGGTTGATGGTCAGCAGTTTCACCAGGGTGCTGCCTTAAGTTACTGTGGACAGTACACAGTTTCACCCAGTTGCTTCCTTGAGTTTTGATGGGACAGTTCTCAGTTTTGCCAGGGAGATGCTTATGTTATGGGGGACAGAACACAGTTTTTCCAGGTTGCAGCCTTGAGCAACGTGGGATTGTGCGCAGATTCGTCTGGGTGTGGCTTTGAGTTACGGGGGAACGTATGCAGCTTTCCTGGGGTGCTGCTTTGAGTTACGAGGGACAGTAAGTAGAGTAGAGATGAGTGGGGGCGGCGGGAAGGATAGTGGACTTGCAGGGGCCTGCCTGGGCTGATGGGCAGAGTTGAGTGCAGCCAGTGGGAGTAGGACCAGACTAGTGAGGGGCTGCCTGGGGGTTGGGGCGAAGGTGAGTGGGGGCAGTGGGAAGAGGGTGGACTAGAAGGGGGCTGCCAGGGGTGATGGGCGGAGGTGAGTGAGGTGGTGGGAGTAGGCTAGACTAGCAGGGGTCTGCCTCAGGGGGGGGCAGAGGTGAGTGGCAGTAGTGGGAGAAGCTGGACTAGAAGGGGGCTGCCTGCCTGGGAAATGGGGTGGAGGTGAGCGGGGGTAGTGGGAGGAGTGTGGACTAGCAGCGGTCTGCCTGGGCTGATGGACGGAGGTGAGTGAGGGTAGTGGGTGGAGGGTGGACTAGCAGGGGTCTGCCTGTGGTGATGGGCAGAGGTGATTGTGGGTAGAGAGTTTAGTAGGGAGCTACCGGGGTGAGTGGGGTTGTGGGAGAAGGCCAGACTATCAGGGGGCTGCCTAGGGTTGGGGCAGAGATGAGTGGGGGTGGTGAGAGTAGGCCAGACTAGCAAGGGGCTGCCTGGGGTTGGGGCAGAGGTGAGTAGGGGTGGTGGGTGGAGGGTGGAAATGCAGGGGCCTACCAGCAGTGATGGGTGGCGATCAGTGGAAGTAGTGAGAGTAGGGCTGCCAGGGGTTTGGGGCAAAGGTCATTGGGGGTGATGGGAGCTGCTTGAATTTAGGGGGTGACGGTACATCGTTTTGGTGCTAGTTGAACCTAAAGGTGATAGTTACAGCGTATGATATGTAGATTTGTCCGGCTGCTGCCTTGAGTTACGGGGGAATAGTATGGGGTTGCTCCAGGGTGCTGCCTTATGATATGAGAAACTGTATGCAGTTTTGACTGTGTGCTGGATGGTGGTGCAAAGGCAGGCATAAAGGTTGTTTGTCGGTGCTAGATTTTATTTGCATGCAGGGTGTTTTGTGTGCGTTCCATTTGCAACTCTGTAAGTAACTTTGAACTAGAGAATCCATGAATCTGCAGACTGCGCGAAATGTGTAGGAATGGCAAAGAATGCCCAATGGTGTTTATGGTGCTAAGTAGTTTGCGAATACATAGCACTTTTTCTATGAATTAGGCCCTAAATCTGGTATTGTGTCCTAAATATTAGACGTGTGCTCTGTATCTGCAATGATAGATTTTTTTATTGCTATTCTACATTCTCATTCATATTGCCCACCAGTTTTATGTGCACTGCTTCTTGTTCGCCACTGGTGTGGGTGACTTTGTATAAAGTGTGTTTTATTTCAGGATGCTGCAGATGAAAAGGAATGGTCGAAAACGGAGTTGATTGACTTTTGTTTGTGTTCTGATTTCAGTGTCTTCCACAGACACCCATGATTTATCACCTGCTTTTGCTTGTTTTCCCCAAAGGCTAAGCATTACCTGAATTCTTTTTCCAGACGCTCATGACGCGTGAGCTACCAAAAAAAGACCAGTCCGAAATCCCTAGAGAAAGCTGGACAAGCATTTTTGATCGATGCGCCATCACTATTATTAGAAAGGACACATAGGCTGGAATAGATGGGATCTAGTGGTTACGTCTCTGGCTTTGAAACTTGGAAACATGCCTGAAGTCCTGGATTCGAATGCCAGATACCGCATTTGACCACAAGGACCAATCACATAAGGTGCCAGTGATGAAGCCAGGGTGTGCACACTGGACTAGGACATTGACCGCATAATCCGAGGGAGATACTTGCAATTGAAGTGTTTCCTTTTATCGGCGTTTCCAACCCGTCTGAAGTTTAAGCTTTTATAGGCCACCTTCTTCACATTGTAAATTGATGGATGATGCTATGCTCAAACTAACTGTTGCCCATTATAATTAATATGTGAGGTTGAATGACACATTCAACCTTAGAGCATCCTGCCAGAATGTGAACATTACATTTACATATATGTACAAACACACATATATGCTTACACAAATAGGCATATGTTTTCTCTTCGGCCACACACTAGTTATCAGCATGTAAACATTGTTAATTATGCACATTCCAAATACAGTGATGTCAAAATACCACAGTTCACTTTTATCATACATCTACTTCATTCACAATAAAAGCACATTCTGCAGGAAAACAGATTATTCCAAAATAAAATGTTGATAATGTCAAAGAAAATGACCATTAGCAGAAATAACCATATACCTTAGAGGCTATTACAAATTGACATGATTGGTCATACAAAAACCATTCACACAGTGTGACACTAAATGTACACAATAGTGAAACTGATAATAACATTATAAGTGATAAAAGTATTGAAACATTAAGAACGACTTCTGGGAAACACAGACAGTGACTTAGGGCGACATATGCATTATGTCAGGAACGAATAGGCAGCGCTTAAGATGCACCGCACTAAGTGTAAATACATTGGCACCATGGCATTGGGGAAAGTTTAAAAGCCTGATCACCGCTGAGCCAAAGACATACAGGTGCCAGACAGTCAGTGCAAACAGACGGGCAGGCATCTTGACCTACACGACTTACCTGTCATGTTTGTTGAATATCCACACCCACCTTTCACACAGTATAATGAGCAAAGCCTACTTACGGAGCTGAAAGTATACTTTCTTACTAGAATTACTATACTTCAACATGGCTGGGGTCATTACGAGTTTGGAGGCAGCCATGGTTCTTTTAGCACTATGGCTATCTCCAAACCCGGGTCCGGGTCCGGTGTCTCTGAATGGGGACTTACCGGGTCATTCCAACCTTGGAGGACCCGGTAAGTCCCCATTCAGAAAACCATTCCCCCTTCCCATTTGAGCCCCCATAGGGCTCACTGGGAATGGGGAAGGAGCTAATAACGGGCCCGCAATTAGTTCCAAGGTCCCTTAACAGGTCCCGCTAAGAACGGCGGGGCAGACCAGCCGTTCCTGGTGGGACCCGCTAAGGGACCTCGGAATGTGGCGGTAGGGGGTTAACGGCACCGGCATCCTTACTGGTGCCGTTAACCCCCTACCGCCATACTCAGAATGAGGCCCAGGGTCTCACCATGAACCAATATAAAGTCTATCATAGTATACTAAAACAGTGGGGTATGCTAGGTTCCACTGCGCTTAGGGATTCGTGTGTCTAGTTGGTGCTTAAAGGTATCCCCACATTTTATGATCCTTAAACATAGAGCAATATGGCACCTCCTACTGGCGCTAGTCCAAAGGCTCCGTTTGTGGTGAGAGCTTGTAGTTTCAATAAATGTATGTATCCTCTCATTGATGAGAATCCCTCCATACTCGAATTACATAGTAGTATTTAATCTGAAAGTATCAACTAACACAAGTGCCAACACTTGTTTGAACCTTGTCCAAGTCTTTCTCAAGCATGGGCATGTTTCCGAAGAGAACATCTACGGGGAAGATCCCCTGTGAGTATTTGATAAAGTAGCTCTGAGCAGTACCTATATTGACATTGCTGTTGCAAGAAAACGTTGGAGTCCCTGTTTTAATGTAGGACTCTGAGCCGCATTGGCGTCCCGTGTATATTTACCACCACAGGCATGTGTTGATTGATACTTAGAGATTAAAGAATGATATGGAATTCGAGTATGGAGTCATACTGCCCTATGTTTAATGCCTATCATAACATGACAGAGGAAAAACTCGTAATCAACTTTTTGTCATCAAAGTGGGAGGCTGTTTTCAATTTTACTATATGAGTTTGACCACTCCTTACCTATTTCTTTTCTCTTTTTTAACCAGTGCCATTCACATTTATCAACAGTATTCTTTACTATGCCACTTTTGGCTCATACTTGACAATTGTCAAAATAAAAAAGAAATTGGAGTTTGACTTCTGGTACATTTCGACGATTTCCTAAGTCTGATCTCATGAATTCAAAATGACATTGGGGGTCATTACGAGATGGGTGGTAAGGGTTAACGGTCACCGGTAATGATGCTGGTGCAGGAAAACCCTTACCGCCCTATTCCGAAGGTCCCTTAGCAGGTCCCAGCAGGAACGGCTGGTCTGACCAGCAGTTCTCTGCGGGTACATTGGAGCTAATAACGGGCCCGCAATTTGCCAGCCCGGGATTAGCGCCTTCCCCATTCCCATTGAGCCCTATGGGGGCTCAAATGGGAATGGGGAATGATAAACTGAATGCGGACTTACCAGGTCCGCATAGGTAGGAATGTCCCGGTAAGTCCCCATTCAGCCAGACCGGACCTGGACCCGGGTTTGGAGGCAGCCATGGCGCTAATAGCGCCATGGCTACCTCCAAACTCGTGATGACCCCCATTGTGTATTCATTTATAATTCTCCAAATCTGCCTTGAAAATTCAACCCAATTCCAGCAACACTGAAGACAGACATTGCCTATGCCTCTCTTTGGCAGAATGATGGTCTACTTAAAGGAACTAAATCTGAAATGCACCCATACTGAATCAAAACATTCTGCAGCCCTCCCTTCCTTGGTTTGTAGAATCTATCTCCAACTTTTCTATCTTCTTATGTTCGTTCCCCTGCTCATGTTCTTTCCTGCAGCAGACTAAGGTCCGGACTCGCTGAATGGTGTCAAAGCGTCTCACTCCACAGATACCATAGGCACTCTGAAACTACTACAGTGATGATTTGGAAGAGTACACAAGTGTACTTGCCTAACCATATTTTATGAAGCCGCCATATTTTACTTACAGAGATAATCCACAGCCCCCTTTCATCACATGAAAGAGTTCTACAATCTGCATAGATGATGCAAATAAAAGCTCAGAAGATGATATGTGCAATGCCATCAACTAGTCTGAACACAGCTGAGCTGTTGCTAGAATGTTAGAGTGTGTCTTAGTATAGTAAGGGTGGGGTTTGCTCCTCATGCTACCACTGTAACAGGGCTTAGGTTTTCACTGAAAATAACTAAACTCTGAATTTCACAATCATAGACATACAAAGAGACATTGCAGGCAGATGCTTCAATTGGGAGAAGCAAGGCCTCCATGTTTTTGATTCCACTATGGTCAGCGGTTGTTAGAAAGTAGGAGTCATTCCAGTTGTGTGGTAGGTCTCATGATTTCACCTATTTTGCTACATCTAGACATTGGGCCTCATTCCGAGTTCGGAGGTAACCACGCCGCTATTTGCGGCATGGCTGCCTCCGAACTCGTCCAAACTCCGGCCTGGTGAATGGAGTAATTACCGGTCCATTCCGAGGTCGGAGGGACCAGTAATTACCCCTTCACCAGGACCATTCCCCATTTCCATTTGAGCCCCTATAGGGTTCAATGGGAAGGGGAAAGGCGGCAATAACGGTACCGTAAATTACGGTACCGTTATTGACCCCGGAGTCCCTTTGCAGGTCCTGTCCTTAACGCCTGCTAAAAGCATGCGTTAAGGAAGGACCCGCAAAGGGAACTCGTAGTAGGGTGGTAAGGGTTTAACGGCACTGGTCTCGTTACCGGTGACCGTTAACCATTACCGCCCTACTCGGAATGAGGCCCATTATCTTGTATATCAGTTGCACAATTCTAAAATATTTGAATGAGATTAAGTTTATTAGATTTTGGTTGGTTCAACGTGCATTGAAAATTTGCCATGTAATTTTGTTGGGGAATTGCAATGTATAGAGGATTAAACACTATGCTTACCCAGGAAGTATCCTAAACTACTAGTTTAAAGATAATTATTTCAGTCAGCTTATAGAAGGCCTTACACATCTATCTATCTATCTATCTATCTATCTATCTATCTATCTATCTATCTCTCGTTGGTCTATATATTTATGTATTCCATTCAGATCATATAGAGTGCAATACGTTCAACAACACAGACATCATGGCTCTAATAAAATGAAAAATAGAGAAACAAACATTTAAACTAAAAGATAGGTCTTGGGACTTAAATTAATTGAAGTCAGAGATAATCTGCAAGAAACTATGAGTGAGTTCCAAAGCTTGAGGCCAGCAGCAGAGAAAGCACGGCCACCACATCATTCTGCATCATTCCTACTGATAATGGAGAACAACAAAAAGAGCTGAGAACGCAGAGGGTAATGGGCATGCAGGGCAAAAGGGAGAGATCTTCTCCTGCAATGTTAAGCATTTTTTATTGCATTTTAGTTCATTGAACTTTTCACAAATTTATACATGAATTGCAACAAATCAAACAGAATTACAATTCATAGCTTTAAAATAAAAGTTGCAATTTAGAAATAAACATAAGGCCATATATTAAAAGAAGATAGAAACACTAAAGAAGGATTAAAACAAAGAGCAGACTATATGGCAAACACAACAGACTTACACAACAAGTGGTTAGACAATGAAAACCCAGAAAGAGATATCACGACAGATGGTATATTAATAGCAGAAGGCATGGCACTGATTGATCAAGACATCTAATATCATCTCTCCAGAGATGTCAAATAAAGAAACATAGTGACCATTTGCAGCATCAGTTCAGAGCTAGATATCCAGATCTGCCAGCAGTTTAACCTCCTCCTAATATTATCGCAGGCGTTCATTAGCCAACTTCCAAATCTGGGTGATAGCAATGGCCAGACTTGTATTAAACCCAGATAAGCATCTCAACCAGAAGATTTCACTCTCAATATATTCCTCTTCAAATTCAAATTTAGAATAGTATTTATCATAAATCGATCTCATCATCAGGCAGCAGGTGAGTATGTGTCTAGCATTTTCAACCTCTGTATCAACTAAAAATAGTCTGCAGGTCCACCTTGCAACTGGAATATCAGCCAACGCTCTCATTACCCCTAAGACATTAAGACAGTTAAATCTGATATCTAGGAATATTGTACGGGTCGCGTGAGAAGGCATCAGTTTCAGGTAATGTGGATTTTTATACAGGAAAGGCATCTTGGCAAACGTGCACAAAGAACTCATAGTTGATACCTTATCCTGGCTGGAAGCCCAGACCCTCTTCTCTAAAGAGTCCTTGAGAGATTTTAACACAGCTCCTTCCCCATCTTCCCATTTGGGAGACCATCCAATTCTATCAAAGA
Source organism: Ambystoma mexicanum (assembly GCF_040938575.1). NCBI lineage: Eukaryota > Metazoa > Chordata > Amphibia > Caudata > Ambystomatidae > Ambystoma > Ambystoma mexicanum. The sequence continues at coordinate 206,368,820 of NC_090923.1, read as the reverse complement.
GTTGAAGATTTATCTCCTGAAATGTGTTCAATGCATCCATTTTGCCACCCTCCAGACCCTCCAGACCTTCCTGCAGTATAAACAGCAAAGTTTCCAGGCGAGCAAATTTAATCTTGACATAGAGCTACATTGTGCTCCATGGGTGCAGACAAGGAGATAAGCCCCAGTTCAAGGTGAACCGCCTGGACCGTGGTATAGTTACCGAGTCCTACTAATCTTCTCCATATCATGCCTTCAGTCACACTTGCCCAGTCTGACCAGTCTGAGATAGAGGTCTCCAGAGCATACAGGAATATTGCAGCCAGCTTCTGTTTGTATATATTGATGATACCTAACAGGCTGTAGCCAGTGGTTTTCTTTGAGAAGGACATGACTACAGTTAAGGTGGACATTACTTTGGAGATTTTACTTTGTTGAACCATAGAGTTCATTTTGTTTCCGTTCTCCACACACCTCATGACCAAGATATTTATAGCAGTTAACTTTCTTTATCACACCCAACGAGCAAGAGATACCAGCATGATTACAGCAGGTATGGCCCACCGCCATTGCCATAAATTGAGTTTCGGACAGATTCATTTTTAAGCCATTAATCAAAGCAAATTCACAAGTGGCTCTGGCACTATTGCAGATTCCAATATAAGTATTATCAAAGATAATAATGTCATCTGCATAACTAATCCATCATATTTTACTGGATCCAATTCTGGGAAAGGCATTCATTTTTTCCTTAAAGATTTCACAGAAGTCAGCCCTAAACAAGTTATACTGCGTGGGTGCTAATGCACAGCCCTGCCTTACACCCTTTTCAATAAATATGGGTTCAGACATCTCCCCCATGTTGTCAAGTCAAATCCTGGCCATACTTTCATCATAGATCTTCATGCAGAAGTACAGAATATGTTTGGGCCCACAAAAGGATTCAAGTTTCGTCCATACGAAAGTCAAACTCTGTGGAAAAGTCGACAAATAGCATATTAAATGGCAGTTTATCTGCACCATGGGCCTGCTCAATTAGTGTGTTCACAATAAAAATATTGTCATTTGTAGAGCAGCTTTTGCGGAAGCCAGTTTGAGCCTTATCTAGTATGTTTTCACTGTTAGTATTAGAGTACAGAAGATCTTACTAGGTACATCAATAAGTGCCAAAAGCCTATAACTCTCTGGAAGGTTACATGGTCTGTTCTTTAGACCAAAATTATATTATACATCTTCCAGGAGTGAGGCATAGGTCCCGTATCTATCACCTTTTGGAATATAACAGCCAATATATTTGCCCATACTTCTGAATTATCTTTGATTATGATATTACAAAGCCCATCGGGTCCTGGAGCTCTTGAGGATTTTAAGTTCTTAATCACCAGTATAATGCCCTCCCTACATGTGATCATGTTAGGAATAGGTTTTCTATCCAGCTTACTAGTTTATCAGTGAGGAACCTGGTCCAAGTAAAGCTATCAATAGGAATTAAGAGCTCATGCTTACCAGCATTAGTAATGGATTTAAAGCTGGCCCAAAATGTCCTAGTATCGCCATCGATAAGCAGCCACACCATGCGTTGCCAATTGTTATCATCAGAAGCCCAATAACATCTTATCTCATTTCAGTATGTGTTCCTTATCTGCCGCTTAGCCCTAGTAAACAACACAGGACTAAGGGCGCTACGATCACATACCCGCCGCTTACTACGCATCACACTTTTCATACTCCTTGTAACCTTGTCATTCACTCTAATATTTCCTTGGCCATTCTTATGGGGTCTCATCTTCCCACCTGTAGGCATCAGACCATGTAAATGATCAGACAGCCAGCTCACTATTGTATCTGCTGATTGAGTTGCCTGTTGCTCTATCGATATACCACTACACCATATTTTTGTCTTGACTAAATTGGCATCAGACCACCTGAGTCTGTTGCCTTTGCAGGAACTATTTATTTTCCCTATAGCATCAGTATCTACTGTTTTTTTTCCAGGATAACAGTACACATCAACAAGGAATGATCACTGGATACATTCTTCAAAGTCGCAAAACAAATTAGATGTTCAGATTGTCACTCATATATAATCGAGTGTTGATGTATACAGGCCATTAGTTCATGTGCTAATAGTTTTGGACTTATCACACGCACACCCATTCCCCACCAGTAGTTCAATGTCCGTAATCAAGGTTTTCCACCTATTTGCTTTTCTCATATCAGCAATATTCGATAGTAGTTTATTGGAGTTAAGATCACCTCCCAGTTTAATATTCATCTCCCCCCGTGAGATACATTTATCAGACAGACACTCATATATATCCTGTTGAATGGCGGAAGTAGAATCATTTCCAGTAGGATCATAGATATTAACCAGCATAATTTGACTGTCCTTGTTCACATATACTTCATCCATTTGTATATTAGAATTTATAGATACTAGTGTACATTCATGGGAGTAAAAGACATTTGACACCAAAAATGGTTAGGCCCCCGTAGGGCCTGCCCTTATCTCCTCTTTTGGCTAGATTGTGATATGCTGTATACCCATAAAAATCAGCAGTTTGCATAAGCCAAGTCTCTTGTAAGAAGACGATTTGTGCATTATCATAGAGGTTATAAGAGCCTGTTTCAGCAAAGAGATGGTGATGCCCTAAAGTGTTCCAAGATATATTAGTAAATTCAGCTCATTTACTGTTATCAACAGGTGGTAACAAGGAACATAGCAATTCCCAATGTGATTTAATTACATCATTACCCACCTTAGGACTCTTTCCCTGATCACTACTTCCAGCACAATCAGGCTTTCCCTTGGTTTTATACCGCTCATCCACTTTTTCACTCTCATCAATAGCATCCAGCAAATATCCACTCCTTTTTAATTCTGCTTTCTGATCTCTAACAAGGCAGACCACTGCTTCAGAAAAACAGTGTATCCGGCTTTTAGGATCCTCAATGGGAGTTGGGAATTGAGGATTTCCAGCAGTTTATTTCTATTGATAGGCTTTCTATTTTTCTGTGCAAGAGCTGAGATAGTGAACTGTGTACTTAGGAGACACTCATTCTGATTAACAGCAGGAACATGCCTCACCAATGATTTCTTAGCATTCTTAGGTGTAGACATGGACAGTCCAGTAGCTATGCTAGAAAACCTGACCTTAGGCTTCTTTTTGGGGACCTGGGTTTCCACAGATTCAATACTACTGTCATCACTGCTATCAACAGAGGTATCAGTTGTATCCAGAGAGATATAATTGGTTCCATCCGATATCCCTTCAGCCTCAGGAGGAGCAGGAGGATGGATTCATGGCCTTAGCTTCATTCTTAACAGAGCCTATCCGCCATGTCGTTAAGTTCCCCATTGTATGAGCACACCCTTTAGCTTTCCTTGCTGCTCTCTTTCTCTTTTGGAGATTGTTTTTTTCCCTAAGGGGTCGCCCTTCTCCTCAATTATTATCTCTTCTTCAGCCCTAAACTGCATAGACTTTCATGTCAATTTTTGCTTTCTTCTCCTCTCTCTTTCAGATAGGCAACATCCTTCCACACTCTCACAATCGCTACCCGCCATGATTTCCACTAAGGTGGATTCTGAGTTCTCATTACACAAATTAACAGTAACAGCTCTCACTGGCAGGCCTTCATTCAGTATATTTGAGACCCCCGGGTCTACAGTTGCGTTTGCCTTAGCCATATCTTTGAGTATGTCTGCATTATTTCTGACTTGGGAGACAATAGTGTAACATAATCTTACCAGAATTTTCACTGCAAAACTAGTTGATGTATTATGGGTGCCCAATTCTTTAAGCTTACATTCAATGTTACACTTAACACATTCCTGGCTAGGGTTCACTGGTACATTGGGCCTCATTCCGAGTACGGCGCTAACCAATGGCGCTATTAACGCCTTGGTTGACGCCGTACCCGGAACGGCAGCGCCTTGGTGGATGGCGGAATCACCGCCCCATTCCAAGGTTGGCGGGGCGGTAATTCCCCATTCACCAAGGCTCTTCCCCATTCCCAAATGAGCCCCCATAGGGCTCAATGGGAATGGGGAAGATGCAAATAACGGTGGCCGTTCATTACGGTCACCGTTATTGGCTTAGAGGCCCCTTTGCGCCCTCGACTTTAACACCTGCTCAAAGCAGGCGTTAAAGGCGAGGGCGCAGAGGGAACTCGGAGTATGGCGGTAAGGGAATACCGCCACCGGTCTCGTTACCGGTGGCCGCTATCCCTTACCGCCATACTCGGAATGAGGCCCATTATCTTGTGTTTCACCGTCCATCTTATTTTGTCCCATCCACAAGACCAGTGAGGCGCGGTGAACATGAAAGTCTATCCGTAGCCAATTTATGTGGGATACTAGGTGTTACATGCACAACACATGTGTCAGAGACAGCAGTATTGCCAGATTCCAATGCATGCCCTTGAGTATTCATCCCCTCTAAATTAGATATTTGACCTTCAAGGCTGTAGCACAAGTTTAATAACAAGTTATTATTATCAAATTCTACAGAGGTGCAGGTAGCCTCATTGAAGGGAAGGCCCCCATCCACTGGTTCTGTATGGATCTCCACAACAGCAGTTTGTGATCTTCTTTTCTTTAAGCGTAATAGTCTGAGTACTTATTTCAGCCTTATATGCATCTGTCATGTTACTCCGGGTCATTTTGGTACCTTTTAGTTTACTCCTGTGCTTCATTATAGTTAGTAAGCAACAGTAGAATAGCAGGCCCGACAATATCACCCCTGGCTCAAAGGGCAAATCCGCTGGCGAAGTATGTGTAGTACCAGAGTCTAGCCGTGAGTATACTTTAAGGCTCCCCACTAGAGAGCAATGTTATCTTAACCCGTATAGTCCCTCCACTCCAGATCTTACAGAGATTGAGGGCACCATATCAGCATAAGCTAAGCAGCAGTTAATACATAAAACAGTGCTGTCTAGCAGCCGTAGGACCCCTCCACTCCAGCTGGCTTAAAGATAGAACAAATCCACAGTCACTGGCTAGGTAGAAGTCCAGCAGCCGAGACTTGATATCAAATAACACAGAGAAACAAATCTATATCAGAGCCGCATATCCCCGCCACTCCAGCTGGCTCAAAGATATTCTAATCCACAGTCAACAGCTGGATAAGGCTTAGTGACAAAAATCAACAAGGGCACCACACATAGTGTGCAGCATATCAGAGTTAATGATGCTTGCAGTATTTAGCTCTTAGCGTACGTTCTCAGTTCGACAAACAGTGGAGTGTGAGCTCCTCAATGAAAGAGAGCAACGTGTTGCTTAACAATATCACACGAGGCTCCTTTTAGATTCAGGTTCAAACTTACGTAAGAATAGGCTTACCGAGTAAGCAGCAGCATGCGACTTGCCTCACCGCTAATCAGAGTCATATTATGTCGCAGACGCACACGGCTCCCGGCATCCAAACCAAACACCGAACACACTGCTTAACACACCGCACAGCACTCCACGCATGCACAGTGTGTATTTGCAGATGAAGTCCGGATTCACAGAAATAGAAAGAGGGCTACAGCATTGGTCTACAGCCACTTCAGACACAAGGAGCTTCAGTAAAACTTCCTGTACCTCCAGTCACCTCCGATCACTGAACACACTGCTTAGCACACCGCGCTACCATACACAGGATTTAGACTGAATGCGTGTTGCTACTGGAAGTCAATGAAGCTTGTGGCGGGCCGGGGACACTGGCTGGCCATACGGTAAACATGCCACTGAGCAGACAGCAGCATTCTGTCGCACTTACAGGAGAATTAAAGGCAGCAATTTCTTTAACTGCTTAAGTTTAAAGAAGCCAGCTCCACAGGTTGTACTGACCTGCAAATCAACAGATAATGAGGCTGGGATCTTAATACAAAGATTCTTTACAGAATTAACTAGCACTGGAGCCTGGGCTAAGGTTGACTGTCAGAAACCAGAAAATCTATCAAAAAAAAGAGGAAGGAGGACCAACCACCAGCACCTCCATCCTATCCCCCTTCAGCTTAATACAATGTAGACCCATCCACTCACCAACTGCCTCGAGGCGAGGTCTTAGATGAGCAGCAGTGCCCTCGCGCTCGGGATCCAGCTGAGAAAGCTGCTGCGTATCATCAGTGTAAGAGTAAAAACAGAAGCCATGCAAATAGCAATGGGGAGAGGGCCGATCCCTGAAGGACCCCACAAGAAATAGACACAGGAGGTAATTTAGAAGGAAACAGCCAAACAGAATGTGATCGAGAAGAAAGAAAATCCCTGAACCAATCAAGTATGGGGTCTGAGATAGCAACTTACTTTATCTTAGCCAAAAGTATGGTTTTCTCCATGGTATCAAAGGTGGCAGAAAGGTCCAATAAATTTAGGCACTCCATGCCACACTGATCACAAATGAGTGTCAAAGCATCGACCACAGACACTAGGACTATTTCTGTACACATTAGGGGATGGAAGCCAAGTTGGAAAGAGTCAAAGATGTTGGCAGATTCAATGAACGACCTTAACTGAGGTGTAACCAGAGCCTTCAGTAACATCATCAGGAAGAGGAGAAAAGGAATAGGCTGATAATTGGAAAAAACAGAGGCATCAATCAAATGTTTACTAAAACCAGGCATTGAGGAATTGATAACATCAGAAAAATAAAACTGATATGGGTGACAACAGATTTAAGACAATGAGGTTAAGACAATGAGGTGGAACAGGATCCAAAGGAGAAGAAGATTTGAGGCACAAAGCAGCCTTGGCAACTGCCAGGCGATCAGTAGGTTGAAATGAAATTAAAGAAGGAAAGTCTTAGTTAGCAACCAAAGATAGCAACAAGGATTCAGAGGCAGCTACAGTGAAATCATAATGAGCATTGTTAGACCTAATGGTCTCAATCTTATGAACAAAGAAATCAGACAGATTGTCGCATAGAGCCTGCAAAGCCGTAATAGAAGGTGAACGTTTAGGAGAAATAAGATCTATGACTTTCAAAAACATTTTTTGACAGCATTGGCAGACAGGTGAATTGTTTCTGCATAATATAACTATTTAGCATCTTTTATATCTGTGTGATAAGAATTTGGATGTATAGAAGGATAACACCATGTTTAGCCAGGAGGTTTCCTAAATTCCAACTTTAAAGTTACTTATTTCAATCAACGTACAGAAGGCTTTAGACATTTAACAGGAAATAGCTTTACAAAAAGTGCAAGTGGACATTCCCCTTATAATGGGATGGATGTAACATTGAACTGTCCTATTCAGTATAACATTTCCTACAACTTTTCAATAGGTTAGGGAAACAACCTGGACACATTTGGAAACTCAGTAGTTATTTATTCATCTATTTATTGATTGGGTAGTTATAATGCGCCTATACAGCCAAAATGTGTTTCAAGGCGCATCAAGACAAGGGAGGGGGCAGCACACAGAAGAACAACAAAACGTTTCTACTAGGTCCTGCGACATTCGGATGGTGCAAGTGCCATAAGAAGAAAAAGGGAAGAAAAATGGAGAAGTGAGGGGATGTGAAGGGAAGAAGACCAACAGTAACGTTGCTACTAGGTTGTGAGACAATTCAGATCATGCAAGTGATGTAACAAGTAAGATGGGAGGGGTGAGGAGGTGAGGAGAAGGAAGGTGGACGAGGGAAGATAACAAACATTATAATTCCTACGAGGTCTTGAGACAATTTGGAATGTGCAAGTGCTGTAGCAAGAAAGAGGGGAGGGGTTGAGGAGGGGAGGAGAAGGATGCAGGAGATGACAAACAATATCATTCCTACTAGGCCGTGAGACAATTCGGAACATGCTAGTGCTGTGCCAAGAGAACTGGGAAGGGGCAGTGAAGATAGAGGAGGGTGTGGGGGGACATGGGAGAAGACAGACGATAATGTTCCTACTAGCTCAAGAGACAATTTGAAGCATGCAAGCACAGTAACAGAGTGGGTGGAGAGGAGAAGAGAAGAGTGCGGGACGGGAAGGAAGGAAGAATCACAGGAGGGAGGGTGGAAAAGGGAACATAAGTGCAAGTGGACAGGTTCACTTGCAGTTAGAGGAGAGGGTGCACAAGGTAGTGCTAGAGGAGAAGTGAAGGGATCCAGTGGCAAGGAATCCACCAAGGCAGAGTCAACAGAGGCAATGTTGTCCTTGAAATTTCAGGAAGAGCAGGGGAAGCCTGTTGAGGCTCACACAGAGCAGAGCCATCGATGTCTCGGGAGGATTGCTCAGCGGCAACATGCTTGACTTGGAAGAAAGACGGCATGGAGGAACACAGGTTCGATCCCCGGGTCCACGCTTAGAAACCTCTAGGTATTAAGCACATTAGAAATAACCTATCACATCATATCATATCATATCATATCGTATAAGAGACCTCACCAGATGACGTGGGAGGGATTTGCAAATGTTATTCAATTCCACCTCCAGGGCAGGAGCCCTGCACCCCCACACTTAGTCCCTTTGGTAAAGAGCTAAGGATCCCTGTGTCTTATCACTCCCGACGCAGGGACACAAGGAGTGAGCCTCACATCATCTGTGCAGCTAATCAAGTAAGCTGACCACATCCACTACTAGCAGCCACGACGATACCCTCATCATCTATCTAGCATCCTGCAGATGATCTCTTGGAACCTGGAAGCCGCCATTGTCTCATGGAAATCAGCTCGCCGGCCTGCACAGCTGACCCGGTATTATTGTTTATTTGGTCGTCTAGCAACTGCAAGAGTCATCAGCTTGTAAGCCAATACCTCATGACGGCAGGCTGAAGCCGGCCCAGCCATGCAAGGCCTGCAGCATAACGCTCTGTTTGCTCCGGTTCGGTACTGAGCGGCTTGTGGGCCCCCTGTGCTGCATACGTCATTCCAAAGCTAAGCGCTGCACTTCCTGAGTATCTCAGCATTCTCTGCTTAATATGTGCACTGCCGCTCCTTCTGCCCACAACTTGCCTGCCACCTGGGCACCGCCGCAATCACTTAATCAATGACCTGTATATTGAGGCCACCTACGCAATCGCTGCCAGAGTTTGCCTCCTTCTTCAAACTAAGATCAGACTGTACGCACCACTCATTCAGCAGACTCTTGAGAGCTGCCTGTAACCAGGCCTAAACTACTAGCTCATCAGTCGCTGCCCACGAGACCTACTTGCCCAGCCATCCCCATTCGAACTCTGCTTGTAGCACTTTACCGCTGTGAACTCTGTACCAGTGCCTAGCCCACAGAGACCGTAGGCGTTACATAAAATTCTTGACGATACTGGGGGACACATTGGGACTTTTGTTATCTTTACTGTATTCCTCATCCTAGCCCACAGGGACCCCTTGCGTTCAGTCACCATCCCCGCTAGGTACGTTCTTAGCATATGTCTAAAAACCTCAGTATAGCTGGTGAATTTTAAACCTTGTCTTTCTTCTTCGGCAGCTAGCCTACCCTGCAGATATTTTAGGTTTGCAAGTTGCCTATGTCCTGCATTCTGATTGTGTTCTGCATCTAGCCTACCCTGCAGCTATTTTAGGTTTGCATTGTGCCTATGTCTCGTATCCTGTCTATATTCTGCATCTAGCCTACCCTGCAGTTATTTTAGGTTTGTATTTTGGTACAGCAAGATGAACTACACTCTCAGTTTATGACAATTATGCTAGAATGTTTGGAGTATATGTGTATGAATCATTAACACTTGAGCTCCATTGAGTGTCCCAATGACATGCAATAATGCAAACCTAAAAGCGGACTAGACAGAAATCATGATCGTTCCTTACGCAAATGCACCACAAAAGGCAAAACATGGAAACTTGCCATATAACCTCAAAGGTGATCAAGAACCTTATGATTGTTATGGACTGTGGACTTTAGCACCTGAAATCAATGCTTTTGTAAACAAATGGTTTATCACCTTCACTTGATCAAGCAATACCTTTCCTCTCCTTCCCTAACAGGACTATTGCAATCACTTTGTTGGTACTTTATAAGATCAACTATGCAAAAAGCATACACCTCGCCATGCCAGGAAACTTCATTGGATCTAGAAAATAGTGGTAAGACTTCTGCTTATTCTCAAAGAAGAGTACACACTAAGCCAGTTGAAGGATGAATTTAGAGGCTTCCTCCCAAGACATAGATGAATTTCAAAGTAGTCTGCATCACCCACTGAGTCCTTCGGAACCACATAGACAAATTCATACAAGGAAAGGTCACCCCTTACTAACTACGAAAAACACTGAGATGCAGAAACAACATTCTTTTGAAAGTAAGTCATGTGCCAAAAAGAGAATAAGGGGAACTGCACTCTTGAATTCCTCCAATAAGAATTGACATACAATTAAAGATAAGTTGACGACCAGGGATGCCATGAGGACTTGTCTCTTTAAGAAACTGATTTAGCCATCGCACCATCTCAGCAATCTCCAACCAGCACACGTGGTAAACTTTCAATCTGCCTATGTTTCTTCTATTTCTTCATTAACATAGTCAATCTCCTTTGCTCTAACACACTTTATGCATACCAATCACTCCACCAGCACCCAACAACCCTTACACTCCACCAAGC